>NC_081558.1:99819358-100122768 GCF_022355385.1 Mustela nigripes
TCCGCCTACTTGTGATTTCTCTCTCTGTCAAATAAATAAATAAAATCTTTAAAAAAAAAAAAGGATGTCAGGGGGAAAGTACTATTAAAGCATAAGTTGTGGGACACCTGGCCACCTCTGCTGGAGGTGTGTGTAACTTTTGCTTGATCTCAGGGTCACGAGTTCAGGCCCCACACTGAGTGTAGAGATTACTTAAACAAACTTTAAGGAAAAGAAATGTATACTTACAAATATATATTGAAAGAACAATAAAAGTACTAGTGGAAAATTAGAGATTTTGGCAGGCAGCAGAGAGAATGTGGTGAATTTCATAGAGCTGGGGTGACCAAGGTAACAAAGACAGGAAAAGGGGGGTATGAATTGTTAATCTCTGGTACTCAGGAGTGAGGCCCCCCAAAATAAACAGAGTTCCATTTGATTGCCAGGCCCAGCCCCAGGCACTCCCATCATCTCTCCCCAGCTCTGCTGTGCCTGCCGAAGGTGAATGTATCCCTTGGGAAATCATGAGAGCAGGTGTGGTGATTCTGCTCTTGCAGTCTCTGTTTACTCTCCTGTCATTCCCAGTCCGCATCAAAAACTGCTTAAGTGGGGGCACCTGGGTGGCTCAGTGGGTTGGGCCTCTGCCTTCGGCTCCGGTCATGATCTCAGGGTCCTGAGATCGAGCCCTGCATCTGGCTCTCTGCTCAGCAGGGAGCCTTCTACCCCCCTATCTCTCTGCCTGCCTCTCTGCCTACTTCTGATCTTTCTCTCTGTCAAATAAATAAACAAAATCTTTAAAAAAAAAACTGCTTAAGTGGAAGGAAACCATCTGAGGGTTTGGATGTTTGGGTTTTATTTTGTTAGATGACATGGTTTTGAGGTCACAGTTGCTGGCTTAGTTGCAGAATGGGGTTGATAGCTTCACTTTGCCATGAATTGCACCCCTGACATTAGCCGGAGGGGGTGGCGGGCATCACTAGGGTGTGTTTGCCTATAGCGGTTCTGGGAAAATTCACTCTCACTCCTGAAAAACAATCCAGAGGATACACCAAAATTATCCATTAAAACAAAAAAGCAAACTGCAAATCCAATACTTTAAAACTGGCTCCTATTTAACTGTTGCACCAGAGGAGCTTGCTGTTTCAGTTACAGGATTTGAATTCTTCAACCTTGGTGTTGTATACAAATGCTCTCCCCCACCCCCGCAGCTCCCATACCACGCAATAATGTGAATAGTTGATCTGTAGTAGAGAGCAAAAGTGGGGACATCGTATGAGGGTCTCATAAAATGAGGGAGATAAAACAGTGACTTGGTTCACCACCCTCTGGTTTAGGAAATGACATGCAGGTTTTAGAAGGGGTTTTGTGCCCCATCTGGGGTGTGGCCCAAAGCTTGGGAAGTGCTGCATTTCATCCCAGATCAAAATGGAAATCCTTTCAACCCTATGAAAAATTTCTGCTTCAACTCAGATTGTCAGAAGTTATTTTTGAGGGTGATGAGATTATTTCAAATACCAGCCAGTGTTTCACTCGCGGGGGGGGGGGGGGGGGGGGGGGGGGCGGGTGACGAGCAAACATCTAGAGAAGAGCCAGAGTGGGAAACCAAGGGTGGCTTCGGCAGTAAGGGGCATGTCGAAACTGACATTAGCCAGGACAGGGGCCGTCTCTGCAGAACCTTCAGCTATGGGGTCCTTCTCTGGAGGAAGGCATTTGATGGACATACTCAGAATTCCTGGGGATTACTAAAAACCAGAGCAGGCCTGCACGCCTGACATCTGGGAATCTAAGCATGACACCTTAACCATGTCACCGATGGCTGAGATGGGCTAATTAATTTAACAATTAAGATAGTACGGGAGTTGCTGTGCCAGGCTCCTTTCCTCAGTAAGGTGTGTGTGGCGCCCACAGGATAACCTGGGCTGAGGTCACAGGGCGTCCCCACCAAGAATTAAGCTTACCCAGATGTAGTGGGCAACTGCTCTAAAGCCAGGACTGCAGCTGCATTCCTGACAGACCATCTTAACCTCCATGGAGACTAGATACAGTGACCCATGGGGGAACACAATGTTCTGTAAAGTGTTTCCTATACTTTCAGCTTAACCCCATGAAAGAAGTTTTATATGGAATGGTTGTGATGGCAGAGACATTTTACCAAAGGTGAATAATTACACTGTGGTAGTAGAAATATGGGTGATATTTCCTTGCTATTGAAGCTCCCATGCATTTCAAAGTTTTCTACAATTGACCAGAATGATCAAAAAGAAGTTTTAAAAAAAAAAAAGTTTTTAGAAGCAAGAACAGGCCAGGAGTCTCCAAACTCCTTTGATCGTGTACTCTCTTAAGAAATTTTTTTGAACTTGCAACTCCCTATCTTTGCATATATTAGTTTATAAACGGTACACATGTTCTATCACTGGCTCATAATCTCAGAACTCAGGATACCCTTAGGGTGAAATTCAGATTTTTCATTAGAAGTTTTGGTTCCATATTTCAGATTGCCTCCTTGATCATCTCTAATTATTTTTTTGGCCTGGTTTCGTGGCAGTTCTGATTAGATCATCATTATTTCTTTACCCCACAAGGTGGCCAACAGAGAGTTAAAAGTTCTCATGTGCTTTCATGCATATTATTGTCCTCAAACTGCAGTTTCTTTGCAGGAAACTTGATAAGCCATGCTTCTTTCTGTGAAGCTTAGTTAAAAGTAGATAATAGATAAATCTGTTTAACTGGGTGCTTGTAAAGAGCGATAATTTGAACTCCCCTGAAAGCAACAGGATGAATGAGCCACCCTCCTGCTCTCCTGACGGCGCCCTCTCCCACCCCTCCGGCTGCTGGTACTTGTAGCAAGATTCCAGTTTCAGTCTGTCAGTGAAAGTCTAGGGAAACATTGCATCTTTTTACCGATTTAATCAAATATGTGTGCCTATGATATACATGCACATACAGATGCATATGTATACAGGGAGAATTTTTGTGTTTTCAGTGGATAATCTGGGGCACCCCCTGGGGCAGGCATACTCACATTATAGAATACTAGAAATGACACCAAGAAAGATACTGTATATAGGGGACTTTATGAAAAATGGGCCACAGTTATGGTCTTTCTTTGAAATCTTTGACTCTATAATCACAAAGTTTGTTCGGTGTACCTGCAAATTAATCTGTGTAATTAGCCTGAGTAAGGAATGGAACGGCCAGCTCTAGATCTACGGAGTTTGTATTGGGACAAGTTGTGGCTAGGCTGAGGCTGGGGAAAAGATAGTCTTTGAGGAGGAACGTTCCGCCTTGAGGACAGACAGCTGATTACAATTTACTGGTGGTCTCAACTCTTCAAGACGCCTTTAGCATTTCATATTTGAAAGAGATTGCCCAAGACTGGCCTTTTGCCTGATAGAAATCCAACTCAGTCAACATTTAGTGAGCACCTAATATGAATCAAAAAGGATGTTGGGCGTTGAGGATACAAACAGTCCTTGCCATTCAGGGCCTAGCTGAGGAGAAACAGAGAAACAGGATAGTCACACAATGTGTTAAATCTGTGGCAGAGAGAGAGACTGACAGTTGGAAGAGAACGCTGAGGCAGGAATATTTATTTAGTCAGGCTGCCTGTGGAAAGTTTCTTGAGGAGATTATACCTGGAACACAGGTAGAAGTTGGTGGCCAGGATTTGCTACTTAGCCTCTACTGGGATATCTCCAAATTCTGTAAGTGAGGTTTGGGGGGACAGGGGCAGAAAGGGGAGCTCAGGATTTTATCAGTGTATTGAACTAGAACCTCCACCCTTCTGACCTTTGATCCGAGTCTGCTCTCTGGGAAAACAGAATAAATCTGCTCCCTCTTTTATTTGGCAGCCTTAAAAACAATTGAAAATGGTCATCATAGGCTCCTTCTCCTTTACCTGAAAAATGTTGAGATTATATAGTTATTTCTACAATCCTCTTGACTTTAAAAATTTGGTGACTGTTTGTCTTCATCCTCTTCATCATCTGTGGCACAGATCCCAATTTATTCTTGTCTTTCTGGATGTGACGTGATTTCCAGACACCCAACTCTCCTGGTTGCCCTCTACTGAGGGCAAGTTAGCCACGCCTTCCTACATACACCTGGGTGTAGTGTGCTCAGGGTGCTGGCACTCTGTCCGAGTGGCCCAGGAGATGGGAGCCTCTTCTGTATTCTGTAAGCTTGTACTCCCTTAAAAGCGCCGGGTTGTTTTTTCAAAGTGCTTCTGATACACTGACTTTCAAAAAAAAAAAAACTTAAAAAGAAACTTTTATGTATGTTCCCTCTCAAATTGTACTGTTTTTTTCTTCTTGGCCCAGTTCGTCATCCTATCAAGGTAAATTTATTATTGGTTCAACGTTGTAGCTATTTGAAATATTGGCCCAGTCAGGCAGGCCCTGTGGTGCTTCATGAAAGTTCTCCTCTGATGATGCAGAGCCATCGGACTGCATGGTTACTGTATTGCCTGGGGATCATCTAAGGACCACATCCTCTAGTCCACTTTCATAACGTGTTCTTCTATAGATACCATGTCAGGCTCTGCAAAATCCATGCTGTGCTCCATGTTCATAAGATACCTCAAGTTCACCAACATAGAAACTATAACAAGAAAGTTGAGATCTATTTGAGATCCCTTTTTGTGGGTTGCTCCTAGGGATCACTGTAACATTCTTTAAACGTGCTCCAGTTCCTTTGAGGAGAAAATGCAGAACAAGTTCTATAAAGTAAACCAAAGCCAACACAAAATATTAATTTGATAGTCTCTTCCAGAATTTTGCCAAATTGATTTCAGCATCATTGTGTGTGTGTGTGGGGGGGGGTTCTACTACCAACTTCCTTCTTAAATACAAAACAACAATAATTAATCACACAGCTCTCTTATTCTGGCAAGTCACCTGTTTGGAGTAAATTATCAAAGGAGGGAACTTTCAAATCCCTCTGTAATGACTGTGAGCCTGAAGTCAGGTTACATTATCAAGATACAAATGGCGTATGCTTCTTATTTCTGGTGAGGATGCTGGGGATTCAGGAGAGGGAAGTAGATGTAATCTCCAGGATGAGGTATTTAGCTTACCCAGGAGGAAAAACACTGACATTCGAGCTCTGATAAGTACTAGAATGAGTGGACAATATATGTTGTAGGAGCTCTTCAATAAAGGGGAGATCTTTTCAAAACAGATTAGATTCCCACAGGTCTCAAACTCATTAAGAGCCAAAGATACGGACAAAATAACCACTGAGGATCCGATTGAGACTCCTTCAAGGTCAGTCATGATTATACCTAAGGTCCCTGTTTTATCATGATGTTAGTGAAGAAAAGAATATGAAATGTTTATAAAAATTATTCAATTACACAGATAATCTACCAGAATAGAAATTAGGTAACTAAACATTGGAACTCATCAATTTTGGCACGTTGCAATATGCTCTTACATTATTTTGCCAAAAATGAGAGACAATTGAGTAGATTTCTTTATTGCCAAATCCTTCTGTTTTCCCAGAAGTTCTTGTGATATTCCCAAAGATCTATATATAGCTACATAAATAAATAGTTTAACTCTTTAGACAAATTTTATATATATTTCTAGAACAGAAAGAAATGTCATGATGCAGATACACCTTTAAAATAACCTATATTAGAATTCACTATCTTGACATTTTATAAATTTATTTTATAAACAAAAAGAACTCAGAAAAGAAAATACTAGGCTAGACAAGAAGAATAAATGGCTCTGATATTTGGGTGAATTTTAGTTTCACAGTGGTAACCTGTATACAAACCCATTATAGCTCAGATAACTCCTCCCATGCAACAAGACTATCTCTTTAGCGGCCGTATGTGTTTCCCTATCATCGAACACTTGTAGGTCAGTGGAGAATATTTAGCTTTCACTTTTCTCATCTTAATAAAAATAATGACATCATAAAACAGAAAGATGCTCATCTTGCAATTGACAACCCAGGTATTTCAGAGCATCTCAGCACAATGAAATGCCTTGGATCCTTTCTTCCCACTTGGCCCTTAATGTACATAGTGTGGTGCAAATAATTTCTCCGCAGTATGTGATGCTGTTAATAGCATTTTACTCACAGTAGAAGTTCCTTTGCAGTTGGAGTCAGTCCTCTCAAACTCTGCTGCTACTTCATCTTGTCCATTTATGTCATGCTCTAAATCTCTTGTTGTCATTTCAACAGTCTTCACAGCATCTTCCCCAGGAGTAGTTTGCATCTCAAGAAACCACTTTACTCCTCTGTAAGGAGTAATTCCTCATCCATTCAAGTCTTATCACGATCACAGCCATTCAGCCATATCTTGAGGCTCCACTTCTAATTCTAGTTCTCTTGCTGTTTCCCCCACATGGAGCCTTGGACCCTCGAAGTCATCCAGAAGGGTTAGAATCAACTTTTATCCAAACTCCTGTTAATGCTGTTCTTTTGACCTCTTCCCATGAGTCATGAATTTTATTAATGGCACCTAGAATGGTGAATCCTTTCCAGAAAGTTCCAATGTATTTTGTCCAGATCCATCAGTGGAATCACTGTCTGTGGCAGCTGTAGCCCTATAAAATGTATTTGTTAAATAATAAGACTTGAATGTTGAAAGTACTTCTTGATCCATGGGCTCACAGTAGATGCTGTGTTGATAGGCATGAAAACAACATTGATCTCATCATATGTCTCCATCAGAGCTCTTGGATGAGTAGGCAGACTGTCAGTGGGCAGTGATATTTTGAAGGAAATACTTTTTTCTGAGCAGTGGGTCTCAACAGGAGGCTTAGAATATTTTGAAAAACTATGTTGTAAATGGATGTGCTGTCATCCAGGCTTTGTTGTTCCATTTATGGAGCATAGGCAGACTAGGTTTAGCATAGTTCTTAAGGACCATAGGATTTTCAGAATGGTCCATGAGCACTGGCTTCAACTTCAAGTCACCAGCCACATTAGCCCCTAATGTGAGCCAGCCTATTCTTGAGAATTTGAAGCCAGGCATTGACTTCTCTTTAGCTTTGAGAATCCTAGATGCCATCTTCTTGCAAGAGAAGGCTGTTTTGTCTCTATTGAAAATCTGTTGTTTAGTGTGGCCACCTTCATGAGTTATGTGGGCTCAGTCTTCTGGATAATTTGCTGCAGCTTCTCCATCAGTACCTGCTGCTTCACCTTATACTTTTTTGTTATGGAAATGGTTTCTTTCCTTAAACCTCATGAACAAACCTCTGCTAACTTCCAACTTTTCTTCTGCAGCTTCCTTACTTCTCTTGGGCTTCCTAGAATTGAAGAGAGTTAGGGCCTTGCTCTGGATTAGGCTTTGGCTTGAGGGAGTGTTGTTGCTGGTTTGACCTTCTGTTCAGACCACTCAGACTTTCTCCATATCAGCAATAAGGTTGTTTTGCTTTCTTATCCCTCATGTGTTCACTGGAATAGCATTTTTAATTTCCTTCAAGAACTCTTCCTTTGCTTTTGCAACTTGGCTAACTGTTTGGTGCAAGAGACCTAGCTTTTGGCCTGTCTCAGCTTTCAACATACCTTCCTCATGAAGCTTAATCATTTCTAGCTTTTGATTCAAAGTGAGAGACATTTGGACTCTTTCACTTGAACACTAGAGGTCATTACAGGGTTATTAATTAGCCTAATTTCCATGTTGTGTCTCAGGGAATAGGGAGGCCTGAGGAAAGGGAGAGAGACAGGACAATGGCTGGTTGGTGGAGCAGTCATAACACAGGTATGAAGTTCTCCATCTTACTTGGGTGTGGTCCGTGGTGCTCCAAAACAATGATAGTAGTAACACCAGAGATCGCGGACCACAGATCACTACAACAAATACAATAATCATGAAAAAGTTTGTGATGTTGTGAGAACTTCCAAAATGTGACACAGACATAGAGTGAGCAAATGCTCTGGGAAAAATGGCACCAGTAGACTTGCTCAACACAGGGTTGCCACAGACTCTCAATCTGTAAAAAAAACAAAACAAAACAAAAAACACCACAACATCTGGGAAGTTCAATAAAGCAAAGTGCAATAAATGAAATATGTCTGCACAAGGTCAATACCTTCTTCAACCCATGGTCATCATCATCCTGATTGCCAGCATCTTCAAATGATTTGGAGAGAAGGACAACACAGTGGGATTTCCAACTTCACAGGTGATAATAGAGAACCAAATAGATGGGAATAGACCATAGGAAAAGGGAAGAAAGATGACAGGTGAGTTTTGATTCAGGCAAGCACAGAATAAAATGTCAGGAGGGGCAGGGGAGACCCAGAAAGTAGGAGGAGCCAGTGGAGAGGGCACCCTCAGAGCAGAGCCCAAGGCAGCTGCTAAGCCAAATCCCTCGGGTCAGTCTGTGCCTGAAGAATGCTGGATTCAGTAAATCTCATCTGGCAGGGAAATCTTGGGCTTTATTTTGAAGTGAGCCTTCCCACTTCCCACTTCCCACTGCCTCTTATCCTTTCTTTCTCTTTCACTCCTCTGATTTCCCTTATGGCTATGGCTCTAGAGTAGACAGTTGTTAGATTAGAAATATTGCCAATGTATCTCTCAAAGAGGTCATTGTATCCTAATGTTCCAATTAATTCAGGAGAGTGAGGGAGACAGGAGCCACTGGAGCCAAGAGGGGAACTTAGTGGGCCGGAGCTGAGATGGACCTAATTGAGTGGAAGAAGAAAGCAAAATGGAGTGATTGAAAGCTGAATGCCCTGTGGGCAACTCGTGTTCCATCTTTCATTCATTTGGTTCAGGCCCTACTTTTTGCCCTGAACAAATTCTTTCAGGTTTCTTTTCCAAATGGAGTTAAATAGCTGAATGAATTCCCCGGATTTTCTTTTCATGGTCTCTGTATGAGCAAACAAGTCTATGTCTGATATTATGAAATAAGCCAGAGAAAAACTTTTAGGTCTGGGGGTGGTCATGAAGCTCTTCACGTCAGAGGGTGTACTTTGAAGGGCAGTGAGGATTTGAGCAGACTGGGAGAAAAAACAAGAGCGTTTCAAGGCTATCACACCAGGGAAGAGGTTCAAGAACTCTCAGGGTCTGCGAATAACAGGCTGACTGGTTTCTGGAGCAGAACATGAGATGAGGCTGGAAAGTGAGGTTTGTTTATTAACAGTAGGTAAGCTTCAGGTTTAAAAACAAAGGTTTTTAATTAAAAAAAAAAAAAGTGCTCTTGCTGTGTGCCAGCCTTGTACCCTGAAAGAAGGTCAGGAAGAAGAAGGCAATGAAAGAACATTTTTTGATAGAACAGAAAAAAGGAAAGAAAATAAACTCCAGCAAATATTAGAAATACACAGATCAGACTATTTCAAGGATCTGGGCATTGCTGCTTGGGGGTAATGGGAAGAGTGAGTCAAACAGAGAGAAAAGAGAGTAGAACCTGGGAAGATGGGCTTAGGAATCAGGCTGATCTGCTGAATGGCCCCTTGAAAGTCTTATTCTTTGGGCTTCAAAACAGGCAAGGGCCCTCAGCCTAATGACGTCAAGGTGGTGAGGGTAGAGGAGGGGAGGGAAGAAGAAAGAATACAGAAACACCAGATTCAGAATGCTAAACATATTTCACATTTGGTAGATTCAGATTCCCAAGATGCCAGATCTCTAAGGCTCACTCTCTCAAATGAAGCAGCTCAGCTTTGCTCTGCTTCTCCTTCCTCATAAGGACTCTCAACACTCTGCAGTCTGCAGACTCCCACCTTCAGACCCCTTCAGTGTCCTTCTGGCAGCTAACAGACCCTGCATAGACTCAGTTTCCGGGAAACAAAACAAGAACTAAAATTGAAGGAAAAGACAGGTTCTTCCTTTCATGCTTGTTGTCTTAGTTTTATTCTCATCTCTCTTAGTTTACAGGCCAAGAAGTAGGTTAAAAAAAAAAACACTGTTATTTGGCCATTGTCAGTACATTTATCTGATAAAGGACTTACCTAGCATATATTAAGAGCTCTTATGAATCCATGAGCCAAAGATAATTAACCTCTTTTCAGAAAAGACGTGAAAAGACAGTTTACAAAAGTGAATACAAATGGCCAGTAAGTGTATAAAAATGTGCCCATCATGATTAGTAACCTAAAACCATAATGAGATATCACTTCATGCCCACCAGGATGACTAGAGAGACTGATGATACCTAATGATGGTGAAGGGAACCTTCATATATTCCCACTGGATGTAGAATTGCTGTTGGGAATGTCAAACGCGCACCTCCCATAGGACCCTATGATCACACTCCTAGGGAACTCTCAAGAGAAATGAAAACCCGTAGCCACAGAAAGACTTGAATGAGAACTTTCACATCAGCCATACTCATAATAGCCAAACACTGAGAACAACCCAAGTGGCCATCAGCCAGAGAATGGATACGTGAACTGTGGTCTGTCTACACGATGGGACAGTACCCAGCAGCAGCAAGGCATGGACTGCTCATATACACGACAACATGGATGAATCTTAAATGTGGCACATTGGATACAAGAGGCCAGACCTGAAAGAGTACATACTGTATGATTTCATTAGTATGAAATCCAAGAGTAGGCAAAACTATATTCGCAGTGATAGAAATCAGAAAGTGGTACCTGAGGCCTGCCAGGGGGTGGGGATGGGCAGGAATTGACTGGAACGGGGTACAACCAGCACATTCCCTAGGCTGATGGAAATGTTCCTATTTTGTTTTTGGTAATGGCCACATGGATGGATAAAATGAGTCAAAACTCCTAGAACTGACTGCTTAATTAAATATATGCATCTTATCATATGTAAATTGTACTTCAACTTTTTTAAATACAGGAAGAAAAAACATATATTTAGAGGCCTCATCTAGATAGGCTTATTCATCCCATAAATTATAAATCTATTATTTCTCTTACTCTTCTCTGTTTAACTCCTTCTCTAGTTAGAGAATGAAGTCCTTTTCAAAGATGGGATACAACAAAACCTTGTCTTACCTGTCAGCCTGCTGGTTCCCAGATCCCCAAGGACTCCCCAGGATAAGTAGATAATAGGTTTTCCCACTGAGCTCCATGGGTTCCTTAGCTGACCTGAAAAGATGTGGGGCAATGAGATGGGAGCCTAGGACGATAAAGATGGTATTTTTACAATTCCCCCATCTCTGCTTCCAAGATAGCAACTACCCTTTCCATGAAGAAAGGTCTTACTGTTAGACACAAATGGAGTCGTGTGCCCCAGATGACAGCCTCTCACACCAGACCGCTTGCCTTTCCCATCCTAGTCTGCGCGGTCCCAGCGAGGGATGTTAAGTGTGCCATCTCCCAGCTGCCTCAAGCTGGTTTTCTTTTTCCCCCACTCCTGTCCCCTGCTTCCCAGAATGGCAGTGCTGGTCAGCCGGGGAGGTCATGTCCCATGTCAGTGGTGTGGGGGAGACACCATAATACAAATCATTGAGCAGGGGCTCTGGGATTTGTGCCTGGACTGCCTGGGCCATCGTGCCACTGCTGGGGGGTGCGGCTTTCATTTCCTCTTCTCAGACAAGAAGTGATAGTCCCTGTGCCATGATTGTTCCAGGGCTACCGAGCAGGTTTGAGCACGCGACAGTGGACCTGTAAACATATCAGAGGAGTTCTCTGACTCAAAGATTACGTGACAGTGCTCTTTCGGCTGTGCTGGGTCCTGTTGGGGAGTGCAGCTTTTATAAAAGAAGTGTAGAATTCAGTCTCTCTGGGCATTCACCTCTGTGAGTGTGGACCAGGGGTCACATGAGTGAGGGTGTAGGGCAGGAACCAGTTAGCAAGTTCATGAGAGAGCAGTTTCCATTCATTACATGCTTCCATCTTCAGTAGAACCATATGCCTTTTGACAGCGTATAATCTGCTTGGGATTTCTAGACATCTGCAGTCTGGTGACACCTTGAGTCACCATGTCCAGGTGTCAGCCTTTGCAGAGAGTATCCTGCATGATCGAATAAAGGAACCATGAGAAGACCCTTGGGCTTGAGGGACACCAGCTCTGAGTGTGTAACCTCCGGCCACTCACAGGTCTCTCCAACCCTCAGTTTCTGTGTCTTGGAAAGAGCGAGGCTCCATATTTGCTTTCTGAAGTTTTCTCCAGTGATGCGATTTTTAGAGTAGCCCTTGTGGTATGGCATACAAAGCCTTTGCAGTCAGAACTGAGCTCTCTCCGCAGGTGTGCGCCTCACCAGCAGGGTGAGCTCTGGGCAGATTGCATCTGTCTGAGTGAAGGCCAGCTTCCTTCTGGGTAAGAGGTACCTGGAGATCTCCCCACTGCCTGCCTCTCCAGGTCATGGGGATGGGGTGGTGGAACAGGATGGCATATGCAAAAACTTGATGGACTGTAACTTACCCAGCATTTGCTGCAGTTTGTTGGCTGCGGCTATAGACACAGAAACACGTGGAGAGTGAAGTGACAGGCGTGCCCTGGGGCTTCACCTGGGTTCAGGAGTCCAACACCCGCAAAGTGGAAATGGATCCAAGGATGGGCTTGGCAACTAAGGCTTCAGTCTCACAGTCTCTCATGGACCTGTGAGCCGGTCCTGACAGTCATTCCCTTACAGGTGACAGCAGAGCTGGATGCCTGGAATGAGGACCTGCTCCGGCAGATGAATGACTTTAACACGGAGGATCTGACACTGGCCGAGCAGCGGCTACAGCGCCACACAGAGCGGAAGCTAGCCATGAACAACATGACCTTTGAGGTCATCCAACAAGGGCAAGATCTGCACCAGTACATCATGGAGGTCCAGGCCTCAGGTGGGTGAGCTCCCCTGTCCTCCTCCTTACGACAGGGAGACGATGAAAACAAGCAGGCCAGCCTGACTCCAGCTGGCATGGCCACTCTGCTCATCTGCTTTATTCCCCCAGACACGGGGACAGAGGTATTTGCCACTTTAAAGAAAACTGATGCATGATAACTGGAATCACTTGTCTGAGATTGCCCAGTTAGGCTCTGGTAGAGAGGAGGATAGGGCCAGGGTCTCCTGGTGCTGTGCAGAGAATGGGGAAAACAAATTTGCACAGACTCAGAAAAAACAGCCTCCAGAAACAAACAAGGCAGGCTCCAGAAGCAGCCAGCCTGCTGTGTGAATTGTATTCAAACCTGTAGATGTTTGCCTTCAATCCCCCAGCCCCTTCTCCTGTCTTCCACCCCCAGGGAGGCTCCTGGTCTCCAGTTCAGGCCTCTCAGAAAGCCCTCCACCTTATTTTTTTTAAATCACCGGTCTGTGTGTTAGAAGTGCTGATAAAAATTTATGCAGGGTCATAGAATTTTATAACTTCTCAAGAAACCACGGTGGAATCACCCAGATTTCACTTCTTTTCATGTTCCAGCTTTATGCACTGTCTCTCCAGCAAATACATGAACCCTTCCTGGGACACCTAGTGCTCTCCACAATGGCCTTTGGTGTTAGAATCAGAGAGAGCCATGGCAGTCCCGTGTCCAGCTAGTTCAGAGGACAAGAAGTCACTCACAGGGACACATGCCAGTAGAGTGCTGGGGCCTGCCCTGCCGTCAGCCTGCCCCCCAGCCCCGGGTCCTCCTTGGCTCTGGTTCTTCACCCTCTGGGAAGAGGCAGATGGGGGTTCAGGCCATCAGCTCTTAAAAACACAGTTGGCCATGTCCCTGTTGACTCTGAAGGATATTTAGAATCATGAGATTCCCAGCAGATGTTAGCCCCCAAACGGGACTATAGGGGACAGTATTTGTTTTAAGGACCTGAAAGAATAAATAACAGCACTCAAAGAGACTTTCAACTCTAACTGGAGGAAAGACAGTCTGGTAAATTCTGTTCGCCTGCTCAGCATCGTCCTTCCGTGAATCTTTGTTTGTGTTGCGAACAGCTGCAACTGCCCGGGCTTGTTTATGCAGTATAGTCCAGGAAGGACGGTTGCCACTACAGTCTCTCAGGGTTGGGGCTGCAAGGGCACTGGGAGCTCTTTTAAAAATGGCAGTGCCAGGCCCCAAGCCCAGAGATCCTGATTTAACTACATCTGAATGGGAGTTGGGCATCAGCTGAAAAACCTCCTCGGGTGATCCACGTGCAGTCAGGGCTGCACTAGGCAAGTTTAAGGGTCCACAGAACCTGCCGGCTCAGAATCTCTTGGGGTGGGGCCCAACAGTCTATGTTTCTGCCAAGCCCTCCAGGGGGTGCTGGCGCACCACAAATCTAGGATCTACTCACCGTGAGGGCCCACGGACCAGCAGCGCCAGCATCACTTAAGAGCCCATTAGAAAGGTGGAGGAATCCCAGCCCTTATCCCAGATTTACAAATCTGAATCTGTGTGTTAACAAAATCTCCAGGGAAATCATGTGCCCGTGAAAGTTTGAGATACATGCTTGGCAATGGCTTGTACTTCTTCAAGGTTTTATTAGGGAAGGAGGGGGAACCATGATCCTTTCTCTGCAGCTGAGAACCTTACTTGGACTCAGGGTTTCACGGTAGAGCTTATGCTCCTGAGGCTCACAATAGCTGGTGCCCAGCTAAGGCTAGGGATCAAGAGAGAATGTGCAGGACCTGGGAGAGAGGCTGGGACAGAGAGGCCTTGCAGGGGTGCTCAACCTTCGTCCCTCAGTATTGATGCATCTGGCAGGAGGGGAAGCTGGTTTGCTAGAAACTGTGGCACTTTGTACCCAGGTGCTGGTGTGACCCAGGCAAGCCCCTTTCTGTCCCAAGAGCCAGGTATCCATGGTAACAGAAAGCCAACCAGGAGCTGGCAGTCCTTCAAGACAGCCTGTGACTGTGGGTTAGCAGTGCTTGGCAGCCTTCTGCACCTTGCGGGCTGAATGGGTGAAAACACCTTCGGCAGATGAGCTGCCCACACCCAGTGTCCTGATCTAGAAATGGGCTTTGTCAAAAGAGAGTTGATGGGCCTCTTGAGCCCTCTGTGCTGGGACTGGCTGTTCCCCTGCTCCTACCCCAGCTAGCCGGGGGTAGCTGTTCAGCTGGCATAGTCCAGGAGGCTTCGAAGAGAATGCATCTGGGGCTCTCAGGCACGCTCACTCCTGTCTGCTGCTGAATATTGGGTCCTGCTAAGGAGGCCTCTACCTTGTCTCTGGCTCAGAGGAAGGGAGAGCAGGCTTCTGCTGGAGCTGAGGCATGGGGTGGAGGTTGAGGGTGGCCCCAGCGGGGCAGGGTCTTATCCCTGGGAGGTTGAGAATGTAGGACTTCAGAGGCCCCTAACTGAGGCAGCAAATGTCTTAGTCATTGATGATAAGTCTGATAAACTATATTTGAACTCAAGGTAAAATAAGCTGCTGTCTTGGGAAAAAGACAATTAACAAAATTAAGCTTTTGGTTGGTGTTTAGCCCTCTGTGATGAATTAATGAAGGGCTTATGCTTTGATTTGGTAGGACTAAATGGAAGTAGGGAAGTGCCACACACTTTTTTTCGGATGTGCAATTTGTGACATTGAGGCAGGTCCCACTAAATCCCTCTGCTGTGCCAGAAGCTCTAACCAAAGCAAAGCCTTTGCTCAAGTCAGCATTAGCCTTAAGAACAGAAGGCGAAACAGGAACACTTGCTCCACTTGCTCATCACTCTCTCCAAGCTGTAGCATTTTCTATTTTGGCCAGGAGGTGGGTGTGGGGAGGGGCCGGGTTTTGCTGGAAAGAGTCAAGTTGGAGAAGACACGCTGGCTGAAGTCGAGGTCCAGTTCCACCATCAGCTAGCAGCCTGCCTTTGGAAAGTTCCCGTTTTTTCTCTTTAGACCTTCCTTCTTCTGTCTAGTGTGGGAGGTGGGCCTGATTCCTACAGTCCCCTCCAGTTCGTGCTTGCCATGATGAGTCCGTCTATCCACCCCCAGGGGCTAGGCCACAGGTCTCTCCAAAGCAGTCTGACCATGTGACTATTCCACGTGGCCTGAGGAATGAGAAGAGCTGCCCGTCTTGTGGATGTGTTGCTTTTGTGGTCTCATCAAAGCACCAAGCTTTCTTTATGCAAGGTTTTTAAATGAAAAATCTTTGGGATCTGTGGCAATGATACTTAAAGTTTTTACTGTGTTGGAAAGTACCCAGCCCTAGCATTTGAAAATAAGTAAAAAGTAAATGAAGTTTGGTGGGAATTCTTCTTCTTGAGGGTAGAGCTCAGAGTATGCCTGGGAGAGGAACAGTGCCTGGCTTGGGACCCAGCCACACCCTCCCTACCCAGTCTTTCCAAGCCTCAGCTTCCCCCAGAAGACAGCAGTCGTAAGAATACCCAGATCACAGGGTCATCATGACGATGCAGGGCAATAATGCATGAGCATGGTAAGGGCTCAAGAAAGCTTGGTAGCTGTGATTTGTTACAATTGTATTCTAGCTCACACTGCCTTCTCCTGCAGCCATGTGTCCCTGTCGCTCCTCCAGCAGTGTGAGGACAGGACTCTTTCTTCCTTCTCTTTCCATTCCCAGCATCTGGCAGAATGCTGATGTCTGGTACATTGCATGTTTTCAGAAAGAGTATTTGCTTAGTTAATGGAGTGAACATCAATGTGGGTGGAACAGATGTAGGAAAACATAAGGGGCCACAAATAATTTCACTTGCATCATAAAAGGAGAGAAAATGCCTGTGTTTTTCCAAAATGGAAGCTACTCTGGGGTTCATGGGAATGTGGATCTGATGGGAGCTGAGTGGAAGGGAAGAGAATGTAGATGTGCAACAGGAGTTCTTGGTCTGGCTGCAGATTCAGAATCGCCTGCAGAACTTACAAGGACCAAGATCTGGGCCCTACTCCTCAGGGAATCAGTCTTGCATAACTGGTCTGGAGTGGACCCAGATTTTTTTTTAACTTCCCAGATGATTCTGTTGTACATCCAGACTTGAGAATGCCGATCTAAAAACCTGATTAGAGGACTAGGTCATTTCTGAACCGGGTGTTACATTGAGGGAGTGGCCCAGAATGAGGCGTGAGGAGGGGAGGGCTAGTCTCTCACTGAGGCAGGCTGATATCAAGGCACAAAGAACACCTCCAGGTAGCATAGGCAAGAATAGCTAGATTTTACCCTAGACCATAGCCACCTCTCTCTCCTTGAGGGAGTTAAAGTGGTACCCTCAGCCTGGCAGCAGAGGAAAGTACAGTGACATTACTAGCTGTAGCCTTGGGCCATAAACAAACACAGTGCCAACCATTCTGCTGACTGAGTATAGCATAAAGAATATCTCTGTCCCCAGGTTGCTGGCCATGGTACCACCTACCCGGTGGTTTCCCATCTTGGTTGCATGTTGAATCACCCTGGGAACTTTTAAGACTTCCTGGTGCCTGGGTCCCACCCCCAGAGAGTCTCCTATTACTGCTCTGGGGTATGGCCAAGGACATGGTGATTTTTAAAGTTCTGCAGATCTAATGTGAGCCAAGATTGAGAGCACTGGTCTAAGACCACCCAGACCATCACAATTGCTAATGATGTACACTGAGCAAGTCCATAAATACCTCATGGTACAATTTTATGTTTACATTTTTAAAGCCATTTTGCAGTTCTATTAATAATCAATAACGAATATGTTGTAAAAACTAGAAACATGGATATTTTGAGCCTACTAAATGCCCAGCACTGTATGTACCTAATCTCACTATGACCTACGACACCCCAGAAACTATCATTGGAATTGTCCTTACCCAAGCTCAGAGATGATATAGAGCCCAGAGATTCACTGTTAATGGGGCAGAACATCAATTCAAACCTGTCTTTTCCCAGAGCTCGCAGGTGCTTTCCACCACAGCATGTGACCTGAGCCCTTCCCTGCAGAGGCCAGGTGTTCACCAGAAGACCTTCCCTGTTGGGTGTTATGAGCCAAGCATTGTGTTGGTGCCGAAGATACAGAGATACAGAAATTGTATGGCCTTGGCACCAAGGGAGCCTGCATTCCTGAGAGAATAGGGACAAGTTAATAAGGAACCACCCTGAACAGGAATGTTCTGAGGGAATGAAGCATACAGAACATTGTGGAATACATCAGTACAACTTGCCCTAAAGACACCGACACACTATCTCCCTCTTTAATGGAAAGAGCACACACATCTTGCTGGATTTCTGAGAGCCCCTAGAAAAACAGGACTGGGAATAGACTGAGAAATGTGAATACAAGCAAACTATTTGCTGTGGATTGATGGGTATTTACTAGTTAATGCGATTTGTCTGGGACTTGCATCTATATGTGTGGGCAGTGGGAGGGAGGAGTGAATTTCCATCTGCCATTTTGGGTTCCTCCCATTCCCTCCCTCCACAGCACGACGTGCAGTTGAGAGCAGAAGTGCAGTAGGCGTTGTCTTCCCCCATTTTATTTCCTGTGTTCATCCCCCATAAGACAGTACCAAGGGAGGTAGATGCATGCGAAGGCCTGGAGTCTCGGGGCAGGCTGAGAGTCTGCTGGGGGTGGTGTCCTCTGCAAATGCTGGCCCCTTTGACAAGCTTACTGGCTTAGAGAGCCCATTTACATGCGAGGTGGCAGAGGTGAGCCGTGGGCTTCCCAGAAAAAGACACTTTGCCCAAGCTCAGCATACTAAACACCAGAGATGCCTGCGGAATGAAAAGGAGCTGGAGAAAACCTGCATTGTGGCTGAAAGTGGGGAAGATCTTCTGCTCCCTCAGAAGGAGCTTGAATTACATTTCCAGAAAGGAACTATGGGAGTCAACGGTCTTCTCACTGTGCTGGGCACTGCAGAGATAGAAATTTTTGTATTTCTTCTTATTTTTTAATTTCAGTCAAGGAGATGCTCTACCTTGTCCCCTTGGTAATTGAAAATAGGAACTGGAGGGAGCTGACTGCCAAAAGAACAAGCTGTTCTCCTCTGTCTCCCACAGATATTTCAGGAGCTGGGATTTGGAATTATGAAACTGGTAGAAAAAAATAAACACGAAAAGATACTGAAATTATTACCATGTAACACCAGAAGTTTTTTCCACTCTTCCATATTGTCCTTACATAAAACACTATTTTTGCCTCTAGAAATGAATTTCCCTTGCATGCGTACACCCTCCTTATACTCCCCCAACTGTATCCGGCAGGTGTGTTGGTGGTGGTGATGAGTTTCTGATGATGTAAGTCAGAGTGTTGGGGAAGTCTCTCAGAGGGTACTTATTTTTAGGTGACTATACCCTGAGATTGGCAGGCTCCTTGGGGTGTGATCCCCATGGAAATAAATTACCCTTCGGGAATTTTAGTCCCATCCCCGTTGATGGTTGGGTCCCTGTTTGTCAGCATCAGGAGCACAGCTGCACTGGGTCATAGATGACAGGATGGGGAGCCAGGGAAAGGATCCGGACTGAACTGAGAAGCTGCAGAGCCAGGTGGAGTCAGGGATCAGAAGGAGACAAGCAATCCAGACCTTAGGATTTTTGCAAAGCTATGGGTCTGGGCAAGGTTGAATCAGTCAGAACAAGAAACAATACAGCAAATTACCATTTTCATCAAGTTGGAGGCAGATAGCAACCAAGAGGGCATGAATGCAAGAAGGCAGAGAGTTGAGAGCTGAAGAGTCAAGAATCAGGACAGCCATGGGCCTGTGTGTACAATGTTATGTGATGGAGGCTCCATGTGCATTATCTCATTTAATCCTCCCAGTGAGCTCCTGAGCAGGGAGTTCATGAGGTAGGCAGGTATGTAAAATTGTTTATTTCAGGAGGAAAGCAAAGCTTCTGATGGCTTAGATAACTTGCCCATGTCCAGGATTCTGACTCAGGGCTGGCTCCAAAGCTAGCACACTCCTCACATAGCCTACAGGAGCTAAGGTAAGAGTCAAATTCAAGCCACTAGCAGACAAGAAGGCCTGTGATAACCAAGGCAGTCCCCTCACTCCAAAACATAGATCTGTTTGAGAAAGGCTGCTCTAATCCTGCTGGTGACAATGGATAGATAAAAGCTTCAGCTCGCTGGAGAGAAAGTGTGTGTGTGTCCACACCTGTGTGTTGGGAGATGCATCTAGGACAAGTAAGGAAGGGGCGCCTAGGTGGCTCAGTCGGTTGAGCGTCTGATTCTTGGTTTCGGCTCAGGTCGTGATCTCAGGGTCGTGAGGTTGAGCCCCTTGTTGGGCTTTGTGCTCAATATGGAATCTGCTTGAGATTCTCTCTCCCTCTCCCCTCCCCCTGCATGCTCACTCACTCTCTCTCTTTCTCTCTCTCTCAAATAAATAAATCAGTCTTTAAAAAAAGAAAAAGGCAGGTAGAGAGGGAGATGGACAAAGAATGGAGCCATGGCTTCCACCTGGCGGATATTGACTCGAGGTCCCATCACAGGTCAGACAGTTGGCACTTAATTAATGCTGAGTGACGTATCCATAAACATTGGGAGCTCCTGCCAGCAGCTGACTGGGTTTATTCATTGTTTTGAAAAAGCAGAAGAACAGTGAGCAAACTCTCCTTGTGTGGGTGCACCTTTAACATGTTTTTTGTAAATGGAGAAGCACTCAGTACCCCTGCAGTATTGCTGGGGTGTGTTTATAAGCAGTGTTTGCCTGTGTTGAAGAAATGTATGAGAGCTAGCATGTATTTCTAAGAGTTGCTTTTTTTTAGGGGGCCTGAGTAGTCGGCTACTAAAATCCCCCTGCCCAGAGATTCTCATCAGAACAGACTTGCCATCTGAGTATAAATTGCATCAGACCAGCTAAGCGAGTGTGCCTTTGGCAGAAGCTCCTGAGACAGGTCATTTTCGGTTTTGCTTCATATTTCCCAATATGGTCCAGAGCCTTGCTTGTGAATATTATAGGTATTAGCAAATTCCCCAGCAGGGACTGCCAAGGGCTTTCTTCTCTGGGGTGGACTCCCAGAGAACAGCCTCTCTCCGTAACCCCAGCTGATCCCAGGCAAAGGATCAGATCATCCAAAAGAGGTTACATGGTTTGGACACCCTGAACAAAAGTCCGTTCTGACATTGTCCAGCTTCCCAGAGGGATGTGTAAAGGCAGGAGGGCACTGCTCCTGGCTGTTTCCGCATTCCTGCTTTCCTATGCATCTTGCAGGAAATAGGGTCTTGGTCCTACTATCTCATTTCTCCTTGTTTCCTTTTTTTTTTTTTTTTAATCAGGAATTGAGTTAATCTGTGAGAAAGACATCGATTTGGCAGCCCAGGTGCAAGAGCTACTGGAGTTCCTTCATGAGAAGCAACATGAATTGGAGCTCAACGCAGAGCAGACCCATAAGCGACTGGAACAGTGCCTCCAGCTGCGGCACCTGCAGGCTGAGGTCAAACAGGTGAGCCCGGCCCCTCCACTGTCCACCCTCCACCTGGGCTTCCCTCGGGCCCCAGGCCTGCTCCTGGTGTGGGGAGCAGGTATGCAGAGTCACCGGTGTCACCAGAACTTGGAAATGGGTAAGTGAAGG
Organism: Mustela nigripes; assembly: GCF_022355385.1. Taxonomy (NCBI): domain Eukaryota; kingdom Metazoa; phylum Chordata; class Mammalia; order Carnivora; family Mustelidae; genus Mustela; species Mustela nigripes. The sequence continues at coordinate 99,840,587 of NC_081558.1, forward strand.
AGTGGTGGTTGGGATTCTGAAAGTGAGGCTGCTATCTGTTGCATCTAAAACCAGATCTAATGGTACAAGGTGCAAACTACAAATGCGTCCTTTTTCTCTCCTAACAATCTAATGAGAGCATTCAGAACTTTCCAAAGTCGTCCTCAGTCACTGAACCTCTTCGCTTCCTTTCTGTCCTCCAGCCTGACATGCAGTTTGTGTGAAACGCAAATCCTTGTCAAATCCATGTCAATAAACATGGTCAGGGTTTAGAGCCCCGTTGGTTAACTTGGGGCCCCTGAATGCCTCATGCAGGGCCTGACACGTAGTTGAGAGTCAGTGGGGGCAGTTTCCCCCATTCTTTTCAATATGCAGGGCAGCTTATAAGAAGATTGTCTTGTCCTATTAAAGTCAATTTAAGAAAGAGAAGATTTTGTTATCTCTATGAGATGTTGTACTAGCCATTTTACCAAAGGACTTACCCAGGTCTCTAGGAACCTCTAGGAAAACACAGGAACCAATGACGCATTTAAAAATATTACATATTGGGGCATCTGGGTGGCTCAGTGGATTAGGCCTCTGCCTTAGGCTCAGGTCGTGATCTCAAGGTCCTGGGATCCAGCCCCACATCGGACTCTCTGCTCAGCAGGGAGCCTGTTTCCTCCTCTCTCTCTGCCTGCCTCTCTGCCTACTTGTGATCACTCTCTCTGTCAAATAAATAAATAAAATCTTTTTTTAAAAAAATACATATTTATATTATGAATAGACTAAATTTTAATTATCAGCATAATGAATGGAGATTTTTTAAATTTACACAGTGGTATTGAAGAAACACAAATATATAATAGTTTAATTTATTGAGTGCTGGGAACCTTTTACACCCATCTCTCCATCAATCCTCACAACCATTCTCTGAAGCAGGTCTTATTCCCGATTTACAGATGAGGCCACTGAAGCTTAGAGAGGTTCACCAGACAATGGTCACAGGGAGCAAAGAACATGTCACCGCCCTCTACTGGTCTAGGAGGGCTTCCTGGCGGGGGGGGGGGGGGGGGGGGGGGTTCCATAGCACTTTCATGATAGTTCCTTCTGCTCCACACTCTTTCAAGCAATCCAGACCCCTGCTCCCTGAAGACAGAGCCTCACCCCAAAATCCAAGCCAAGAAACTTTTTCCTATTAAGCCTTTTTTCTTAGGCACTGGGCTATTACACTGTCTTATTTAACTCTATTAATTTGGAACAGGGGATAAAAACACCATATTTTATTTAATCATTGCTATTCTCTTATATTCCGAGTATTTCTTGTTAATGCCTCGGTCTTCGCTATTATACTGTTATTTATTATAATGGGCAAAACTGTCTTCTCTACTCCACTTCTCCCAATCAGTGCTCAGCCAGAACCCACACCCACTGTGCTAAAGGTCTGTCCTCAGCACAGGTGAGATCACTGAGCACAGAGGCAGGCTGGATCACAGAGCTGCCATCTAGACTGCTCTCTGTATAATTACACTGGGATCACACCTGAATCTCTGGAGAGACATGGTGGAAATCCCAGCAAACCCAGAGCAGTGATGAGTATACAAATTCTGAGGCTCTTGGTAATAATGGTTGTACTTACTTTTTAGATGAGAAGTTCTTTCTCACTTATAATCTCATTTTAAGAGAAGAGACCCATGGGGAAAAGGGGTGTATGTTTATTTTACAGGTGGGAAACAGGTAGCACAGGATTGGTGCTCCCAGGGCCTGTTGACTTGTAGGCTGGAATTTGAGCCCGTGCTTCCTTTATCAACAGTCACACAGTTTGCCTCTCCTGGGCCCCACTCCTGCCCGAGGGCTCTAGGAGAAATAGAAGGAAGCCCTCTAGCAGGGCATAGGCTGGGATATTCCTGGCCTTCACAGCACCACCTCAGAAGACAGCATGCCCTGTGCCTGGTAGAAAAGGTGGCCCCTACCTGATGGGTCAGCAGGCTCCAACAGGTCACGGGAGCCCTCCTTGCTCATATACTCTTTTTTTTTTTTTAAAGATTATTTATTTATTTATTTGACAGACAGAGATCACAAGTAGGCAGAGACACAGGCAGAGAGGAGGCAGAGAGGAGGATCCTGCCTACCGAAAGGGGCAGGAGGGGATCATCTGAACAAAACAAATAATAGGAAAATCATTCCTATTTGCCTGTGAAATGAAATAGATACTTTTGTTCCTGATTTTTAATTTTTGTATTTAATTTTGTTCCAACCTTAGTAGTAAAGTCAACTCCCTAATCATGTTCTTCTTGACTGGCATGAAAATGGAAATGATTTTTTATCCTCTGAGTATACATTCCGTATAGGGTGGGAAGTTGGAGTGATGATAGGTAGTTTGTCAAATGGGGAAGTAGGTTGTCTATGTACAAATACTCCAGGCTTGACGGATCTCTGAGTACATTCCTATTCAATGTTTCTTGAGTTGGAAGACAGAAAATTTCTCTGCAGGAGAAAGTTGCTTCTCCCCACCATGGTGAGGATGACACATGTGGGATTGTAATTCAAACCCATACTGGGTTGCTTGAGTCGGTCTGCAGGAAACCCGCGAAGGCATTTGTGAAGGACAGCGGCCTTGGGAGGTGCCAATGGATTTTGCTGCTTTGTTAAGCCACCATGCCTCATTAGGTGAACTTGTTTTCCTTGTCAGTGTAGGGCTCTTTCTTTCGGGAGTTGTCTGATCCAGTTTCAGAGAAGGCATTTGTGTTTTGATGGAAGTTGGTGGAGCAGGAAATATTGATTTGGAAGCTGTTGACACTTGGAAAGAGGGAGTTAATTTAGATGTCAGTATTGATCAGCAGAGCTAAATTTAGACACAAGCTTGAGAGTTTCTCTTTTGAATATACTAAAAAAAAGAAAGAAAGAAAGAAAGAAAAAGGACATCTTAATTGAAACGCCATTAATGAGGATGGAAAGAGAGAGAACAATGTGCTGCTTCACAGTTGGGCATTAGAGCCCGTAGATGAGAGGTTAAAATTTGGCTGTAGTGTAGTTATACCACCATTATGTTAAACTGAGGCTTTGAGGGGAGATGATGCCACAGATGTCAGACTGAAAATTATTGTCAGGGTTGAGAACAAATGAAATTATTTAATTATTTAATGTTCTTTTGGGGTTACATGGGGCTCTCTATCTTAAATAGATGGCCCAGACACCTCTGGAGAAATGCTGACTCTTTAAGGGAATTCATTCCCCTGATTACAGCCCATGGTCTGGGACCCTAGACCACTCAGATGCTCCCTTTCTTCTAGAAAAATAGTTCAGATCACTCCCCAACCCCACAGAATGCTCTGACTGTTTTTCTGGAAAATTACTACTCTGGCAAAGATGACCTCACATTTATTAGATAATCCAAGAAGATGCATGAAACTAAGTGGATTTCCATATGTATTCCTGCAGAACAGGATCTTTAGCAGAAAATAAGTGGGGCTCTAAGATATAGGAAAAGAAATCATACTTATTTGTCTACTAAAGACACTGACTTAAATTACCCTTGTGGGCCAAGTAAAGCCGAAATTTGCTCACGATTAAAATGAACAGTGAAAACAAAGGAGAGAGTATTATCCTGTCAAGAATACTGCTCTGTTAAGTTCTCTGCGCTGTTCATAAAGGCAGAAAGGAATCGGGGTCGATCCAAGGGAGAGATGATCAAAGGAATGAGCATTTGTTTCAAAACGGAGAAAATTAAGAAGATCCATGGTCACAGTCTATAAAACCAGGAAGGATGATCGCATAGACTCTCAAACACTGTGAATCTTTAGAGCTAAGTAGTGCTGGAAATATGCCAGGCTTCAAGATACCCTCTGAGGGACCGGCCATTTCTCCTGTGGCCAGAGTTTCAGAAAAGACTGTGCCTTGTGGTAAGTCATCAGCAACATCAGGTCTTACAGTCAGAGGCCTTGAGGGTCTCCTCAGCTTTATTGTCAGCATGACCTAGAGAAAACACAGCCATATACAAGCAGCTTCCCAGCCTGCCGGTTACAGGGGACAGCCCTCTTCGCTTAGATGGCATCATCATTTGTGGACATCCACATCCAGTCTTCTCACTGGGGTTGGTCCCTGCTTCCTTGGCCTGAGGAAACAGTAGGTCCCCATTGTCAGTTCACGCATTCAGTTCAGACTGAGCTGAATTCTTAACTGGCTCCTGAGTCCCTGAGTCCCAGCAATCAGCAATACTCCTTGGGTCCCTCATTTTTATAGACATGACTTTCTCTGGTAGCCTGTGGTTGTAGGGCGTGTGTCTTAATTTTGGAAGAAGTGTGGAATGTGAGGATTCAAAGTGTTCCTTAAACGTCATCTTACCTATAGGTAAATTGTTGCCTAAGATAACTATCAACATAAAATGTTCATAATATGCATTACATTTTATGGTTTGCAGAACACTTTCACATGATGTTTCTGAGACCATACAGGATTAGTAAAAACATTTTACCATTTTTATTACAATATTTCCTCTACTCCCTTGCACTCATTTGGATGCTCATAGCATAAATAACCAGTTTTATGAACCGGAAAATAAAGGATGACAGAAATAGAAAATTATACCAACAAGAGTTGTCAGCTGATCAGACAACAGAGAATGGTGCTAACAAAACAGCTGGGGTTTCCACATCACATCAGAATACGGCAGTAAGCGCTACAGATCCTGGAACAAAAGTCAGTAGCCCTAGCCTTTTTTCCTTCTCATTGTGAGAGGAGTAAATAAAGAATCATAGCATTACCTAGCTTTGCTCCAAAATGAAAAATCACCATCTTTACCATCACCAGCCTTTCTGTCTTACCACATGCTGCATCTACCCTGCTGGAAGAAGGGAAGGTGCTATCATCTGAACTTTGCAGATGAGAAAACTGAGGCCCAGAGGCTTAGGTGGTTTTGTCAGGTAGTAAAAAGGCCCATCCTGCTTCTGGGACAGACTCAGTTATAGGGATTAGTCCCACCCCTGAACCCAAGCCATGGTATAGAAACATGCATTTTTATCTTCCTGAATAAAAACTCCTGCTTTAGATGCCTGGGATGCCTTTTTAAACAGCATTTGGGAAATAAAAATGAACAAGCATATCAAGAATATGGCATGACTTAAAGAAAGACATAGAGACTGAAGCCTATGATAGCTAAATGGAAAGCTAGTGTATGGAGGTCCCCACCACCATAGCTGTAACTGATGTTTCCAGTTGGCTGAAACTAGAGAAGAACAGATGCCAGCAAGACTCAGGAAGCCTAGAGGGAGTCAAATTGCCCCTCAAATGTTGATTTGTGATGCACACAAAGTAAATGTTTCTGTGACACCCTCAAATGCATCTTGAACCAAGCAAAACGCAATGAATCATGGCAGAAGGACTTGCATAGTTCAAAGTATACATTGTGAGCTCCATTTTCTAAAGAGCGGAAGCATTTGGGCATACCGTCCATGTATGCGTGTACCCAAACTTACAGGCAGCTTTTGGAAGTCATTAGCACCTCTAGCCAGCCAGCCCCAGCACACCACTGGCATCAGAGACTTCACACTTACACTCGGAGCCGTTAGATCTGCCACTAATTGCTTTACAGATTTGGCATCTCATCCACAATCTGCCAGACTGGCCAGACTCGCCCCACCGTTACCCATGTACAATATGCCATCAGTCATATTCTGCCTAAGGAGGAAATTTGAGAAATATTTGTGAGGATTATGGAATAGGAGAGGCCAGGCTTAGTATTTTTCTAATTGTTTAGCATGAAGAAGTTGAGAGGAGGAAAAAAAAATCTGCAAAAATCTGAAACAGATTGTGGTATCTTCTCCTTTCCTTGAAATAACAGATGGATGGTATTTACTGATCTTGAAATTTCAGAAGAATTTTTATCTCCTCTCCAAGCAAACTCTTAGACTCCCTAATAAAGAAAATATTTAGCAGTTTTCTGGTGACCAGACACAAGGTGTATTTTCAAGGCCTGATTCTTCTAGTGTGATTATTTGCACTTGACTCGAGATCTTAGCTGGAGAGTTGCCACATGCCCATTTCACCTAGGACTGTCTAGACGGTTTCCACTGTTTCTCCTTCTATTCTAATATTCCCCAGCTTAACTTTCTTTCCCCCAGTACTAATTAAGGTCACCTAGAAATTTTACTTAGCCTAGCCATTGCCTCTAGATAATTTAAATCAATTATGACTTATTCCCCCTTTTTCTAATGATCCGGTGTATGGATTATTGATGCTGTTTTCCTTGTTTTCTTTCTCCTTCCTCCTCCCTTTGGGTTGTTTATCTGTCAGAGCTCAAGTGTATCTATCTTGTAAGGCACAGAAGGTTGGACCCACCATTCAGGTGTAATTTGGGTGTTATCCATAGATAATTGTTCCCTTTTTCAAAAACATTACTGCTTACTTATCATTTATAAGGCACTGTGCTAGGCACTGTGTGAGACCGAAGCATGATTCATACTGCCCTAGTCTTCCAGAAGTTTACATCTGGGGGGAAGAAGTATGGTGGGATCTTGAAATGTAGGTCAAAACCACTGAAGAAGGAGGTCTGTGGTGAGTCACAAAGGTGGTATGGTGTGGGGGTACTGGGTGAGGGAGAGCTGTTTGTAACGGGAGTAACTGGGTTTGGAAGATTTCAAGTGGTTGGCATCTGAACTGGGTTTTTAAAGAGAGAAAAGAAGGCGCCTGGGTGGCTCAGTGGGTTAAAGAGAGAAAAGAATGCCAATATATGGAATTTATTTACTTAAACCACTCTACATTCTAGCAAGAACTTCAGAAATGTATATACAATACAATCAGATAATGTTTAAATTAAATGGGTAAGGAAATTGGAACAGAGAGTTAATAAGGGTGGAAAGGAATATATGTAGCTAAGAATGAGGTTGATACTTATAGTAAGTGCCTTATGGCACAAAATGCCAGGTTAGAGGGCAAAGATGAACATTTTAATTATCCAGAGCCTTCCTGTCCTCTCTCCAGGTGCAGTCAGAAGATAGCAAGGTCTGACTTAAGGACCCATCAGAGAAAGCCACAGCTCTGGGGAGGTTGCAAAAGCCATTCATCTGTGTTCTTGTCCTAACTCCCCAGGTCCTGGGATGGATCCGCAATGGCGAGTCAATGCTCAATGCCAGCCTGGTCAATGCCAGCTCTTTGTCCGAAGCAGAGCAGCTGCAGCGGGAACACGAGCAGTTCCAACTAGCAATCGAGGTAACACCCAAATCTGACTCCTCTGGCCTCCCTTCCCCTTTCTGCTCTGTACCCTGGGCGGGTGGATTCCTCATGCTGTGGACATTCCTTTAGGTAGTGAAGCCCTTACTCTTTCTAGTTAAGTGGTTCAGGTAGCCTCCCTGTTACCCAGGAACTGATGGGGAAGCAAAGGCAGGAGTTCACCAACCCCAAGCGGGCCTCCTATTGAAAGATGAATGTTCACAGCACAGAAGTGCGTCTTGGTTACTTATTGGCACATTTACCCATAAGGCCCCTGGTATGCTGAGTACTTGGACATTGTAGACTATGCACCATGTGAGACATGTGAAGCCAGAAGGTTAGAAGTCACTTCTAGTTCAGGAGCCCTTAAAATTGAGGGTAAACAACTACAAAAGCCATTAATACATTAGCATTCCATTTTAAAACATTTGATTTATATGCAATATATAGATTTCATTGTCAGTTTCTGCCTTTTAATGAGAACAATGAGCTTTGGAGTAGGTTGCACTAGATAGCTCACTTCCTTGAAAATAGTTGTTCACTACCACTGATTGAAGCCACATTTCAGGAATAAACTGAAACCAGAAGTTCACCAACTGACACTTGTTCTAAAGGCTATTTTAAAATAAAATAACCTCTTCCCATAATCTAAATTTTGTCATATTACTTTAAATAATACCTTTAATTATCCTTTCTACTAGAACACGTATCTTCCCAAAGAGACTTGAGCTGATTGCTTTAGAGGGGTATGGGGAAAGGAGCAGGAAATGGGACATGGGAACCATATTAAAAATAAAGTAAGTTCAGTACCAATGGGAACAGAGAGAAACCTTCAAAGTCATTCATTACTTGTAGTTCTGTTTAAAACTCAACCCACTTTTGAATGTGTAGGAAATATGAAGTATTATCTTCTACTAAAAGAATGATTGTTAAGGACAATTTTTCATAACAATGATAAAATTTTAACTCTTCGCGCCTATGTCTTTAATACAGTAATCAACTGATTACTAGACATTTTTAAACTATTATAGATTGATTACTAGGAACCATCTTGTATGTATAAACATAGCATTAGCATAAATGGCATGTTTCTATAAGATGCCTGCTATCTTCTAGGAAGCGTTACTAATAGTGGTTTACTGCCTGGGATTTGAGATTTTAAAATAGACTATATATTGCACACATAGTGTGGGCAAATCATTTTCTTCTTTGGGGGGGCAAATCATTTTCTTTTTTTTTTTTAATATGCCATTTTTTTTTTAAGATTTTATTTATTTGACAGAGAGAGAGAAATCACAAGTAGGTAGAGAGGCAGGCAGAGAGAGAGTGGGGGAGGAAGCAGGCTCCCTGCGGAGCAGAGAGCCCGATGTGGGGCTCGATCCCAGGACCTTGGGATCATGACCCAAGCTGAAGGCAGAGGCCTTAACCCACTGAGCCACCCAGGTGCCCTGGCAAATCATTTTCTAAGAAGGAACTCAGCAGAGGAGAGAGGCTTTATTATCATCAGCTGCCTCTGTCTCAGTTTACTGGCATACACAAATATAAAAGCATTTAGATCTGGGGCGCCTGGGTGGCTCAGTGGGTTGGGCCGCTGCCTTCGGCTCAGGTCATGATCTCAGGGTCCTGGGATCGAGTCCCGCATCGGGCTCTCTGCTCGGCGGGGAGCCTGCTTCCTTCTCTCTCTCTCTCTCTGCCTGCCTCTCAGTGTACTTGTAATTTCTCTCTGTCAAATAAATAAATAAAATCTTTAAAAAAAAAAAAAAAGCATTAAGATCTATTCACCACCAAGGAAAAATCTGGATTGGGGTCTCAGTTGAGAATCAGGCACACAGTGGTCAAAGCCCCATTGAGAGGCAGCATGAACAGAGTTTGGGCAGATAGACTGGGCGCGTGGCATGAAGCTGTGAGGGTGTGAGGCAGAGAGAAGACCACTGTTGGCCACACCCCCTTGTTTATCTCAAATGTGAAGGTAATTAACTTTCCTGTCCCATAAGCAAATGTTGGGTCAATAAAACCAAGTATCATGATGTACTAGAGCATTTCAATGAGTGAGTGGAAAATAGTGGGTGTATGCATTAGCAGTCTTAGTGCGATGACCAAATTCTACCGCTTGCATAAGCAGGATGTATTAATTTGTAATGGTGCTGTTTTACCCATATGGAATAGAAGCTTACTAAGCATGTATGTCCCTAATCACATTGGTGCAACTTGATCAAATATTCTTGGAATTGATATTGAGATCCCATGAGGCCCCTGTTGAGTATTTGTCTATGGTCTGAAGAGGAGATGGCAGAGCAGATAGGATTTCCAGAAGATCAAGGGAATGGAGGGTAGGCAGGTCTACAGCATAGTGAAAAGAATGAACTTCAAATATGCTTCTTCTCCAGGTGGCCTTGTGCTTCTCTCTAAAAGTGTTGTTTTAAACCAGGTTCTGCATCAAGGGAAAGTTATACCAGGGAAGATTTATACAATTTGAAAGGGATCTAACTAGTCTAGTTTGATGTGGCCCATTTTGGTGGTCATTACTTACTGGAGGCCTTCCTAGTGATTGCCAATAGAGGACATAATTTAATTTCTTGGACCCTAAGAAAAAATCCTCGGTTCCATAAGGGAAAACTAGCTATGGGAAGGATGACTAGATAATTTATTGTTAAAACTGAGATACTTCAAAGAGGGAAGAAGGATATTATTAACAACTCAGCTAGAAAAATAGGCACATAGTAGAACTATCGTGGGCAGAGTAGCATGTCTGCTCACCCTAGCTTGGGTGGACTTTTTGGTTTAAAGGTTGCATTTTTTTTTTAAGATTTTATTTATTTTTTTTGACAGAGAGATAAAGAGCACAAGTAGGGAGAGCAGCAGGCAGAGGGAGAGGGAGAAGCAGGCTCTCCACTGAGCAGGGAGCCCAGTGCTTGATCCCAGGATGCTGGAATCATGACCTGAGCTGAAGGTAGCTGCTTAATTGACTGAACCACCCAGGCAACCCATTTAAAGGCTTTAGTCTCCCCAAAGAAGGTCAGAATTTTTACCTCAAGTACTCTGAGTTTTAGGAAGATAGAACCATTCAGAACAGAGAACAGCACATAGCACCCAGAAGCATAGCTTTATCAACAAACCTGTTAATTTTTTGTTAGCATGCAAAATGGTTTGGCTGATGTGTCTTCAGGAACTGTGACTATCAAAGAGACAAGCTCAGTTTTGAAATCAACTTTATTTGAAATCCTCTTGTGTATTTTAAATATAAGCATTATGGCAGAATAAGTAGTTAAAACTAGATAATAAATTCAATTGATTTGGTTTAATTTTCTTCCATGTACTCCTACATTAACATCATGTATTAACTTCCTTGGTAATCCATGTCTTAAAGATATAACACTCAATAGGATTAGATAATAGTAGAAATAAATGCATAATAATGACTCAGGCTTATCAAAGCAAAGACTATGTCATATGCATAAAAGTTTGTCATTTGGAAATTAAAGGGGATGGAGTTCCAAGGACTATCAGATGATAATGAGTTTCAGAATAAGGAAGAGGATTTATTACATAGTCTAAATTATAGGACAATTAGAGTTAGTCCTTCACTCCCAGAGAAAAAGACATAATCATGGGGTTTTGATGACAATTATATGCTGGTTTCATATACTGAGGAGAAGCCAGTTAATTATCATAATCACTAATGTTCATTTGGTGAACCCTTCCTCTGCGGGAAGCTCTGCGGATACCATTCTAACTCTGGAGATTAAATAATGTGGTGTGATATGGTGGGAATGAACACAAGAATAGTCAAAACTGAATCCTATCCCTAGTGTCATCACCCCCCTGGTTGTATGTTAGGGGGCAGGTCACTCAGCCAGCCTCAGCCTCAGATTTGTAATTTATGAAGTGGGAATAATAACATCCACCTTGTCATGGTGTTGCGAGAACTCGAAAAAAATACGCATAAGCCTAGGGCCAGGTACCCTTGGATAAATGACAGTTATTAAAGTGATGTTTAAAGTCATGTTTGCCTTGAGAATCAGCCAAATATATTAAATGAATGATACAGGAGTTCAGGAAAGAGTAGTTTTTAGTGAGTCTCCAGCTGTCCAAAAGGATTTTTTTTATATAACATTTAAAAAATTGTTAATTCCACTGTAGTTAACATACAGTGCCATATTAGTCACAGGTGTGTGATATAGTGAGGCGGCAATTCTGTGCATTACTCAGTGTTCATCATGATAGGTGTACTCTTTAATCTTCTCTTAAAGGAGACCAGACTTGAGCTGAGTCTCAAAGGACAACTGGAACATAGATGGGGAGAGAGGAAGGGGTGTTCACTAAAAGACAGGAAGAATGAAGGTAACAAAAATAAGCTCATTATGGTGAGCGCTGTGAATTGTGTAAGATTGATGAATCACAGACCTGTACCCCTGAAACAAATAATACAGTATATGTCAATAAAAACAAAACAAAACAAAAAGACCTGCTCTAACAATTCTCAGGGTCAATGTGAATCTAATTAGACAATAGATATTAAAGTACTCCTCTAAGTAAAAATTAAAAAAAAATAAGCCAGGTTGTGTTTGCAGAGGGTTTTTTTAAGGAAGTAGTAGATGATAATGTTATGGAAGTCGTTCAAGACTACATTGGGAGGAGATTTTAAGAACATCCTTCAGAGTTTGGACTTAATTTTATAGCAGTGGTAGAATGACTAAAGGCTTTTGAATTGAGAGAAGGGAATGATGTTTAAGCACAAAATTAGAGTTTTGGAGCCAGAAGAACATTAGGGGTCACTTCACCCAAGCACTTCCTATTACAGAGAACCAACTGATGTGTTGGAAATGTGAGGGATGGGTTTGATGGATTCGAAGTGGAAGGCAAGGAGACTAGCTCTGGGACCACCATGGAAGTCCAGGCATGCAGTGGGTTGGACTGGGACTTGAGGTGAGGAACAGCAGTCCAGAATGATGTCCAGATTGTAAGCCCAGGTGACAACAAGGAGGGCACCATCAACACCAATGGTAGACTGCCATGGAAAGATACTTCCAGAGGGAGGGATTTCATTTTAATGTGGAATTTGAAAAGATGTCTGGGAGGAAGCAGGATGCTCTAATAGAATGGTCAAGCCATTTGCATTCACTGAGGAGCCTTCCTCCTCTCTCCAGGAAGACCTGTCACTTCTTTTACTAAGAATACATCTTTGTAAGTAGCTAAGGTGGGGCAGGCAGCTAAAGCAATTGAATCAGTGCTGCTGGCTTGGAGTGAGAAATATGGCGGGCAGCTCACCCTCACCCCCAAAGACAGTTAAAGATGAGGGTCCCATGTAGTGTGAGAGTTGAATACTGGGCGACATCTACAAAAAGGAAGTAATAGCAGCCATGGGTATAGATAAGAGTTCCACAGAAGGGAACAAAAACCAAGAATGCACCTTGGGGTACCCCTCTATTTAGGAGACAGGAGAAGAAAATGGTGCCAATAAGTAAAACAGACAAAGAAATCTGGAATTTGTGGAAGATCATTCTGACCCTTAGTTTACTTTTTTTTTTTATTTTAAAGTTTACTTTTTCTAACCATGTTCAACATTTAGGAACTCAAATTCTGATCTGATCATCACTATCGAGAGGCTGACTTAGTGGAGAAACAAGAGAGTAAAGGAGTCTAGGTTGCTAGAGGCAGTCATGCTAACATAACGAACACTGAGTACAGATTCCAGAGACGGGGAAGGGAAGCCAGGAGATAGGTGATAGAGGGAGGGGGGGAGTTATAAACAGGACTGCGCAGACTGCAGTCTAGGATGGGGGTGAAGGGGGCTGCATGGTGTAGGGGTGATAGGGAGGGAAGTTGCACTCACACAGGGAGTGCCAAATGGATCAGCTCTTGTGAACCATCCCAGCACTGCTGCCAGAGAAGAAGGGCAGAAGTAATTCTAGAGTAAATTACTGGGCCACTAGCTGTCCCTTTTCACCAGGAGCTGAGCTATACTTTCCTAAGCATGCAGAGGCCAAGTCAGCCCTGTACCATTGAGTTAAAGTGATCCTCGCAGTTGAGGTCGGGATAATATTAGGTCTTTGAAGTCCTATGTTTCAACCACATCCATACTTTATTTTAGTAAATTTTAATCCCTTTTAGCTCTCTATCTCTGCCATCCAGTCCTCCAGCCTGGTCTCCCCCTCCGCCCTGCAGTTAATGGGAACTCTGAGAATGCAAACCACATTTGGCTTGAATAAGAAAATAAACCTTCCGCTGTATATATCCCTATATATTATCCTAAAGGCAAACATAAGTAATGTAATAATGTAGGGATTACACATTGAGCTGAATTATGTACTATGCTGTTCTGTTCCCTTTGTGGGGTGCTAAGGAATGGTGAGATGCTGCCTTAGGCTTTATTAACCTGCCCAGTCCTACTGGAATCCTTTTCAGCTAATGTTTAAAATGATTGCATCATTGGCTAAACTTTGTATTATGTGGAGTTGTTTTTTCTTACATTTGACGTAAAGTGGAGCTATAGCAGTAATCTCCTTGAAAACTCTTAACTACAGTGAACAATTTTATGATTAGATTTGAAAAGAAAATTTGACTAGTGTCTGAACCAATCAGGAGCAGATGTATACACAACTGCTGTTTCTCTACCACAGAAACGGAGACATCTTTAGAGCCAGTGACGCGAGAAGGAGAGTGGGGGCAGGAGTTGGGGTCCTGAGCATTCGGTTAATGAAAACGCATGATGTTCTTTTTTTTGAAATATGCTTTAAAAGCAATGATGTATTAATCGTCATAACAAAATGTTTGAATCCACCATTTAAAGCTCTTTAACTTTTCTGCATCTTTCCACTCACGCCTCACTCCACCCCCTCCCGTACCACGCCTGGGTCGTTCCCACGGACCTCTCTCTCCTCCCCTTGTGCCCAGTCCCTCTTTCATGCCACTTCCTTGCAGAAGACGCACCAGAGCGCCCTGCAGGTACAGCAGAAAGCTGAGGCACTGCTCCAGGCCGGCCATTATGACGCTGACGCCATCCGGGAATGTGCCGAGAAAGTGGCCCTCCACTGGCAGCAACTCATGCTGAAGATGGAAGACCGGCTAAAACTAGTCAACGCCTCTGTGGCATTTTATAAAACTTCTGAACAGGTGAGGGAAGGGCTGGGAGATGGGGGACTAATGTTGGTGGAAGGTTGTTTTTTTCCCCTCATACTGCTAACCTATACTATCTCCCTCAAGAAGCAGCTAGTCCTCTCAGCAGTAGCCTTTTAGAATAGAATAATGACATGAAAATAACTACAGTTAGCCTCCTTATAATATTTTCCATTAAAGAAGTTAACCATGTGATTTGTTTCTTGTAACATCTCAGCCTCATCAGATCTAAGTATTGAAGGAGAAATTAGGTGTATGCTGAATACTAGGTTGATGGCTGTCTCAGCCAGCTACTGCCACGATAATGCTGTGTAATGAATTACCATACAACTCAGTGACATAAAACTATGAGCATTTTGTTTTTAAGTATTTGAGTTCAGCTGATCTTGACTGAGTTTGATAGAACCAGGCTCTAAGCTGGACATCTGGTCTAGATCTTTTTTCATGTCTCTCAGCCTCCTGGACCAGCAGCTACTTGAGGCACATTTATGGTGAAGAGTAGGAGTGCAAGAGCCCAAAATCTGCTGTGCAATTGCATCTCAAATCTCCAAGTGTGCCACATGCTCTAACATCCTTTCGGCCAAAATGAGTCACATGGCCAAGCCAACATCAGTGAGGCAGGGAAGTCTATGCCTCCAGTGAAGGTCAGGAGAGTAGGGTGAGAATCTGCAGAGCATCATCTGGGGTGCCCAGTCAGGCCCTATGCTTGGAAAACATACACTCTTTCACTCATGGGGCTCTCCATCTGACAGAGGAGACACAGCCATCTCTCCTCCATAGGTTATGAGCCAAGCAGATGGGGTGGAGCAGCTGTGGGAGAAAAGGCAGGAGATGCACACAGCGGGATGACAAGGATTTAGAGCCCTTACTTTCCCATCTGTACGGTAATATGTACAAGGGCTAAGAGGATTTCTAACTGACTTGGGTGCTTTCAGGGAATTCTTTCATGAAATAGAGGTTGAAAACAGACATAATTGTCTTCCATGTAAAACATGTTCCTCATTGGAATTGCTCCCTGGTAGAAATAGATCAGAGAAACCTTCTCCTCTGGGTGAATTACAGGGGCCTTGGGTAAGTCTACCTGGAGTAAATGTAACATGCCTCTCTGAGGGCCCTGTGGCCAGTGTTCCAGCCTCCACACCTTCTCTGTGTTCTCAACTGATGGTGTCTTGATGGCCCCAGAGTTGGGAGCAGCAGACTAAGGCAATTTATCAATTCAACAGTATCCCAATCGAACCCCAGCAAACTTTTTGATAAAAATTGATACACTGGTTGTAAGATATATATGGAAATAAAAAGAACCAAGAATAACCAATCTTGAAAAGAAAAAGGAAAGTTGGAGTTACACTACCTGATTTAAGACTTATTCTACACGTACAATGATCAAGATGGAATGATGTTGTTGTAAGAATAGACACAAGGAAAAAGAATCGAGATTCTAAAAGTGGACTCACAAATATGCAGCTGATTTTTGACAAAACAATTCAGAAGTGAAGTCTTCAACAAATGATGCCAGATAACTGAAATCGGGCTTCCCCTGCTAACTGAAAGTAGTGTTCCTATGAAAACTTTTATAAGCTGAAATCAGATGCAAAGAAGCAATGACCATTTACTTAGATGGAAGAAATTTTTGAATATTTCCAGACCTAAAAAGTAACCTCTTTTAGGCCTTTCTGAAATCTTAGGGACACATCTTGCTAACAGCTACACAGAATAAATCGAGATAAATCACAGGTGGTCACAGACACAGTTCGGAGCTGTTGCAGCTGGATGCTGAGATGCTACTTCTCCAGGAACTACACCTGGGGAAGGATCTTGGGTGGGAGGTACCACTGTCATTGCCCAGGATGTGTACTGCCTCTAGAACAGCCCCACAGCTCACTGCAGAACAAACACTGAACACTACCTTCACCTTTTGCCTTTTATCATAAGAGTGAAAACCTACCTCATATTTCTTTCAGTTAGCAAAAACAGGTACTAATGTAGGTCTTTCATAAAAGCGAAATGGCATAATGTGAACTTGTAGAAAGCAGGGACTACCTATATCCATTTTTTTTTAAATGAGGTTAAGCCCTGTCTAGTATCACACACAAATTTTAGTTTTTGATGGATCTAGATGCTGACGAGGACAAAGCACTACATTAAAATCAGGAAATTTGATCCAGAACTGACCCAGATCTTTGTTTCTTTAGCTGCTAAATTGAAAGATTTGTGTTTGATAATATTTTCATTTCTTCTAGTTCCCAAGTTGTTTTTAGTCCAGTATTATCATGGGACCTAACTATGTCTTTTCTTAAAGTTTTTGCTTCTCTATAATTCATTTTCTCTCAAGACTTGGGTCGTCCTACACATGTTCATGCCTTCCATAAGAAGAAGTGTGTGGTGCTAGAGGAGTCAGAATTCAGGGTCAGGCCTTCTCATGACATGGGGAGCACATTGGCTACTAGGGTGTGCTGCCTGGGACATCTTTTAGCTCAATTCATCACTCAGTAAACATCCTATCCAACACCATACTCTTCCTCAAAAGGGATGACTTTCTCAGGCAAAGGGGACCTGGGATATGTAGCTGTTCCCCACCTCCTGCCATAGCCAAGCGTTCAAAGCCTAGTGAAGGAAAGTATAGGGATAGGAGTTTCTGTTTTCTGCATCCTTCCCCAGGCCTTGACACAAGATTGCCCTGGGTCCCCTTCTGTTACACCCAACCTATCTTCCATCCAAGAGCCATTCAAAATGCTTTTGCTTTTAGAGTATGACCTCTTAGCACTTGAAGAACAACTCTTTTTTTTTAAGTTAACCCAAGTGTATTATCATCTGAACAAAACGTCTCTTTTGTAATTGAAGGTCTGAAGATGTCACTGCCTTATGACAATACCTCTAGACATTTTGCGGGGATATTTTTGCCAAGGGAGGGGAAAGAAAACATTTCATTTATGGCCCATAAGTCCCACAACACAGCTTTTTGCTCCTTTATTTCTATTTAGGGCTACTTCCTGTAGGGCAAGTGTGGATGGTTGGACAAGCCTAAGCCTAGTGTATTCTCTAAACTTCATTTTCCTGCTCTGCCACATTGACAGAGTTATCATGAAGTTCAGTGATAGAATATATAAAGAACACTTTGAACCCCTCCCCAAATTACTGGTCTTTTTTCTTCTCTTACCCTGTATACTCTCCCTAAGTGACGTTGGCCTTCAGCCAGTAACTGTCCAATGATTCCAGAATCCATCTCTCAGACCTAACCTGTCTCCTGAGTTCAGCTGTGTCCTAGACTTACCTTCCATGTCCCAGAGGCACCACATGTTCTAAATCTACAGACTGAACTTCAAATGAAACTAGTCACCTGCATAGGCTTCTGTTGGCTGAAGGTGCTCAGAAGACACTCTCCTGATCTGTTAATTTACTGAAACTTTCCTCCGTGGTTCATTAGGTCTGTAGTGTCCTGGAGAGTTTAGAGCAAGAATACCGGAGAGACGAGGACTGGTGTGGTGGACGAGATAAACTGGGACCAGCTGCAGAGATCGACCATGTCATCCCACTCATCAGCAAACATTTGGAACAAAAGGAGGCCTTTCTTAAGGTCAGAGCACATTGTCATTGAAGATCACATGTACACACACACACACAGTTTCATCATATGGGATTTCCATTCCCCTCTTTTTCCTCACTTCTTATCTAAAGGGAGGCATTTATAGAGAAGATATTGGCTGGTTAATTTGGAAGGTTGAAAAGTTATGCTTCCAACATTATTTATCTCCCTACTTTCTTTATAATTAGACAGTTATACACCATTACTGCAGGTGCCTGTTTGAATATCTTGATATCTCATTGATGTTGGTAATAGAGATAACACATAGTTTCACCCAGTTATGTTTGGCTTATGAAAATATTTTTAATTGAAACACAAAGCCTTGGAAGCATCTGTTTGACTCAGTCAGTAAAGCATGCAAACTCTTGATCTCAGGGTTGTGAGTTCAAGCCCCCATATTGGGTGTAGAGATAACTTAAAAGAAATAAATTTTAAAAAATTATATATATATGCTCTCACGCACATGCATATATACATATATATATGTCTAGATATAAAACAGCATTAAAATAAATATTTTATAAATGGATGATGCAAAATTTAGGGCAAGAATTAAATAAATTTAGACACCTTATTTATTTGCCAATCTAGCAATTATCAATAACCATTAGATATAACACCATTTATTCTGTGGCATGAAGAGAGAAATACCTCATTTTGTTTGTTTTGTTCTTATTAGAGCCCCAACTTCCCAGAGAGGAAGCACAGTCCTGTTCTGAGCAGGCTTTCAGCTAGTGTGGAAAGTCCTAGTAAGCCTCTTTCCTCCAGCCTTTGATCATCTCTCCAACAGTCATCTGTGTTAAAACTTATCTAAAGGCTCTGTTTACTCTCAAATTTCTTGCTTTCATGTTCTGCTTCCTTTCAGGTTTCTGGGAGTACAAAGAGAATTTTTATACCCTGACATGTTACCACTGCTTTTCTATAACTCTGTAATTAACTGACTTTCTTTTATTAGGGATTTTTTCTACTTGACCACCCCTTTGAGTTTCACTTTTTTCTCTCGCTCCCTCTCTTTTTGAGATGGCTTCTCCCTACTGTCCTCCTGTCTATCAGGTGTGTGCACCCACACTCAGAATCCTTAGCAATGAGCTCTTACCAATAAGATTAAATAAAAAGTCTTCTATACAGGGTGCAAGAGATTTTAGAAGTCTTCTCTACCATAAAACAAAATTTAAAACAATGACCAAACGAGAGCATATGAAAGACTTTTAAAAGAGGTATAAAGATATTACTTCATAAAATGACATGTTTCTTTTGAATAATGAAAGAAGAAAATGTTCTGGCCTAACATTTTCCGTATGTGCCTAAAATCATAGGTGAGAAATTCCCTGTGCCTGTGGGAATTAAATGCCTGATGGATGGACTATTGAGTTCCCCATTTAGGTGTGTTAGTTGATCTATGTTGGATACCTTAGCTTTGGACCACCATCCAGCTGTTAAATTCATGGACCTCACAATAGATGGACCCACCCAAAAATCTTTTACCAGAGCTCCCAGAAACCATGTTGTTAATGCAAAATTTAAAATAATTTTTTACTATCTAATTTAGAGAGTCAGTTGTTAAATGTCAAAGGTATTAAAATTTGACAGTTTCATCTAGATAATATCGGAAACTGTAGATTAAAAATTAGTGGACTAGGGTAAATAGCAGTCCTCCTTATCCTTGGGGAATATGTTCCAAGACCCCTAGGGGATGCCTGAACCTGTGAATAGTGTTGAACCCTACATATACCATGCTTTTCCCTACTCATATACACCTATGATAAAGTTTAATTTATAAACAAGGCACAGTAAGAGAGGAACAGCTGATAATAGATAACTGATAGATACGTAGAACAACTATGACAATATACTGTAATAAAAGTCATGTGAATATGGTCTCTCCCTCAAAATATCTCACTGCACTGTACTCACCCCTCTTGTGATGGTATGAGATGATACAATGCCTGCGTGGTAAGGCGAAGTGAGGGGAATAGCATAGGCAGTGTGAGGTAAGGATAGGCTACCACTGACCAGACAATGCATCAGGAGGACGACCTGCTTTGGGACTGCAGTGGATTGTGGGTAACTGACACTGCAGAGAAGAGAACCGGGGATAAGGGGAGGCTTATACTGCCTCTAGACTTGTACAACAGAAAAAATTCTGCTCTGTAAAGAAATTCAGAAATTCTGAATTCTAGTTCCTCTTGAGAGGAACTAGAAATACTCTGCCCATAGTCATAGATTCCAGCCCTGATGTGCTTCATGGTTCCTGCCCTTTCTGGACCTGGGTCTCCTCCCTGGGCACAATGAGTATGTGACCTGTCCTCTCTGCCATCCACACCTAATGGGAGTCATAAAGAGGGTAGCATAGTGACTCTTATTCCTGTGTATAGATCCATATTTCCCAGCAATAAGATATTAGTGTTATTGAGCTGGAGCGAATTTTATGGACAAATAAGTTTTTTAAATGTGGGTGACTTCCATTTAGATATGGAATGTGTGGTTAATAGGCTTGTTTACCAAATTTGCTTTCTTGAGTCTTATTTAAACAAATGCGGGGCACCTGGATGGCTCAGTGGATTAAAGCCTCTGCCTTCGGCTCGGGTCATGATCCTGGGGTCCTGGGATAGAGTCCCACATCGGGCTCTCTGCTCCGCAGGGAGCCTGCTTCCTCCTCTCTCTCTGCCTGCTTCTCTGCCTAATTGTGATCTCTGTCTGTCAAATAAATAAATAATAAATAATAAATTAATAAATAAATAAAAATTAAACGAATGCAGAAGTGGCTTACCCCAGTGGTCCTTTAAGAGGCATTCTGATGGCAGAGGAAAACCAGCCTGAGACGTTAGTACCTACGGAGAGAGGTAGTCAAGGGATGCCTGATTGCTGATTTTCCTCTGGGATGAAAGGGGGAGAGGCCCAGGGAGTAATTCTTTACACCACAAAAAGGGGAGCTTCCTGCTTTGTAATGGGAGTGTCTGGGAACCAGAAGTGGCCTCCAGGGCTCTGCTCACCCAGAGCTCCAGAAACCTGTCCACCAGTGCCCCTCTCCCAGTGTCTCAGACCCCATGCACCTGCTGGGGTCCTCACACCTTCGTCTCTTTCAGGCCTGTACCCTGGCCCGGCGGAACGCAGAGGTGTTCCTCAAGTACATCCATAGGAACAACGTCAGCATGCCCAGTGCTGCCAGCCACACCCGGGGACCTGAGCAGCAAGTGAAAGGTCAGTGTGGGAGTGTCCAGCCACAGGCTACATCAGCAGCACAGACCAGAGGCTGTGAACCTGGTCCCTGTGCACTCTCATGTTTCCTGCTGCTTCTCCTTAGATAAGAGGACATTTGATGTGGGGCAGGGGGGATGGGCAGTGTTTAAAAGGGCATCAGGACTGGGAATAGAAAGATGAAGATAAAATTTCCCTAGCACTTTTTCATTTATCTTAATCTAGAGCAGCACTTCACAGAATTTTCTGAAGGACCAGACACAGTCCATACCTACCCTGTGCATCTAGTAGGCACTAGGCATGTGGGCTGCTGAGCACTTGACTGATGTAGCTAAGGCAACTGAAAAACTAAATGTTTCCTTCTCTTGACTGTGTCTTAGTTTAAGTTTAAGTAGCCAGCTGTGGCTAACATACTGAGGAGCACAGATGAGGCTTTCTTACAGCCTGGAAACAAGACGCACACTGAGAATTGTGAAACCAAGTTCTAATCCTGGCTTTGTTACTTACTATGTGAGCTTTTAAAACTTTAAGTTTCTTACTTTAAAATGATGAGCATCTGAACTCTTCTTGCTCATCAAAATGTGGTCCCCAGTCCAGCAGCCCTGGAATCACCTGGGAGTGTGTTAAGAAACAGAACCTCAGGCCCTGCCTAGACCTACTGAAACAGAAGCTGCATTTTGGCAAGGGCTCCTGCCAGTCCCAACCGGATGATTTGTGTGCACGTCAAATTTAGATAAGTACTGGTCCAGCACATCTTTAATATCTCTCTGAATTCTATAGAATCTACAGTTACATGAAAAAATCAGTAACCTTTAATCATTGCTTATTAGATGACCACATTAAGCTTAAATTATTATCGGTAGTATCACTTATGCTGGGCCATGCAGAAATTAGCCTTTGAGCAGGAGAAGAATTTAACAAATGTCATCCCAACACAGCAGAGGGCCCCCAGCCTAGAGACCAAGGCCAGGGAGGGAGCTGAAACTGGCCTGGAGTGAGGGCTGGGGCAGGCCTGGAGTGAGGGCTGCAGAGCTGATCTGCCTAAGGAAGGGCTTCCCTCCCTGCTCAGAGAGCTTAGGAGGCTGCAAGATCAGAGGCCACTGAGAAGAATTAAATTTAGTAATAAAATTCCCTATGGAGAAGAGGCAGGCAGGGTTCCTCTTCCAGAGGTGCTCCCCATTTGAGGTCCAGGAACCCTGTGGCTGGCTGGCCACTGGCATGCTACAATGCTCGTGTCCTGACTTAGCGTTGGGTTGGCGGTGGTGTGGGTGAGACCAACTGCCTTGTGGGCAAGCCCATGCCCCCTGTACCTCAGTGTGCTTCAAGCCTCGGGCTCACAGAAAGAGCAGGGTATGCTGCAGCTTCATCGGGGTGAAGGCAGGTTATTGTCCTTGGGAAATCTTTCCAGAATGGGAGAAATGAAATCTGAAACTCTTTAGGATTTTTGCCTGATCAGGATTGATTCTCTTAACCACCCTGTAAGATTCTGCAGTCAGCAAAGCTCTGATTAGGAGACAGAAAGATTAAAGTAAACACTGCTTCTCACTTGTCTCTGCCCAGATGAGGCTTCCTCCAGCAGGGACCTATAATTTCTCCTGTACCCATTTCTTGTCTACCCGCTACCCGGACCTAAGTCCAGTGCCACTTATTTTAAGTTTTTGGCACAGGCGCAGTTATTACAGCATAAAGCCCAGTGCCATACAACTGTCAGCATTTTTTGTTCAAGTCACTGTGCGTTGGCTGGGGACTAGCTGTCTTGGCCGGTCTCAGCAGTGCATTTCTGCCAGCCTGGCTGGCTTAGTGCCTCACTACAGGTTGGAGTCTTGTCTGCTCCACATGTATTAATTCCAGGACCTCAGCTGAAGAAGCGATTACCCAGGAAAACTTCTTATAGTGATGAGGGCAAGGTCAAGTGCACAAGCACACTAAATTCCGACTTGTATAAAATCTATTAACAATCCCTTTGCCAGAGCAAGTCACATAGCTGTACCCTGGGGGTGGGGGGAGAGGAAGTAGGATTTATCTCTTTGGGGAGGAATTAAAAAGTTACATAATAAAGGCATGGATATAGCGATTGGTGAATAATTGAGACCTGTAAAAGTTCTCAGCCTAAGGGAAGAGAGACAGAGTCTGTCCTTAGATAATCAAACTTCCAAGAGGATGCACGAAAAGTTCTAAGTACAAGCACTGCAAATTGGTTGTACCCTTTCTTAAAAAAATTTTTTTATTGAAATGCAATTTAGTTAACACACAATATATTACTAGTTTCAGGGATAGACTATAGTAATTCATCAGTTGCTTGTAACACTCAGGACTCATTACATCACATGCCCCCCTTAATGCCCATCACCCAGTGACCCCATCCCCTCACCACACTCCCCTCCAGCAACCCTCAGTTTGTTCCCTTATAGTCAAGAGTCTCTTATGGTTTCTCTCTCTCTCTTTTTATCTTATTTTATTTTTCCTTCTCTTCCCCTGTGTTCATCTGCTTTGTTTCTTAAATTCTGCATATGAGTGAAATCATATGGTATTTGTCTTTCTCCAACTGACTTAATTTCACTTAGCACAATACCCCCCATCTCCATCCACATTGTTGCAAGTGGCAAGATTTCATTCTTTTTGATGGCTGAGTAATATCCCATTGTAGATATCTACCAGATCTTCTTTATCCATGTGGGCTCTTTCCATAGTTCAGCTATTGTAGACATGACTGCTGTAAACACTGGGGTGCAGGTGCCCCTATTTGTAAAGCACAGTAGTCTGTGTTCACAGCCCCTATAACTGGGAGGACCAAGACAGCTAAGGAACCAGGCTCTGAAGTCAAACATTCCTGAATGACCCTGAGCAATGACCTATCCTATCTGAATCTCACTTCCTTCATCTGTAAGTAGAGGTAATAATGGTACGAACATCACAGGGTATTGTGAGAATATGTGCCTGCCACAGAGTGAGTGCTTAATAAGTAGTAATTTTTCATATCATCATTATTATGAATTAGTATATGACAGAGTTAGCAGGAAGCCGGAGGCAGACATAATACAGACTAATGGCGAGTGCTTCCAGCACAGAGCACACTATTAAACACACAGGGAATCTGGGCACATGGCCAGCTGCTGCTGCAGTGACAGGAGGAGGGAGAGACAGAACACGGATGGACACCTGCCGTGGCCCACCATGGGGCTATGTGCCTTGTGCATGTCCTCTCACCTGCCATCATTAGAGGTAACACGAGAATAGCTTGTGATCAGATCCGATTCACAGCAACACAGAAATTTGGACCTAGAGACACAATTCTAGGAAGACACGATTCCAATACGGCCTCCCTACGCTTGTGACTTAAAGGTCATAAAATCAAGGCCGTGCTGTTCAGGTGCCATGTACACAGCCTCCCCTACAGGACAGGACCTGGCTCGTGAGCCGGGTTACCCATGCAGCCACACTGGTCCTAACGCTCTTGTTCCTCTCCCACCGTCTCACAGAACCCAAGAGTGGCTGGGATTCTTATCAAGTCCCCTTGCTGTTCATAGGCTCTAGGTCCAAGTGAGTTAGTTGTTACTTTAAGAGCCAACACTTCCCAAGGTCTCTTACCATCAAGGACAGGCTTAGGTATGAAGAGAATCAAGATCCCTTTTAAGTTCCCCTAGGGTCATGCTCTTTGTCCCTTCACTGATGGAGCCTCATGGCCAGGCTCTCACCTCAGTCCCTCTGATCTTGCTCCCCTCTGGGAAATGCTTTCCTGTCCTCACATTTGGGACCTTGATTAGTCCCCTTGGGAGGCTGGAAAGTCACAGGAGTCTGGAAGCTGGGGTGTGTGGTGCCAGCGGCTGGCTGGTCGGGTTTGGGGCCTTCCCGAGCCAGTGCTCATCTTCTCTGCCCTGCAGCCATCTTGAGCGAGCTCTTACAGCGGGAGAACCGTGTCCTGCACTTCTGGACCCTGAAGAAGCGGCGGTTAGACCAGTGCCAGCAATATGTTGTGTTTGAGCGCAGCGCAAAGCAGGTACGTCCATGGTTCTCCCGGCTTCTCCTCTGTTCCAGGGGTGATACAGTCACCAAGATGGCCATAGGGACAGTCCAGAAGAGGGTCATGGCAGCAGGCAGAGTAGATACGGGCAGTGGTGCGGACGAAAGGAAAGAGAACAGACTGTCACTTACTGGTCATTCAGCCTTTACCAAGCACACTGCACCAGGAGCTAGGAGGAGATGCTGGGGTTAGCTGGGCCCTAACTTGTGCACGATGCTGAGCCTGGCCTAGAAGATGAGGGCCAGTGGATGAGACACTCTCCAGTTGGTAGGATGTTCTGAGTCAATGGGAGAGGGTTCAATCATAAAATCAGCTTCCAAGCTACATGCTGACCAAAATGTGCCAGCCTTTCCTGGGTCTGTCACACTGTGCCAAACAGCGTAGCAATGCATGTTTTCCTATGGACAGCTGACTTTTCGGGGACTGGGTGGGTTGTTTCCTCCCACAGGCGCTGGACTGGATCCAAGAAACAGGTGAATATTACCTCTCAACACATACCTCCACGGGAGACACCACAGAGGAGACTCAGGAACTGCTGAAAGAATATGGGGAATTCAGGGTGCCTGCCAAGGTAGGAGGCATTCCGGAGCCCTCCCCACATCCTCCAGCTCTCCCCAGTCTGGCCAGGTTCAAGCTGCAGAAGGGAGAGCAGCCTCTCTACCGCGAAGTGCTGACCACAGGGCGGGTAGGGGGGTCTCCTTTGATGCCTAAATGCCCAGAGAATAGCAGCCTCTGGATGGAGCATCGATGTGAGGGAGGCCAGCTCGTGTGCACTGTGCTTACAAATATTCCTCTTCGTGCTCCAGGTCTAGACTCAGCTGTGTTCTTTCGGACCCAGTAAGGCAGAAGGATGTATTCATGTGACATGCGCACTGCCTGTGTGCACCTCTGCACCACATATTCTTGGTGTTGGAATGGTTTGGGAAGTCTGCTTTATAGGCTGATGACTATGGACGTGTTCACAAAGAAGACGAGGGTCTTACTTCCTGAACTGACTACTTCCATCTGGCCTCAGACCTGCAAACGAGCCAAGCTGGGGTCTCTGGGGAGCAAAATGTGCACTGGCACACACAGCGCACATCCTCACACCCCTGTTCACACTGAGGCAGGAAATGCTAGAGTCGGAGGAAATGTGTTTTCACAGCCAAGATTTGATCTGGGGACCCTTGGGTTGAAATGAAAATCTGATCTGTCTCCGTTAGCTCTTTGTAGCATCCGCGGTCCTCACGCTGGGCTCCCTGCCGTGGGGGAGCCTGTCTTGGCATCACTTCCTCACAGGGCAGATGCTCTTCCTGGATTAGAGCTGCTTTTGTGGGGGGTCATGGCGGGGGCGGGGAATGTATTAATGCCCGTCCTCCCCAGGGATCACTTTGACACGAAGGCAAATTTCCTCTAGTTTGCTGTGACAAACCTTAGCCTCGTCCATGAATGGATCCTTCAGGAGGGGTTACTCACTTTCTGACTTCTACACTATGAACGTTTGGTAGTGGGAAAACTTCCTCTGCATTCCAGTGCGCTTGGGGGCTTTTCCATTCAGTGTGGAAAGCTGTCCGTTTAGATAAGGGACTCATTTCAATAACAGCAAGAGCAAACAGCACTAGGAAGGTGGCAGATACACGGAACTCTTTTCAAATCCAAATGAAAAGAGCTTTTGAATTACCTATTCTGTGTCTATCTGCCCCTCTGGAACTAACGTCAATAATGAGTCATTAAGAAGCTGGATGTTATCAGATCCACTGGTGTTCCTACCCATATATTGTAGTAGAACTCCCTAGGACCAGAATCTTTGGAACCTAAGTGGAAATGTATTATTTAGTCCATTTACAATTTTTCTTTCCATCTTTCCCCTCTTTGCCATTTGTGTTATAACCACTGTAATTGGGTTCCATGCATGCAGCCTTTCCTTCCTTGCTATCCATCCTGCTCATCATTGCTGTTCATCTTTAAGACACTGGGTGGGTCATTTTACCACCCGGTCCGAGAGCTTCAGTGGCTCACCAGCACCTTCAGGTGAACAGCCTCCACAATGGCACCGTCTTACCTCTCCAGCTTTAGCCTCATTATTCTTTCATGCAAATTTTACGCTCCAGAGGCATGGATGTATTTTCTTACCCTCTGAGAGATACATCCTATATTTTCTTGCTTCTCTACCTCCTCTATACCATTTTTCTGCCTAGAATATCATTTTCTTCCTTCTAGTTTATACTTTCCAAAAAGAGCCCACCTTTCTACTGGAGTGCCTCCCCCTCTGTGATCCTGTGGCCACGAACCACCCTGTTCTCCAGTAATCTGTGTGATGGGGTATCTCCCATGTGAGTCAGCAAGATCCCAAAGGATAAGAGCCACACTTTATTCACTTACGTGACCGAATTGTGCATTGAAGATAGGCTGCAGGTATTGTGAATATGGGCAACAAAGAAGTTTGAGTAGATTTCAATGACTTCCTTCCCCCAATCTATGTTTAATATGATTCTATTACTTTGGCTCTTTCTCTTCCCTCACCCACCTAACTTAAATCTGTAATGGGGTTTCATTTTCCCCTCTGACACATTCCAAGTCTTGGGGCTATTCATTACTAGGATATCTACTGGATAACAAATCCATTTGAAGAGCTTCTGATGAAAGGCAACAGCCTCCTGTTCCACTCCAGCCCCACTTCCCAGAGGCAAGCTTCCTTTAACCAGCCAACTTTGACTGTAATCTTTGTAACCAGTAAAGTGAATTGGAAATGGAAACCAAATTGACCTGAAACCACAGGAGAGTAAATATGGTGGCCTTCAGGACTAAGCAGGCCAATAGAATGTATTGAGTATATTGAATTATTATACTCTGCTCCAAAGAAACACATCAACTCAAAGAAACATGGAACATAAAAATGTTCTTTCTATATAGCAATCCACAAGTATGAGAATAAAAATAAGATTAAGAGAATTCAGGTGGGGTTAAGAGGATAACAAAATTTTTCTTACTGTGGTAGGCTGTAGGAAGTCTGGTTAGAAGAATATATAAGATATTTTCCTGTTGAGGGTTTCACAATTTTTATAAGAGGTCAAGACACATGATGGGAGGAAAGCTTAATCATCTGGACAGCTGGAAGAAATCTATTTCTTTCTTTTTTTTAACACCTTAATTTTATTTTATTTTTTCAGTGTTCCAAGATTCATTGTTTATACACCACACCCAGTGCTCCATGCAATACCTGCCCTCCTTAGTACCCACCACCAGGCTCACCCAACCCCTTACTTCCCTCCCTTCCAAAACCCTCAGTTTGTTTATCAGAGTCCATAGTCTCTCATACTTTGTCTCCCCTCCAATTTACCCCAATTCACTTTTCCTTTCCTTCTCCTAGTGTCCTCTGTGTTGTTCCTTATGCTCCACAAGTAAGTGAAGCCATATGATAATTGACTCTCTCTGCTTGACTTATTTCACTCAGCATGATCTCCTCCAGTCCCATCCATGTTGATACAAAAGTTGGGTGATTCCCACTTTCTGATGGCTGAGTAATACTCCATTGTATATATTGGCCATATCTTCTTTACCCATTCATCTGTTGAAGGGCATCTTGGCTCTTTCCACAGTTTAGTGATTGTGGCCATTGCTGCTATGAACATTGGGGTACACATGGCCCTTCTTTTTACTACATCTGTATCTTTGGAGTAAATACCCAATCGTGCAATTGCAGGGTCACAGAGTAGCTCTACTTTTAATTTTTTGAGGAATCTCCACACTGTTTTCCAAAGTGGCTGCACCAACTTGCACAGCTTTGTGCAAGGGGAAAGAAGCTTTCCCCTTGTGAAAGGGGAAAGAGTTCCCCTTTCTGCACATCCTCTCCAATACCTATTGTTTCTTGTCCTGGTAATTTTGACCATTCTAACTGGTGTAAGGTGGTATCTCAATGTGGTTTTGATTTGATTTCCTTGATGGCTGATGAACATTTTTTCCTGTGTCTGTTAGCCATTTATCTTCTTTAGAGAATGTCTGTTCATGTCTTCTGCCCATTTTTGACATGATTACCAAGCTCAACACCCAAAAAAACAGATAATCAATTTCTTTCTCATAACAAGACTTTTTTTTTTTTTTAGGTTCTTTGGTTTCTTAATTTTATAATCAGTTGGTTTTGGTATATACACAGATTGTGCAGCCATTGCCACTATCTAGTTCCAGAACATATTCATCACTCCCAAAACAAGCCCTATAGCCACTAGCAGCCATTCCCCATTCCTTCCTCTCCTCAGGCCTGGAACCACAAGTCTATTTTCTGTCTTTGTCTATTCTGGAGATTTCATATAAACAGAATCATGGAATAATACAATATGTGGTCTTTTGTGTCTGACTCTTTTCACTTATAATATTGTCAAGGTTCATCCATAGTGTAACATGTATCAGTACTTCATTCCTTTGTATGACTGAATAATATTCTATTATAAGACAGACCACATTTTATTTATCCATTTATTAGTTGATGGACATTTGGGTTGTTATCGTTTTGGGCTACCATGAGCAATGTATTGCTGTGAATATTTGTAGACAAGCCTTTGTGTAAACCTATTTTTTCAGTTCTCTTAGCTATCTACCCAGGCGTGGAATGGTAGAGCCGTACGGTGACTCTTCTTTAACTTTTTGAGGAGCTGCTGACCTTTTTTCTGAAGTGGTTGTGCCATTTTCCATCCCCACCAGTGGCGTGGTAGAGTTCTAACTTCTCCACGTCCTCTCTGATACTAGTTATCATTCATCTTTTTCATAATGCCATTCTGGAGGGTATCGAGTGGTATCTCATCAGGGTTTTTTGATTATCCCAGAAAAACACTTTTTTAAACCGGTCATTTTATCTCTGAAAGTGAAAGAAGCTTTGAGATAAATTGGACTTAATTCTTCTTAACAAGAGAGACTTATGTGATAACAAAAGTGACTGGAGCCTGAACTGAACTAAGTTAGCTAATTCAGGAATTTAGACCATGAGGAAAGGGGACACTGGGCTTGTCAGACAGGTGGTTTGGACTGAGAAAAGGAGAATCTGGACAGTTCACGTAAAAGGTGGACATTGCATTTCTGAGAATCAAGGGGAATATAGCTCACATGCAATAGATGTTTTTGAAAGCTTTAGTTTCTCATATATAACAACAAAGTCTCTGCCTCTGGAATGAATATGAAGATCTATCTCAAGAGCACTGTTTACCCACATCAGGGAGCTCAATAACTTCCTATTGACAAAGAATGTGTCAGTAAATACAAGGAATATCAGCAATGAAAGGCAAATTGGAAGACGATAATGAAATTACAAAAATAACATCAAGAAGGCTAAATCTTAAAGACCTGTGAGATGTGCAAAAGACACCAAGAGGCTTTTTATAAACTATATTCAGCATAGGGTTCATTGATTAGGGAAAGATGGTATGATATTAACTGATCAAAGGGAGGAAGGAAGAGAAAGGGGAAATAAAGAAGGAAAATAGAACTACTGACCCCTTCTTTCTTACCTTTGAGTTTTCTAGCAGATTATATAGAATTCAAAATGGAAAGAGGAAAACATACATTTTAGGGGACCCATGAAGCCCAAGATAAATGAGATGTCCTTTCTAGATTTCCAGGTCCAGATGAATTATGTCCCTTAAAGACTCCCTTTTGTCCACTAGATCACATCCTTCCTTCTGACCCTACCATTCAGAGGCCTCTGCAATTTGACCCCCATTTTATCAGTCTAGATAAGTTACTCTGTTTTGGTGGCAAGATTTGAGTTTCAAACTGGCTTGAGTTATGAAATGGAAAAGATCCTGTATGGCTCTATGTGGAAAAGAAGAGAGAAGCAAGGGCTGGACCTCCCAGGAGTCCAAGAAAATCCAAATGACTCAGCGTGATGGGCAGAACAAAAATAGTCTCACCTCTGGGCGTGAAAGCTACACCAAAGGCAGTTCCAGCAACTCCCCACCCCGCCCCTGTCTGGTCATCTCCTGACAGGGAATCAGGAATAGGTGATCACCATTACTGTGATGCAGCCTGCCCTTCCCTTCTCGTGGCCACTGCCTATATTTTCATTTCTGCCCTGCTGCCACCTACCCACTTCCCTATGCAGTTCAAATCCCCAGAAAAACAATTTTAACTGACCTAGCACATTGCCCCTGCCCCTGTTTAGATGGAGATTTTAGGCCAGGATGCCACAGAAGTCAGTGGCTACATCTTGATGGGCTGCACCAGCAAGACAGGTTTTTACCTCTGATCTCATCAGCTGTGGCCAAGCATGTGGCAGATTGCATGGTGCCCTCATGGTCCCTCCTTTGTAGGAAATCACTTCAGACTACTCCCAGTAGGTGCTGTGGCCATGGTTGGGGTCCTGTATATGGGTAAGAATTTTTCCAGCATAAACCCTCAATTCTTGTTGGTCCCACTTTACTTACCTCCAAACCCAGTATTTACTCACGGATTCACTTAGTCAACATTTATGGGATGCCTTACTATTTTCTAGACTTTGGAGACTCAAATGAATAAGATGGAACCCTTTTAGACATGTACAGTCTGATGGAGACACATAAGTAGCCCATGGTGTGGCACCGTGGAGATGCTGGGAAGGGCATTCCCCACTCAGCTTGTGGAGTGGAGAGGAGAGGAAAGAAGGTCATTGCATAGAAAGCTAGGCCGAGGGATGTCTGGGTGGCCCAGTGGTTTAAAGCCTCTGCCTTTGGCTCAGGTTATGATCCCAGGGTCCTGGTATTGAGCCCCGAGTCGGGCTCTCTGCTTAGCCTGCTTCCTCCTCTTTCTCTCTTTCTCTCTCTCTCTCTCTCTGCCTGCCTCTCTGCCTACTTGTGATCTCTGTCTGTCAAATAAATAAATAAAATCTTAAAAAAAAAAAAAAAAAGAAAGAAAGAAAGGCTGAGTAGGAACCACCCGTGACAACGGGAAGAGCATGTGAGGATTGGCATGGCTAGTGTTTAGGGGCCATGAAGAGCACGGCAGCTCTCCAGTAGGTGAGGCCACATAAGGAGGACTTGTCTACACCAGCCCATTTACTGCCTGTTTGCTCCCCCAGGTTCTACACATACCTGGGATACTCTTGACCACAAACCATTCTTCTTGTTGCATCCAAATTATAAGTTCCATGTTTCAGGATATGATTTCTGGTGGTGGAGCTCCCAGGAGGGCTTCTGGCACCAGCTGGTTGTAAAACCCCCATTTCATGCCAAAGTCTCTTTACCGAGAGCAGAGAATACATATTTTCAAGCGTTTTACATAAAGGTTTCTTGATTATGACTGCAAAAAATTTAATCTCTGCTTTCAATAAATAGCAAACTTTATAACTTCTTTTTTTCAGGGGAAAAGGAAAAAAACAAAACAAAAACTCTAACTGCAGTAAGCTAGAAGTCCTTAGGCTACTAGGGATCTTAACCAATTTCCCATGATGTTTTTCTTTGCCTTATGATGGTTAAGGAGATACTACTTCTATCCTCAGACCCTTCACAACAAAGCTCTTCTGGGCCCTTGTCTCCCAGCCTAGGGACAAGCCTGCTGTCCTGAGATAGGGGAGGCTCAAGTGTGTGATTTTCTGGAGAGCTGGAGCCCACATGTCCCTGGCCTTGCTTGCCTTTCCAGACATTTCTCTGGCATTTCTTGAGGGGATCCGTCTCTTGTGGGAGGTCTGTAGATGAGCCTGGAAAGTGAGGGAGGAGGATGGACTAAAGAAAGGCTCTTCTGTCCGTTCTGCTATTGCTCCGGAGATTTTTCTGCCTCAGTTTCCCTCAGTTATCTAGATCTTAGGATGATCCAAAACTTGAATCTCCAGGAAACCTGGGTGGCTCAGTTGATCAAGCATCTGCCTTTGACTCAGGTCGTGATCCCAGGGTCCTGGGATCAAGTCCCACATCAGGCTCCTGCTCAGCGGGGACTCTGCTTCTCCCTCTGCCCCTCCTCTCACCTCTTATGCTTGCACTTGTGCTCTCTCTCCTTCAAATAAATAAATAAAATCTAAAAAAAAAAAAAAAAAAAACCAAACAAACAAACAAAAAAACCAAACCAACACTTGAATCTCCTCTCCTCCAATCCAAAAGTTAATAATTTTATTTCTCTGAATATCATTCAAATGCTCTTCCCTTTTTCTTAAAATTAATCAAGCTTCCCTGATCTTGGAGTTTCAAAACCCAACCTGAGGATAAAAGATGAGCAAGTGTTTACTTCTCCACACATCTCCTTTGTTTCCGTATCTTTCCCAGCATAAGCCCCTCCTCCCCACAGGACCTTTCCTGCCCATGCCATCCCACCTTCATTTTTTCCTGTTTTAAAATTCCTGCAGTGTTAACTCTACATACTTCTCATGTTGACATTCAATTTCATAATGCCCTGAGTTATTTAACCACTCTGTGTGACAATCTTGTCCCCTCTAGAGATATAGACTGGAGAAAATGAGTATCTTTTTCTCTTCTTTTGTTTACCCCCCAAGCCTGTTCCCACAGCCCTCTGCACAGTGGTGTGGACAGAGTAAGTGTTGAATAAACTCTGGCTAGAAATGGAATTAATCCAATATATATCAGAACTCCACCTTCCTTAGCCCCATAATAGATACTAGCTTCATTAACTCTTCTCTTACTCTCTCTCTCTCTCTCTCTCTCTCTCTCTAATGGAAACTAAAGACAAGATCCTGGTGGTGAAAGAAACAGACCTTACTCTGAAATCTGCTCATTAGATTTCTTTAGATCCTAGCATGTGCCACCCGAGCTGTTGACAAAGCCTCCTTCAGGCCGGTGCAGTGAAGGGAGAGAACTAGGCTCCGTGGTCCAGAAGCCAATAGGTGCTATTATTCACTTATAAGTGGGATGAACTTGGACGAACCCTAAGCCTCTCTAAGCCTCAGCTTTTTTTATCTGTGGTTTGAGGAGACCCACACCACCTCCTGCCACCCACATTTTAAAGATGCTTTAAAGGGGGTGCCTGGGTGGCTCAGTGGGTTAAGCCGCTGCCTTCGGCTCAGGTCATGATCTCGGGGTCCTGGGATCGAGTCCCACATCGGGTTCTCTGCTCAGCAGGGAGCCTGCTTCCCTCTCTCTCTCTCTCTGCCTGCCTCTCTGCCTCTCTGTCTACTTGTGATCTCTCTCTGTGAAATAAATAAATAAAATCTTTAAAAAAAAATAAAGATGCTTTAAGACTCAACTGAGTCTCAGATGTGACACTAACCTATTCTGAGACCTGCTAAAGGACCGTATTAATGTATGAGATGCTTACAGTAATCATGATGGCTAACATGTATCGCTTCCTGAGCTCCTAATGAGAGTGCTGTGCCCCAGGCACTGTTCTGAGCATTCTGCATGGCCAACTCATGAAATTCTCACAACAACCCTATGACAGAGGATTATTATGATCCATCCTTGTTTTGTAGGTAAAAGAACGGAGGCACAGAGGACTTAGGTAATTTGTTCAAGACCTCCCAGCTAGGGGCAGAGCTGGGTATAAACCCAGGCAGGCAGGGAGTATCTGTGGCTGCAGTGAAGGAAAGGGGGGTGGGAGTGAAGGGCTGTGAGCATAAATCTAGTAACTTGAGACCATCTTTTGGGACAGCAAACAAAGGAGAAGGTGAAGCTTCTGATTCAACTGGCTGATAGCTTTGTGGAAAAAGGCCACATTCATGCCACAGAGATCAGGAAATGGGTGACCACGGTGGACAAGCATTACAGAGACTTCTCCCTGAGGATGGGAAAGTACCGGTACTCTCTGGAGAAAGCGCTAGGCGTCAACACGGAGGTAGGCATGGGGTTGCCCAGCTGGGACATCCTTCCTTCTCATCTCTCTGGGCACCGCTTCTCTCATTACCATGGAGGAAAGTGGGCTTTCCGGAACAGTCTTTCTGAGCTCTTGACCCCTAGAACGCTTGCCTTGTGTGATTTTTCTAGTCAGGGGATGCATTTTGATGACCATTGGCCTTCAGCCCCTCATGATTAATGCTAAATAACAAAACTGGCTGGCCGGTGCTGAGGCCCATGGCCACAGAACAGTTTTTCCATGTGTAGAGTTAACTGTTGACTTTGAGGACTAAACCCCTTACCTTGGCTTCATCAGTGCCATCTTCCACCAAATTATGTTAATCAGCAAATGTTGGGGTCCTCAGGATGTATAATAGTGTTCTTTCAGGAGTAAGGGATGCAATTGTGCAAAGGCTATTGGACATTTTCACTGAAAAGAGATACTGTTTGCCAAGAATCAAGGGAAGACTGACTTTTAATCTCTTCTTTGTAATAGAGGTCACTAACCTATGAATTAAGAGCTAAATATAGGCTGGCAGTTTAATCCTAGGATTGCTAATTCTTAAATCTTTAAATAGACTGATGCTCTGAAGCAGAACAGACTAGAGAGTGAACTGGTTAAACCACTAAATTGGGAGAAATAATAACACCTCCCCTAGGCTTTAAATGGTGAGTTTTCTTTTCCTGGAGGTTTCCATTCTGTATAAATACAAAACAGTGTTTGAAATAAGCAGGGATGGGCAAATTTAATAATTGTTCTATCATTTAGCTTTCTCTTTTCAAGGGAAGTTGCTTTTTTAAATAAAAATACTGGCTTTTGTTATTTTCCTTTGACAAATGAAAGTTTTCTTATATCTGTATGTATTTCTGTTTCACATCTACTTTAATGGTTAATAACCAATTTTAGACGTACGTGTGTGTGTGTGTATGTGTGTGTGTACATTTAGATTAATCAGAACTAAAGTCATTGGGGAAATAGGACGCTAATTATCAAATGTGTTTATTTTTTTTCCTTTCCATGGATATTAGCCCTGACCATTTGACCTGAACATTTTATACCTTTCTTAATTGAAAAAAAAAATTTTCATGAAAAAGAGGACTTATAGGTGGACATTTGTGGGATTCTCTGTCTTTTCAACCTGCTCCCTTATATCTTCCTCTCTTTTTGCCTTCTACCACCTCCCCTGACTCTGATGAGTTCCTCCCAAGGCATCTCCAAGGTGACCTCTGCAATCTCTCTCTATATAGGACAATAAGGACCTAGAGCTGGACATCATCCCAGCAAGCCTTTCAGATCGTGAGGTCAAGCTACGGGACGCCAACCACGAAGTCAATGAAGAGAAGCGGAAGTCGGCCCGGAAGAAAGAGTATGTTTTGGGGAGCTTCTACCCACGTAGCAAGCTCCTCATGACTATGCTTGGTTTTCACTGCTACATGTTCCTTTGGACAGCTTTATGTGTCCTCACGACCACCCACAGAGGTTGGAATAGACAGATATGATGCTTCCACCTGCATTTCACACTAATCAAGAATTATAGAGCATTGGATAGTGGAAACAATGAACCATGTCCACCTTAAAAAACCATTTCGTGATGGCTCTGCTTCCTTTATATTGGTGTTAGAAAGTTACACATACCCAGCGATCTTTGCAAGAGCTTTATGAAGAATATTTTGAAAGATTCCTTTTGGGTAGTGCTGGGGAAAAAAAACAGTATGTCCTAAAATTAAGAAGCCCAATGTAGTTGGTCTTATCAAAATAAAGTAGGACCACAGGTCTTTTGGAGCTGGAGAAACTGAAGCTGTTCTGCAAAGTCCAGAGCTTGTGTTTTACCTGGGGAGTGTATTAGTTTGTTTGGGCTGCTATAACAAAGTATGACAAATTGGATGGCTTAAGTAACAGAAATACAATGCTTCACAGCGCTGGAGACTAGAAGTCTGAGATCAAAGTATTGGCAGGTCTGATCCCTCTGAGGGCTGGGAGGGAAGGATTTGTTCCAGGTCTTTCTCCTTACCTCTAGATGTCTGGCTACAGGTGTTCATGGCATTCTTCCTGAATATATACCTATATCCAGATTTCTCCTTTTTAATGACACCGTCACTTTTTTTTTTTCAATTTATTTATTTTCAGAAAAACAGTATTCATTATTTTTTCACCACATGCAGTGTTCCATGCAATCCGTGCCCTCTATAATACCCACCACCTGGTACCCCAACCTCCCACCCCCCCGCCACTTCAAACCCCTCAGATTGTTTTTCAGAGTCCATAGTCTCTCATGATTCACCTCCCCTTCCATTTTACCCCAACTCCCTTCTCCTCTCTAACACCCCTTGTCCTCCATGATATTTGTTATGCTCACTTTAAAATAGGGGCCTACCCTTTTCCAGTATAACCCAATCTTAACTGTTTACATTTGTAATGGACTGTTTTTAAATAAGATTACTTTCTCAGGTACTAGGGTTTGGGACTTTAACATATGAATGGGGGATGGGGTGGCACAATTCAGCCTATAACAGGAAGGGAAATAAAGAGCCTGTACTTGGCCAAATCTTCCTGTTGCACTCTCTCTGGGACACCAAATAGCCAGAGGATGGGAAAGGACAGCTGGAAAAGAAAACAAAATGAGATGGAGGGCAATGGAGCTGAATTATGAAGAAGACAGATTAAACTTCAGGAAGCAGATGGAGAAAAAGGGACAAGGTAGAGGAATACCAGAAACCTAAGGCAGTGAAACCAAAGACAACTTTTTAAAGCATGTCAGATTATGTCCCTTCTGATTTTCCTTCTTTCCTTATTTACCAAATACCTGCAACATGTAAGAAACTTTGCTTATCTGATCTTATTTAATCCTTGCGACAACCCAGTATTGTCGGCTGTTTTATAAGTAAGGAGTCTAAGGCTTGGAAAGCCAGTCCTACTTCCAGTAAATGACAAAATAATAATTCAGTTTCTATTTGTCTGACTTCAAAGCTCATGCCCTTTCCACTCTTCCAATAGCATAGAATAGTAAGAGAATGGCTAATGAACTCCTGCAAAAGGGAGAGTTTTTTTGAACTACTTTAATATTAATGGTAAGGTCATTGCTAGAACAATGGATTACTTTAAGGAAAATCCTACAAAGACAAATGTCTGGAAAAAGGTGCTGCCCATTTTCATATTTCTTGTGAAATTTCCAACAGGGGACACTTTGGGGCTAATCATTCTCAAAATTTTCATGTGAAGACCAAGACACCTACAAGTAGCGGTTTTCATTATGAGCTACCATGAAAAGCTGACATCACCTAAGATCAATGTATAAATCTATACATTGGCTCAGTTAGGTATTACTACATCACATGTCAGCTAAGAAGCACCATTTATAGAAAAAAAATCTGTGAAAGAAAGCAAATGAAGTCGGTATGCGACAATGAAGCCAGGCATCATCAGTGTAATAACCGCCCGGAAACATCATGTTGTTCAGGGGCCCAAGAGGAAGGGAGCCCTCTCCTTGCAGGTGCGGAGCTCAAGCTTTCCTTTAGGGGAGACTGAAGAGCAGTCACAACATCCTTAACTTGTGCTCTGCGGTGCAGGTTGTAAGCAAGCCCGCTTCGAAATTGTGTCCAAGCACAGGGGGTAATCTAGGCCAGAGGTCAGCACACTGTGGCCCACAGGCCAAATCTGACCCCCCTACCTGTTTCGTAGGGCAACATTATTTTTTACATTTTTCAATGGTTGAAAAAATACCAGAAGAAAAATATTTCGCAGCTTGAAAATTAGATGAAATTCTGTTGTGTCCATAAATAAACTCTTGTTGGAACACAACAACACTTACCTAGTTATTTATTTATTTTTACATAGAGTCCATGGCTCCTTTCACATTCCAGAAGCAAAGTGGAGTGGTTGTGATAGAGACTTAAGGGCCCACTAATATTTACTGTCTAGCTCTTTACAAACGAAAGTTTGCTACCCGCCAGCCTCCGTGGCAGTGTCTGGGGCATGGGCACCTGGCTTTTAAACCTGGCTTAGCTGATGGGACTGCAGAGCATTTTGGTAAAAGTCAGCAGTTCTGTTGAACAGAAATCATCATTCCTGGAGCTGTGAGTGGAAGACAGGCAGCTGGGAAATGAATATAAGTGGTAACCGCATGCTTCTGCATGCACGCAAGCACACCCGTGCAACCCAGAGCACACGTGTGTCAGCACGGCATCGCACAGCAGTGGAACTGGGTCAGAAAAGGGAGAGGATATGGAACTAGCTGAACACACCCAGGCTGGAGGGATACAGAACAAGGGGTCAAGGTGACAGGGCCTCTGAGGAGAATACTCAGAGGGAGGGAGTTTGGAAGAAAGGATGAGACACGGTGGTGAAGTCGAAACGTGGGTCATTCGGGAATGTCATGAAAGCCAGGGTTGGGGGAGTGAGGTGTGAAGGGAGGGAGGTATTATATCTTGAACCAACGAAAAGCCCATTTGTTTTCTTCTAGATTCATTATGGCTGAATTGCTGCAGACAGAGAAGGCTTATGTAAGGGACTTACACGAGTGCTTGGAGGTAAGTCTTGCAGTCATCAGTGCACAGCTGTATTAGAAAAATGACAGCCATGCCAGTGTCAAGTCCTTGAGAGAAGCTCAATGCTCTTTGTCTTCTCCCAGAGCTTCACAAATAAAAGCCAACAGAGGAAACCTTGCTCCCAGAATCAGTAGTAATTGCCTGGGAGCTTAAAATGCTTTTGAAAAGAAACTTCTCAGACTGGAGCTGGACCCAGCAAAAACTTACAGGAGATTTAAATTCTAAATAAAAACTTTTATTTTTTTTCTAAATAAAAAAAGTCAATGAACTTCAGTTGAGTCTGCAAATCTGTACCTGCTGACCCCCACCCAACACACTCAAACAAACACATTTAATAAGTAAGAGGGATGTGGAGTTTGTGCTTTGGTGAAGCTCGGGATGTGAGTTTTCCCGGCAATGGTTGAAAATAATAGAACATTTGGGTGTTCTTTCTTCCTGTTCTGGGTATCTAACTATCTCACTTTTCACACTCCACATGCAAGCCTTGTCTGAGTCTTACCCCTCCAAAGACCTGTTTACTTTGTCTGCATTTTGTAGTTCTTGCCTGTGATGAAGCTGTTGCTGTCTTACAGACCTACCTGTGGGAAATGACGAGCGGCGTGGAGGAGATCCCTGCCGGGATCCTTAATAAAGAACATGTCATCTTTGGCAACATCCAGGAGATCTACGATTTTCATAACAAGTAGGTTGGTGGAGGGTTTCCCCAGAGCATACGTAGGGCCGTGATTGCCCATCATCAGGGCTTTCCAATGAGTGGGTCCAAGCTGATTGGTAAATCCTATCTGGTGAATTGTCTTAAGTCAGTTGCTCAGACTTTTTTCTCACTCAACCCTCTTTCTCCACAATTGTCCAAAGTCACTTGTAGACAGTGACATCGAGTCTTCAGCAGTGTCGGTCCCAGGTCTACTTAGGGACCTAACTGGCCCCACCTTCATATCCAGTTGGGGTGATCACCAAGCTCCGAGGAGATAAAAGTAGCGACTCCTCAGTAAAACCATAGGAAATTCTGACATGCATCTAAGGCTCATCATTCTTCGCTGTGGGCCTTGGGTTTCAAATTCCATTGTTTTTTGTTTGTTTGTTTCAACCTAAATACTTCCTCCATTCCTTAGCTACTTCATCATCCCCACCCTCAACCAAAAAAAAAAAAAAAAAGAAAGAAAGAAAGAAAGTAAATATATATATAGATAGATAAGCAAAATACCTAATGGAACACATTTCTTGACAGCTTATAGGGGAGAACATCAATCAGCCCTCTGTGTGTTGTTGAGTGAGTCGAACCATAGAGCCCTAAAGCCTCACACTTCATTTGTCTGGCTCCCAATTTAAGGGTCTTTTCTACAGCAAACTACACACGTTCCATTGTTCACAGAGTCAGCCAGAACATTGGTTGGTTAGTTACAGACCCAATTAACGCAAATAACTCAGATTTCAAAATAGGAATCTGAAGGCACAGGATTAAGTGTAAAGTCCTAGATCTCTCTCGGGACCTTGTCTCAGAAAGGGGCCAAGAGGTAGAGCTTCAATGTTGTAGGACACAGTTCAGAGGAAGTCCTGTAGTCAGACTCATTGAGGCATTTACTGAGAGAAAACCGCCAGCCCAAGAGTTCCTGGTGAGACCCTCACCCCCTGTGTAGGGGTGAGGCAAGCCTCTAGAACAGCATTCTCTAATACAGTGTTCTGCTGTAATGGAAATGGCCCACGTTTGGGCTGGTCAATCCGATAGCCACTAGACATGCATGGCCCTTCAACACTTAACATGTGACCTGTGCTTCTGAGAACTGAATATTTAATTTTATTCAATTTAATAAATTTAGATGGCAAGTAGCTATCAGAGTAGACAGCCCAGCTATAGAAAATAAGACCTCAGTGTGGACCTTTGCTGGGAATGACTGGGAGCAAGCAAAAGTTTGGTACAAAATGATCCTGGGCTCTAAAAGGTCTAAATAAGACATGGAGACCCACACTTCTCTCATCGACCCTCTTATGTCCTTAAATGGCATCAGTTTTAAAAAGAACACCAAATGTGCAGCTTCTGTGACATCTTACCCTGTCAGACTGTGAAACCAGTCATTTCTAGGAGGAAAAAACCCTTCCAACTTTCTGGAGTACTTAATAAAAGTTCCCAGTACTACTACTTCTTTTTTTGTTTTGTTTTGTTTTGTTTTGTTATTAAATCATAAGTTTTAGCATTCTCCATTTGGTTTGTCTGGAAATCTCCAGACATAGAAATATTCTTTCCTCTTGGCTCTTTAATAAGATCCCAGTAAAGCCATTCTTGACCGCTAAGCCCCCAGTTCTGTCCTCTGAGTCCCGTTCAGCATTACCCCATCTCCTCCAGAATATCTGCGAAGACATTGGACTGGTAAGCAGTAGGGCAGGGTGCTTTCACTTTTTTGATTTACGGTCTCTGGGATTTAGTCAACAAGTCTCACTTTCCCCATATTCTTATCAAAATGACTAAGTATGGAAGCCTAGAGATCACAGCATATACTTCCAGGGAGCCCTGCTTTTGCTAAAGCAATGTAGATGGGAAAAGAATACTCATGTCAAAATGGACCAGTTGTAACAAAGTATCTACCGCTTACTCTTGTTTCATGATACCACGCTAATAAGCCATAGTAAGCAGTTTGTAATTTTTAAAGAGCTGAAAGAGGGGTGCCTGGGTGGCTCAGTGGGTTAAGCCGCTGCCTTCGGCTCAGGTCATGATCTCAGAGTCCTGGGATAGAGCCCCGAATCAGGCTCTCTGCTCAGCAGGGAGCCTGCTTCCTCCTCTCTCTCTGCCTGCCTCTGCCTGCTTGTGATCTCTGTCTGTCAAATAAATAAATAAAATCTTTAAAAATAAAAAAAAAAATAAAGAGCTGAAAGAGCTACCAATGGCAAAGTATAGTTCTCAAGCCCTTAAAAAAAAAAAAAGTCAAGCCACATGGAAGCCTACATTCTGTAGAAGAATAAATGTAATTATCAAGAACACAGCTACCCAGCCAAAGTTACCTATTTATAACGTTATAAAGAAACAAGAAGAAAATAAAAACCAGCCTTTGAACAGCCAAAAGAGATATCACAAAGATAAAGTTCTTATCTTTTCATAGAAGGACCTTTCTATCCTCCCTAACAGCTACCTTACCTCTAGTTAAATTGTTTAACAGTCTTGTTAGATGGTTAGATCATTTCTAAGACCATAGTAACTTAGTAAGTTAATGTCATGAATTTGAGCAAATACTTTGATATTACCAGCATAAAGTAAAAGAAGACAGATAAACTGAAAAAAAAGAGAGAGAGAGAGAGAGAGAGAGATAAAAGGCAAAAGAACACCCAAAATCCCAGTGGTCAAAGGCTACTCGGTGTCGATGCAAATGATCCTTTATCCCAATATAGAGGCCAACACAGCCAGTTATATGCTGTATGCTATAATATAGCATAATAACTGAGATTAGCAATAACCTTGAATAATTAGTATACCCTGCATTAAAAGAAAGGAATTCTGCAAAGCATATAGAAAGCCCTCCAGCAAAAAAAAAAAAAAAAAAAAAAATAGTGTTTTAAATTATTCACAACTTAAAGGAACATCCAAGGAAATAAAGCTGTGTATTAATAATCTATAGGATCTGAAGGCTAAGACTTTCCTTATAGTATGTGCTTTCTCCTTACACCATACAAATTTTGGATTAACTGGAAAAAAGCATAATACCTCTAATATCACTAATAAATAAGAGCCAAAAAGGCAATGAAGGCAGCTTTGAAAATACAGCAAATGTGAACTCCATGAAAGACCCATGTCTTTTAATGCCTAGCTCTGCCCCACAGTACACT
The DNA here is from genome assembly GCF_022355385.1 of Mustela nigripes. NCBI lineage: Eukaryota > Metazoa > Chordata > Mammalia > Carnivora > Mustelidae > Mustela > Mustela nigripes. Next base: position 99,883,746 of record NC_081558.1, read on the forward strand.
TTAAGTCAGTGTTTGTTGGGTAGATAGATGGATGGATGGACGAATGGACATAGACTAAAAATAGAATGAGTTTGCAGACCTATGGGCTAGTGCCATAATTAGGTCTTCTGTTTGTGAAGGTCTCAAAACAGGAAAAACTCTTAGGTATGATTTTTTTCCCCATCACTGCCAGACCCTTAACAGTTATAACCTTAATAGCAAAATAATATCTGAATGAAGGAGTTTCCTGGGGCTTTCTTATGAGTTTCAGTCTTGTTATATGTGTGTTATTGACACATCGTGTTACATGAGTTGCAGGTGTACAACATGCTGCTTTGATGGGCTTATATAGTATGCTATGCTGACCACAGACATAACTACCATCTGTCACCATGCAACACACTTACAATGTCGTTGACTGTGTTTCCTCTGCTGTGCCTCTCATGCCTGTGATGTACTCATTCCACAGCTGGGGGCCTGGATCTCCCCCTGCTCTTCACCCGTTTTGCCCTTGTCCCTTACCCCTCCTTCTCACAACTATCAGTTTATTCTCTGTATTTACAGCTCTGATTTTGGTTTTTGTTGTTTATTCATTTGGCTTTTTTTCAGATTCCACAAATGAGTAAAATAATATGGTATTTGTCTTTCTTCATCTGACTTATTTCATTTAGCATAATATCCTCTAGGTCTGTCCATGTTGTTGTAAATGGCACAGTCTCATCCTTTTTATAGCTGTGTAATATTTCTCTGTGTGTGTGCATGCACGTGTGTGTGTGTGTGTGTGATCTTTCTCAAAGACCTCTGTCTGTACAGATAGTAAATGGAGAAACTATCAAGCACCAAAATTTCTATAAAGAAGAGCAATTCAACATGTAAAATTTACTACCTACAAGTGGCGGTTTTAACTGAAGTTGGAAGTTTGAGTGGAATGATACTCAGTTTTTACCCTCTTCTCTTCCCATTTTCATACTATGTCTCCTTTTTATAGAATCAAAAAGATAATGAAACTTAGACACACAAGACCTAAGTCCATTTCTATTGTATTTTACCAAGCATTCTAGGAGCTCCCAGATAAGATAGCATATTCCATAAATAGATCCCCCAAACAGTAGTGGATTTTTTTTTTTTAAATACAGTCTCCCCACTAGAATTAACCTACAACTTGTGATTCAAAAAAAAAAAATTATTCTCTTTCAGTTTGTCTTGGTGATCAGATTTTCAGCTTCAGTAAGAACAGCTGTTTAAAATGCTTATCACTTTCAGTTAAATCTGAACTTTACTTTTTGGTTTTCAGTTATTTTTCTGTTATTTGCATGGGAATCCTATCAATGACAAATTTTATAAAATCTCTGCTGTTAGGGCTCTGAGGGTCATCCTCACCACCAAGTACAACTGTCTTCATTTATAGTTAAGAATGTTGAGGGGCACCTGGGTGGCTCAGTGAGCTAAGCCTCTGCCTTCGGCTCAGGTCATGATCCCAGGGTCCTGGGATCAAGCCCCGCATCAGGCTCTCTGCTCAGCTGGGAGCTTGATTCCTCCTCTCTCTCTGCCTGTCTCTCTGCCTACTTGTGATCTCTCTCTGTCAAATAAATAAAATCTTTAAAAAAAAAAAAAAAAAAAAGAATGTTGAGACCCAGAGAGGAACCAGACTTACCCAGTGGTGGGACACCCTCTCCCCCTTTAAAGATTCGGTGTGGATTCTGGGGGTCTTTGCTGTTACCCCTCCCCCCACTACGTAGACCATCAGCTGGGACTGCCAAAGTTGGTTGGTTTGATTCATATCTAACCAACTTCTCTGTGGATGTTTGAGGCATACTTCAGCCCATTACTTCTGCAGGTATGTCATCCAGGTCCTACACCCTTATGATAATTACCTGAAACAGGTCATTTTTCAGCAAGTGTTGAAAAGGCAAGTGAAGGACCTACAACCAGGGCCAGATACCCTGTATACTTCTTCTCTTCGGGCTTGGCCAGAAGCTAAGATTTGGGCTAGTCCTCCACCCATTGTACTCCCAGCCTAGCATTCCTGGGCTCGGGGCTGAGGGAAAAGGGCCAGAGCTATTGGGGGGCTAAGTTGGGAGCACCAGCCAGGCCAAGGTCAGCCGAGTAGGACAGCAGGTAGCCAGGGTCAGCCAGGAGCTAGGCTGATGTACAGCAGGGCAGGGGAGAGCTGGGGGAAGGGATGGGAAACTCCAGGGAACAACTGGACCAGGCCCACATTTCCATCATCTTCCCAGAGCTCCCTCTCGGGCCAGCCCTGTGCTAGTTTGGAGTTAGAACTGGTACCAAGTGATGAATCAAACCCAGGCTCTTGCCCCCAAGGCACGGGAATTATTATTATAGGTACTGTGTTCAGGGGGTGGGAAGCACACATGCAGTTAAAAGGAGCAAAGAAAATGGCCTCAGTTGGAAAATAGGAAAGGCCTCACAGAAGGGAGGACATTTGAGATGGGATTTAAATAACTGGTAGGGGGCGCCTGGGTGGCTCAGTGGTGTAAGCCGCTGCCTTCGGCTCAGGTCATGATCTCAGGTCCTGGGATCGAGTCCCGCATCGGGCTCTCTGCTGAGCAGAGAGCCTGCTTCCCTCTCTCTCTCTCTCTGCCTGCCTCTCCATCTACTCGTGATTTCTCTCTGTCAAATAAATAAATAAAATCTTTAAAAAAAAAAATAAATAAATAAATAAATAACTGGTAGGATTTCTACCACCAGGGATGGCTGCCTTAATGATGGAGGGAAGTTTGAACAAAGGCCTTTCTAGGGAGGAGAGTGGCCAAGTCTAGCAAGAAGGCTGACAGAGGTCTCCAGGAGGAGTTTGTGAGTCGGTCTCAACCCTGGGTCAGGGGTAAGGCGAGGTCCGGCCCTCCCACCGTCAGTTCAGCCATGTCTTGTCACCTGTGAGACTGATGTGGAGGAAGAGAGCGATGGAGGGTAGAGGTAGTTGGGGTCAGAAATGGTGGTGGGGCGAGGCGCAGAGGAAGGGATGGGAGCAAGAGTGAGGGGGGTGAGAGGGATCAAATACCTAGAGAGAGGAGAAGCGTGGGAGAACAGTGAAGTGGGTGGATAACAGGGGGAAGAAGAGGAAGAGGGAAAGGAGGGAGGGCAGAAGCAGGGAGGCTAGAGGCAGAAGGGAGTGTGGGGAAGGAGATGAATGAAGACCCAGGCCTCTCTAGGGCTACCATTCTATTTTGGTTTTAAGGGGTTGTTTTTTTTTTTTAAGATTTAGTTTATCTGTTGGAGTGGTGCACAACTGGAGAGCAGCAGGCAGAGGGAGAAGCAGGGCTCTCACTGAGCAAGGAGCCTGATATAGGACTTGATCCCAGGACCATGGGATCATCACATGAACCAAAGGCAGACACTTAACCAACTGAGCCACCCAGGCTTCCCCATCATCACATCTGGATGGGAAAATCAACAAGACGTTTATTAAACATTTTTTTTTTTCATCGTGAACCATAGGAAAAGATATGTTATGTCCTGAGACACACATGCTTATATGTAATAGGGAAATTAAGTTTTTCAGAATAACATCCTCACTGTGTGCGATACATTCTGATATTTGGGTTAGGCTCTGTTTCTCTTTCTCCTTCCCCTTTTTTAGTGCTAGTTTCTACCCCATAAATTAACACGAGCCCTAGAAACAGGAGCTGCAGCTACAAGGTGAGGAGCTGGCTCCACCCAGTGGCGAGAGCGGGGATGTGCAGCCTACAGCCCAGTCTACAGAACACACTGCAGGCCACTGCTTTCCTCCTTTGCTTCTCCTCTCGTTTCCCAACACACACCCTTGCTTAAAATATGCTTCTTCAATGCTTCTATGCTCTTCTCCCATCCAAGTGATCTTGATGTTAGTTTTATCCCATTTCCAGAAGTCACAGAATTACAAAGTATGAAATCCTGGGGAAAAACCTTTCAAGATAATCTAGTTCTGTTCATCTCCCTTGTGTATTACAGGCACTGGACCTTGCAAGGGTTTGTGACCTGCCCAAGCCTATTGGTAGCACAGCCAAAGATTCCTGGTCTTCATAACTTCCCATTACATCACATTGTCACTTTCTTAATATTCAAAAGTCAGGGTAAGAAGAAAGGAAAGACCTGTTGGAGTTTTTCTTGGGCCCTAAACCCATACCTTGATGTGCCTGTATGTGATTGCAGGTCTGACCCCACCCATCAGAAGGGCCTTATAAAACTTTACCCATGGCTTTGTTGTTGATCATGGTTTTTTCAGTCAGCTGCCAACACTGGTGCTGTCCATAGGTATTGGGGCATACCCAAGGCAAGACATACTCTAAATATTCAGTTGGATGTATCAAAGGCATGTTAATTTTAGTTGTACAAACCGACTGCTTAGTACCCATGCCTAGTTGCTGAATAGCACATTAAGGGACATGAATAACATTCCATGGCAGGTTAACTTTTTAATATCTTTTTAAACATTAAACCTGTTACATATCTATGCAGGAACTTTTTGCTTCCTCTGATCACACAAGTTAAACACAATTAGGAGGTATTAACAAAACATGTTCAACAGGGAGCAGGGCAGCAAGGTAAAGTACCCCTTGAGGTTGGAGCCTGAGGGTGGAAAATAAGTGGAGAGGAATTCCAGCCCTGCACACCCCTCCCCTTCGTCTCTCATCCAGGCTGAAGTTCCTAGTGTGGATGGAGGGACAGGGAAGGGCGACTCTCATGGCTCAGCCTAGGTGATCAAACTTGACAGTCACACTTCCACAAACCCGCCCACACCTTCCCTGGAGTGCACATGGCTCTCCTGAGTTTTGTGGTGGTCCCGTGCTTATTAGCTGTCTCAGCCCTTGCCCTCTAGACCCTCTTACGTGCTAGACTCTGAATCTGTCAGTCACAAATGATTCTTTAGAAATGATGTCTAGCTCCACTTGCATGAGAACCGTAACCCAACCCTGCTTTGATAAGGAGGCAAAGTCCTGGACTTACCTGCAAAGCGGTGAGCCGAGCCGGATAGCGCTCTCCCCACCCTACCTTCAGCTTTATCTCTTGATGTATCCTCCTCCCTGTGCTCTTCCTCCTCCTTGCCATAGCCCCTACCATCATTCCCCTTCTCACCACCTCTGTCGTCCTAACAAGTGCACACGCATGAGAGGCACACACACGCACATGCACACACACAACACAAGATCATCAAATACATTCCCCTTTAAATACAAACTGCACCCTTGATGTAAAGGGCCATCTTCTGGACCACACTGTGAGGCCTTCTCCAGAAGTGGTGAGACCAGAGACCAAATTTACCTTTGGAGAAAAGAACAAAATCAGAATGACTCAAGGTACTTCTGGAATGGTGCTGTTTCCGTAGTACTTAATCAGAAGCCTCAGAAAGCTTTTCTGTCAGTAAATGCTATGGGTTTCATTTCCCAGGATTCTGTACAAAGCCAGAGGGAGGCATTTTCCTTAGAAAGTAATCGCACAAAAAATGCATCATGGTCATTTAATAGAGTAATGACTTTGCTTAGATTTTGACATTTCTTTAAAAGTTTTGTGCACTTCAACAAGAAGCCCAGCTATTCACATAAACACTGAAACTACTTGCTTTGCTTGTTCTCTCATGATTCATTACATTTAATTGTTGAGATGGTGAGGACCTAGATGTGGCTATGGAAGAGCCAATATGGGAAGGGTGTCGTGACCTCTCATGCTTTCATTTAAACTCATCCTACTTGAAGTAGATGAAATGTTATGGATCAGAGTTATGTAATCTACCATCTTCATAAGCTTTACATCAAAAAGCAGAGTTTAATATTGCTACATGGCCTTCAACAATCACATTGAGATGGTAGTGAATATCTTACTCAAGGTTGTGAATTGATTTGCCCAGCACAAGATAGTTTTCTAAGTTTTAGTTTTTTCTATTAAAATATTAAATCATACAGAGTCATTCATTATCTGCCAACTAGAAGCATGGTGGAATATGAGGCAGTTGCCTTCAAATGCTGACCTATGGACCCAATGCAATAGAATTACCCAGGGAGCTCTTCTGGTCAATGCAGAGGCTCAGATCCAAACCCCGAGAGGGTAGTGCCCAGCCAGGTGTAGGGATCACTCACTAGGGTTTTCCAGGAGTGTTCCTTGAGACAGAGTCTGATACTGCCCCCAGAACTTGCAAAGAAGTTTGGGAGGTGTTGCACACTGTATCTACTGTGGACACTTCTCATGTTCCTCGTCATTTTATAGGTCTTTAGAAGCCCTGCAGTAAAGAGACCAGTTCAGCCCAGCACTTCCCAAACGTAAATGACTATGACCTTGGAATCTAATTTTTGTAGCACTCAATCAAGATTTCCCAGGATATGTTCTAGGGAAAGATTTTCCAACAGGGGCTCCCCTAGGGGAGAGCTCCCCAGGAATGAGTCTCCACAAATGGGGAAAAGTGCAATATGTATGTTTATTGGGGTATGAGTTTGTTAATATTGGAAAGCTTGGGTCCTAAAGAACCCCTGTTTATGTAGTGTCTACTATATGCTAGGCACTGGGGTGGGCTCTTTACCCACATGGATTTATTAAATCCTCACAACAACCCCAGGAGGTTGTTATTCAAAGATGAGGGAAATGCAGCCTTGGAAGAGCCCCCTCACAGCTCTAAGAGGGAACTCTGGTTCTTTAACTTCTGCTTGGCTGTGGGAGGAAAGGACAGTGAGACACAGGATCAGTAGAAGGTGGGCTAATGGCCATTGCTGCTAAAAACCTTCATTTTCCAGAAAGACAGTCATTACAGAAATAATATTCTATCCATTTAATTCATTTTATAGTGCTTTCATTTCTTGAAAATGGTCAAACTGAGCATCCTCTCATAGGGTTTTGATAGCTACTATCAAGGAAGTCATGGTATTGCTCTATTTAGACTGCCAAGATTCTAAAGAAAATTCCTAGCACTGTCTCCAGCAGCTAGATAATGATCAGTTCTATCGGGATAATTACCACCATTTGTTTAAAATTAACCTTAAACAACCAGGCCACTGACCTTGGGTCATAAGTTAAGGAAAGAAAAAAACGCTCCCTGAATTGTCTCCTGTATGGAATGCCATGATCTGGCTGTTATATCATTTCTTTGACCAGCCCAAAGTAGAAGAGCGTAAATACCGTGGGAGTCAGAGCTGAGGGGACTGGAGTGAGATCCTGAGATGGGGAAGCAGAGATCTTTCACAAGCTGAGGTGGTTCATCCCAACTGCCAGGGGCCTTTAGCTTCTTCCATTTCTCCCTTCTGTCTCATCTTCCAGGGCCTCTCTCCTGGGTCCTTCCTTCTTTAAAGTCTTTCATTTTCTTTCACCAATCGTTGTCTTAGAATAGCCCATCAGATTTTCTCCCCTAGGGGTGCCTGGGTGGCTCAATGGGTTAAGCCTCTGCCTCAGGTCGTGATCTCAGGGTCCTGGGATCGAGCCCCGCATTTGGCTCTCTGCTCAGCGGGGGGCCTGCTTCGCCCCGCCCCGCCTGTCTCTCTGCCTACTTGTGATCTCTTTCTCTCTTTGTCTAATAAATAAATAAAATCTTGAAAAAAAAAAAAAAAAGATTTTCTCCCCAATCACCAAGTCATTCTAGTCCCCACCCCAGGCCCTATTCAGTCCATCATGGCATGTATTGTCTTTACTGAGATTTAAATTGAGTGACCATATAAATACCTTCTGGAAAACTACTCCTGAAGATGTTATATATTATATTACTTAGTGTTCCTCATGGAGAAGGACCACATAATAAATATCTCTTAGAATTCAGTGATGAGGTGATATGGTGGAGAACCAGATTGCTTCTCTTAAAAAAGAAAAGGATTTTTATTTATTTATTTATTTGAGAGAAAGCACAAGCAGGAAGGAGGGGCAGAGGGAAAGGGAGAAGTGGCTCCCTGCTAAGCAGGGAGTGTGGGGCTCACTCCCAGGACCCTGAGGTTACAACCTGAGCCAAAGGCAGTCCCCTAACTGACTGAGCCACCCAGGTGCTCCTAGATTGCTTCTCTTACAGCAAAAACAGGATATTTCCTTTTTGGCCTGATAAAAAAATTTGATCCTCAATTACAGCATTACATAATTTTTCTCCTATTTTTATTGTAGAAGTCCTATTAAATACATGTATGTCAGTTCTTCTAAAAGTAGTGGGAAATAGCATACCTCATTGATTTTCAAGCACTGTGTATTTGTGTTTTGAAAGCCCAAATTGCATTATAATTACTTCCATTCCATGATTTAAATCAGGATGGTCTAAAATTCACATGTGAGGGGAAGGTTGATTTCATTAAATGGGTACTGCTTGGAATCCCCCAAAATTTTTAAGTGACTTTTTCTTATTACAACAGCAATGTCCATTTATTACAGAAAAATCTGTATCGCAGGTGGAAAAAAATTATATCTCTGTGATCCCACTAATCATTAACATTGTAGCCTTCCACATAGGACTAAAACTAAAAACAACAGTTTCCTATGTCATTGAAGGGGGGGGGGGAACATAAGTAACACTTAAGCAGAACCCATAACTAACTGTAATTATAAGATACTCCCAGAATGCTTAGATGATTGGAGCCATGCAGAGCAAGTCAAATCAATAAAATTTGTTTTTCCCAAAGATAGAAGTAAGTATGCAATGATTTAGAACTACTTTGTATCTTTTAATTTTTGGAATTATTTCAAAAATCAAACCTAAATTTAAAAATATAGATTGAGAAATCCAACCCACCACTATCTTTATCTACCCTGTGCCTTTCCTTGGTTTCCTATGGTAATGACCTTTTTTTTAAAACCACCATATCTAAGTATGATTGGCATGTGAAAAGCTGTACATATTTAATGTACAACTTGATAAGTTTAGGGATGAGCGTGCACCCATGGAATTATTGCCATCTTCAAGGCCATGGACATATCACCTCCCAGAGGAAACTTTTAAATCATTATCATTATTTTCAGTCTAATTCAGTATATTCAATATTCAACTCAATATTGAATTCAATATAATTATTATTAATAATAATTTTATTATTATTAAAGAACACCTAATGTAACATTTCACCTCTAAGCAAACTTTAAGTGTACAATACAGTATTGTTAGCTGTAGGTACTATGATGCTCTATAGTGGATCTCACGACTTACCTTTCCTAACTGACATTATACCGTTCAACCATTAGTTTCTTGGGGTGGAAATAAGAATACATATTCCCTAGTTAGATAAAAGGTGGCCATATTGTATACATTCTTCCACATTGTGCAGTTTTTCACTTAATAGCCTGCCCTGTGATCTTTCTTATGAAAACATAGAAAGCCTTGTCATTTTTTTTTTATAGCTGTGTAATATCCAGTTCTGTGGATGTCCGGTTTACTTTGTCACCTATAGACTACCTGTTATTGTTACTATTGCGAGCAGTACCACCATGGATGCGCATGTTTATGTCATCCTGTATATATGTAAATTAAAATATATAGGAAATTTTCCAGGGTTAAAGTTACAGAAACACAAGATAGATACATTTCTAAAATTTTGGTAGATATTGTCACATTGCATTTTGTAAAGATTACATCTTCCATTTCCATCAGTACATTCCGCCCCCACCCAGCATCATAATTACTTTTTATTTTAAAACTTCTGTGTGATTGTTTTTTCTTTTTTTAGAATACTAGTTCTTTTTTTTTTTTTTTAAGATTTTATTTATTTATTTGACAGAGATCACAAGCAGGCAGAGAGGCAGGCAGAGAGAGAGGAGGAAGCAGGCTCCCTGCTGAGCAGAGAGCCCGATGCGGGGCTCGATCCCAGGACCCTGGGATCATGACCTGAGCTGAAGGCAGCGGCTTAACCCACTGAGCCACCCAGGCGCCCCTGTGTGATTGTTAAAAAGCAAATTCCATTCCAGTGATGCTGGCTCTTTAAAGTTTGAATTCTCTAAGCTCAAACCAGTTGCTTAACATATTTGAAGTTGGTTTAGTCAACCCTTCATTATTTCTTCACAAAGATAGAAGCCAAGGGCATGGATATCCACCATGGCAGATGATTCCATAGTAATTCAATTCAGTTTTCAACTATATTATGACTTTTCCCCATTGAATTTTCTTTCCTGATGATGTCTGCATTCGGAAACACTAACTCAGAATTTTTAGCACAGAGTAGCTGCCAGGAGAAGAAGGTTAAGAATTGGAAAGAAGTTTGCAGGATTCAAAACGTTTCCACTTCATCTCTGGGATCATAGATGATATTTATTTCATTCTTTTTGATGTCTATCTATATATTTTATATATATATATATATATATATATATACTCTATATATTTTTATATATATTTTAACTGTTACAATGTATTCAGATTACTTGTATAAAAATAGATTCATAGTTGCAGTTAAAATGAAAGCCCCAACAAAGTATAATATTTAGTTGCTTTTCAGCTCGAGAAGTAGAAATCCCTAAGGGAAACAATACAATTTGAAGTAGCACTAATTAATCAGTTAATATAAATTATAATGAAATCAGTTCTGATCTATTTAAAACCACTCCTCACCATGTGTCACTTAGAGAGTGGAAAAGCCATGTGTAGATAATGCAGAGTGTATGGCCTCAGTATCATCCTCTGGCTAGGAGGGAGGCAGAATGCAGAGATGTCTCTGATCCAGACTTTCTCTCCCCTTGCAGCATCTTCCTCAAAGAGCTGGAGAAGTACGAGCAGCTGCCTGAGGATGTGGGACACTGCTTTGTTACCTGGGTAACTGATTTGAAATCCTTCTTCTCCCACTGTACCATTCTTCTCAGGAGTGCAGACGGTGTTGGATGGCATCACTGCTCGGTGCCTGAGCTGAGGATTGGTGTCACTGACATTCTAACATGGGACCAGGGACTCAGGAGAAAGGGCAGAAGTAGATCTGAGAGAAGCAGTCCATCCCATTTCCCTCCTTGGGAGAAGTCCTTAGACATTGTTTCCATGCTCTACATAAAGTTCTTCGAGAACTTTCTAAAATTTGAGACATCAGGAGAGTGGAAAAACATCACCACTTGATAGACACACTACTCCCGTTCTATGCACTGGTTTTGTTCTGTTTGTTTTTGCAGGGTAAGGATTGGGAAATTAGACCTTTAGGAATCCACCAAACAATTGGTTACATAGTCTTCCTTAATAGGGAAGAAAAGATTCCATGGGTATTCATCCCAGTTCTGACCTACAAAATTTGTATCTGATCATTTTCTTTCCTGGTGCTATTGTTGTGGACCAAGTAAATGGCCTGAATGTACCAAGTTCTGATTATATAAATGGAAATCTTAGTCTGCATTAGCATCTCCACATTAGCATCTCAGATTCATGGTAGGAGTACAGGCATCTCCAGGGAGGTCTGCCTATGATACTAAATGCAGCTCGATGTAGAACTCCTTCCCAGGGTCAGGAGTTCTAGCTAATAATTATCTCATCAAAATTTCCACTCAAAATGGGCTACTTTTCAAAATGTCTTCATGATACAGAGTTGATGCTCTCAACAGCCTATGCAGTAGGCTGGGCTGTGGTTATGCTGTGTATTTTATAGGGGAAAACAATTCAGCTGACCTAGAAGGTTGACTAGTCCACTGGCATGTAGTAAATATCACAAACCGTCCCCCAACTTGGGACCTGGCTTGTTTGTTTGTCTGTGTGTTTGTTTTTTTACCATAAAACATTAACATTTTCTTCCTGGCATATTCTTATTTCTTAAGGAGCCATAGACTACCATCTTATTTGTGTTAATACACTTTTCCACCTCTAAATACGTGGGCCCATGCACAGTTCATATTAATGATGATAAACAAATAATTTATGATCCCTTGCAGAGCCAGTGTAGAGAAAAAACAAGTGAAGGGTTTGAGGGTGTCTGTTTGTTTGTTTACAAATTGTTTCATACAGATTTTGGATCTGCCTAACAATCAACCGTAAGTATGATTTATCAGCATGTCTTAGGGATGATCAATGCCTCCACGTAGTATATAAACCCTAAAATTGGTTTCAGAAAACCTTTGATGATTGCATAAAGTATGCATATTTTGCCAAGAATTATCCCAAGGTGATTTTCATAAGTCTCATAATCTTCACATAAGAGGGTAGAAGTTGTTTCAGTGTATTAAAAACCAATGGTTATGACCAAGAAGCCCGAAATCAGCTGGCCTGGGCTCTGCCACTTTCTAGCTGTGGGAATCTGAAGTTACTTAACCACAGTTTTCACATCTGTAAAATGAGGATGATAATAATAGAGTTCACCGCACAGGGTTCTCAGGAGGACCAGATAAGTTAATATATATGAAAAGCACTTGGCAAAGTGCTGGCATGAATGAGACCTGCAATAACACATAGCTGGGCTGCTTTCTCAGAAGAGGACATCCCAAGTGTTCTGTGGGCACCAACACTGACAGCATTTCACAAATGGGAAAGGTACTTGGTGGCTAAAATACACATACCTTTCCTGGGAGTAAGGACATGTAGCACTAACCCGGAGGGTCCTAAGAAAAACAAAAAATGAATTTTTACCAAGCTCAAGGTTCTTGGCTTGCAGTAACAATCTGGTTAGAACTCATTGTTCAGGCCCTTCCCCAAAGGGTCATATTGCTTTCCTTTCCCTGGACATTGGTTTTGGCATGGCCTACCAACGTCCCCCAACAGAGAACTTTGGAATACAAGCACATCTACTGCTGAGGGCACCCTTTGTTTGCATTCTTTGGTTTTTGTTTTTAGAGCAAATGTTGTCAGTTTTTCCAGAGGGGAAGCACAATTGTAGGTAATCCAAAAAAAGGATAAAGTCTACATAAATTCCATCCAATTTCAAAATAAGTTACGTGAATTGGCTTTTCTGATTCTTTCTAGTGCAGACTAGGATTAAAACAAGCTCACTTTCAGCAAGCTTTCTCCACCTGCAGGTAGGAGAGAAGCATTCCAAAGCTTCTGAGGGGGAACATGGGCCTGCTAAGCCCAGAACATTTGCCACAGGTAATCCTGTGCAACACAACATCTGAGGGCTTTCACCGCACAACTCCTGCTGGGCCCTTTGCACCCAGTCAACAGAAGGGAGCAAGGGATGGATGCTTATCTATGATTGCCTTTGTTCTTTTTAGGCAGACAAATTTCAGATGTACGTCACCTACTGTAAAAACAAGCCTGATTCCAACCAGCTGATCCTGGAGCACGCAGGCACCTTCTTTGATGTAAGCCATAGTTTTCCATTCTTGAGCCATGGATGAACAGGTGGAAATGCTTCTCTACTTTGGGAAAATGGGTTTTTGTCCTTTATTGCTCATTGTTTCTTGGCCACCCAAGCCTCTATCTCATGGATAAAGCATGGAGACAAACAAAAGCAGTGTTTGTCTTTTGTTTTACCCTATCCCATCTCAAGAGCTGGGGTTTTAGACAAGGCACATTTGCCCTGCATGCCTCAACACCAAACTGAGCTAGCTATAAATCCCATGTGTAGAGGAGACCAACGATGGCACAGGAGTTAAGATGTTTTACTTCAGCTTCATGCGAAGCTCCCTCAAATGCAGGGGTTCTCAAAGTGTGGTCCCCAGACCAGCCACATCAACGTCACCTGAGAACTGGTTAGAAATGCCTGTTTTGGACCCTCCCCACACCCAGGTCTGTCGAATAGAACCTCTACCCCTAAACCCCAGCAATCTGAGTGTTAAGAAGCCGTCCAGGGACCAGTGCCCACTCAAGTGTGAGAGGTGCTACTCCAGTGTGATTGTCTCAACCTTGACTACACATTCGGATTACCTTGGGAACCTTGAAAAATGCTGACTCCTGGGTCCTACCCCTGTGATTACGATATGATTGGCTTGGATTTGGCCTGGACTTTGAGAGTTTTAAAAGCTTCCAGGTGAGAGTAAGCAAATCCAGGGCTGAGCACTTCTGCTATAATGGAAGCCAAGAGAAGTGGGCGCCAATGGGCCTTGTCTCATCCCTCGCTTCAGAATGAGGGTCCAGGGCTGTTTGTGAATGATGCTCTAAGTTTCCATAGTGCTGGTCCCCGGAGGGTAACTTGTCAGCTCCAAGGTAAACAGAATCAAATGGGCCCATGCAGGATATAAGGGAAGAATAAGGAGAAGAAATGAGGGGAGACAAGAAAGTTCAGGGAGAGACTGTAACAGTGACACCCATTACGCTAGTCCTATCAGAAACAACAACACGAAATTCAGAACTTTTTCATGTTTTTCGGTCTTCCTGCCTCTCTGCTTTCATTTTTCCCATAAATATTGGAGTATTTCCAGTAGGGAAGATGGTGTTCTGGGCATCTTGAGAAATACAGACATTTAAATGTCATTCCCATAGTCAAGTCTACAAAATAAACCTCTGGGCATCTTTCTAGCCTCGTGCTGCCATAACGGAAATGATTCCACAAGTGTCTTATTGCTCCTTGAAGGAATGACCCTTGAATGGGAGAAAGCCAGACAGGGAAAAGGCATACATGACTTTTTATAATTAAGTGTTAATAGAGAAATGGTCCTGAGCATCCCAATTTGAAATTTTGTTGAGGTTAGATTTGATCCAGAAAAAAAAAAGGAAAATTCAAGAAAAGTTCTTCTTTAGCTTGGTATCAGAATTTATTGGGTATCATATTGGATGTTATATTACCACTGTTATCTTTGTCAACAATGTGTTTTTCTTAAGATGTTATTCACCAACAGTATCCAGAAGGGTCTCTGTGAAGTTTTAAATGTTCTGTGTCCTGTCTTCCACTTAGCATTTTTCTAAACATACAGGCCCTGTGTTCTGAGCATGCCTCAGACTCTTCTGCTTCCTCACCTTTGTTCGCAGTGCTCTCTGTATCTTACGCGAGTGCGTACACACACACACACACACACACACACACACAGTCACTCTTCAGAATTCTTTCTATCCTTTAAAGGTCAAATGTTTCCTGCATGAATCCTTCCCTTTCTCTATGCCTGTGTTATACTTTGTATCTGTCTTATAGCATTGGTAACAATTTGCCTTTTGGCAGGTTCACAGTGTACCCTTCCATTACACACACCTCCTTCCACCTGTGGGCCCCTTGAGGTTGGCTGATGATTTGCCTGGCTCCTTTTGTACACATCATAGTATATGGTGCTAATCTGTATTTTCCTTTAGTCCTATATTCATCATACCCCTGTTTCTAGCCAATTTCTAGATTTTGACTAGTAAGTTAGATATACCCCCAAATTTTGCACCCTATCCCTGCCTCCCCCCCCCCATTTCTAATGTAGTGACTGATGAGACACTGGAAACCAGAAAAGACAGTCCATGAGGTAGGAGTTCCTAGAGCTCAGCATAGAGAGGTGGTAAGGGAGAGCAGTAAACTCTCCTGATTGTTCCCAGAGCTTTCCAGAATGCATAATATTTGTAACTTTTCCCCTCTCTGTCAGAAAGGGTTTCCTAAACTCTACACATAGAAAATATCTGCTCTAGGCCCTTATTCTATAAAAGACACAAGCCTTTAGTAAATATATTAATATATTATGTATTTTAGTATCCATTATTGTAAACAGTCCGCAGAAAACTGAAGCTCTAGAAAGGGATACACATTCCCATGATCCAGAATTTTCTACCTCAGATGTGAGAGCTGGGAGGCCATGATGCTTGATGCTGTGGTGACCAGTGAGCATGGTTGGGCTGCCCCAGCCACCAGAGGCAAGACCTCCCTCACTGCCCCTCATGCAGCCTTACCATGGCTGGCAGAGAGGGAGGGGCAGCACAGTATGTTACTGCCTGTGCTGTCTTGCCAGATTCCCCAGGTGAACTCACAGTGTTCCTTGGCCCAGAGAGTAGGGCTGCCCGATGGATCGCCCATCATCCATGGACAAGTCCTGCTTTAACTGCACACCTCTGGGAAAGAGGCAGATAAGTGAGAAAGTTGCTACTTTCTGGGATAGTTGGCAGGAATGAGACCATTGTTGTAATTCCCTCCTCCATGGCCACATAGCAAGTCCTATCTTGGGGGTCTTTAAAGTGCTTCCTGTATTCCTCCAAGTGCTTTGTTCTCACTGATCCTAGCTCAGGACAAGCCCATGTTACACACCTAGAGGGACAGATAGAGCTGTAGCTATCAATTATACGTGTATTTAAAGTGAACAAGTTTACAGTTTTCGTATATTCACAGATAGGACCAACCATCTCCACAGTCAATTGTAGGGCATTTCCATCACCTCAGAAAGCAACCCCACACCCTTTAGTGTCATCCCGACCTCATCCTCCCCCCAGTCCTTAGCCCAAAAAACCCAATGATCTATTTTCTTTTTTAATTATTATTTTTAAATTAATGTATAGTGTATCATTTGCCCCAGGGGTACAGGTCTGTGAATCATCAGGCTTACACATTTCACAGCACTCACCATAGCACATACCTTCCCCAAGGTCCATAGCCCAGCCACTCTATTCCACCCCGCCCCCCCCCACATCCCCCAGCAACCCTCAGTTTGTTTTGTGAGATTAAGAGTCTCTTATGATTTGTCTCCCTCCCCGGTCCCATCTTGTTTCATTTTTTCCTTCCCTACCCTCCACAACACCCTGCCCTCAAATTCCTCATATCAGAGAGATCATATGATAATTGTCTTTCTCTGATTGAGTTATTTCGCTTAGCATGATACTGTCTAGTTCCATCCATGTCCTTGCAAATGGCGAGATTTGGGGGGTTTTGATGGCTGCATAGTATTCCATTGTATATATGGACCACATCTTCTTTATCCATTCATCTGTTGATGGACATCTAGGTTCTTTCCATAGTTTGGCTATTGTGGACATTGCTGCTACAAACATTCAGGTGCACATGCCCCTTCAGATCACTACATTTGTATCTTTAGTGTAAATACCCAGTAGTGAAGTTGCTGGGCCACACAGTAGCTCTATTTTCAACTTTGTGAGAAACCTCCGTACAGTTTTCCAGAGTGGCTGCACCAGCTTGCATTCCCACCAACAGTGTAGGAGGGTTCCCCTTTCTCCATATCCTCGCCAACATCTGTCGTTTCCTGACTTGTTCGTTTTAGCCATTTTGACTGGTGTGAGGTGGTCTCTCATTGTGGTTTTGATTCGTATTTCTATCTCTATAGGTCTACATGTTCCATAGAAATGGAATCATGTAATATATGTTCTTTTGTGACTTTTTTCACTTAGCATAATGCTTTCAGGGCTCATGTGTGTTACAGTGTGTATCAGCACTGCGTTCCTTTTTATGGCCCAGTAATACCCCATTGTGTAGGTGTGTGTATCCCATCGTATATTTCCATTCATCAATTGATGGACATTTGGGTTGTATTCCCTTTTTCATTATTATCAGTAACACTGCTATACACATCATACGTAAGTTTTTATAAGGTCATATGTTTTCATTTCTTGGGCATATCACTAGGAGTAGAATTGCTAGATCACGTGGCAACTCCATGTTTGCATCCTAGGGATTGTTCAGTAACCTCCTCACTACTCCCTCTGCCTCTATACCCCCACCTCCACGCCTGCTATGAGGCTTATATGACCCCCTCTGAAAGAGTGCTTTCACCGTGTTTTTCTTCTATTTAAGATCTACAATACTTTACTATTGAGAAACTCACCACCAAAATCCTGATTTTTTTTCATCTAGCTCAGTGCCATCAATGACCTAAATATACTTTGTTTATCTAACTGTATTTTTCATTTTTTTCTGGTCTCTAGGTGTGCATGCTCTGTACCATTCTGCATGGTCCCCATTATCACTAAATCCACAGTGATTCTTTCCTGTGGACTTTTAAAACATGTTTTCTGTTTGTAGAATGTCATTTATCCAGCTTTGCACTTCCCCTTCCCTCCCCCCCAACTCCCAGCTATCTTCTGAACCTCAGGTGAAGACTTTATCTCTCCTGAGCCATCTGCCACTCTTGGACTAGCCATTCCTCTCTGTGCATCTCCTTTGTTGCTATTTTTTATGTGCATGGGTGTTCGCAGCCACCTGGGGTGTAAGGCCATTGAGGCAGGGAACCACGTGGGCCCTTCGCTGCCCTTCACAGTGCCTACACCTTGGGGAGTGGGAGGTCATTTTGGAGGCAAGATGGAAAATGGACTAAAAAGAGGCTAGAGGCCCAAACTGCAGCTGGAGGTCATGGCCGTAGCCTGGGCACAAATGGTGTGGAGAGGAAAGACTTGTCACCAGGGATAACACAAATTAAAACAATTAACAGGGACTCCACCGTCTCTGGCCTGGTGTGGGGGGTGGTGAGGGGGGACTGAGGAATGAGGGAGGTATCATGGGTCACAATAAGAAAGTTGCAGGGAATGCAGAGGGCACTCCATGCTGGGGTGGTTTAAGGTGGAGAGGAAGAGGGTGGAAAGGAGATCTGCCCTCGAGCTATTGTAAGGAGATAAAGACTCAGGAGCCATGGACGTAGACCTCCAAGCCCCGCTGTCTGCCTCCCCTTGTTCTCATCGTCCTGCTGTCCCCCTGTGAGTGCCTCTGCTCTGGGTTTATTCCCCTTAATTCTGCCCCACTCTGTTTATTATTGCTCTCCTGACTTCCTTTTGCCACTGTTATCCTTCCCCATGTCTTCTTCATCTCCATTTCTCTCACACAAATCTGCTTTCTCTCCCCTTTTGCCATTTCTCCTTTCCACTATTTATGCATTCATCTGGGTCTCTCTTGTTTCTCTCCCCATCAAAGAACAGTTCCTCATAATTGTCTACCCTTTTTTTAATTTCTTCTCACCTTGCCTACTTCCTCCCAAACACACACACACACACACTCACACACACACACGCACACGCACATGCACACGTGCACACACCCACCCCTCTGTGTGTAATGGCGCCCATTGTCACCCCTGCAGGAGATACAGCAGCGGCATGGTCTGGCCAACTCCATCTCTTCTTACCTAATCAAGCCTGTCCAGAGGATCACCAAGTACCAACTGCTCCTGAAGGTACCTGCCCTCTCCTCTGTGTCACCCCCTCCCAAACTACCAACCGGGTCCGGGGAGGCCCAGCTTTGCCAAAGGATGGGATGGACAGCTTCCCCCTCAAGACCTCGCCTCCACCTAGAGCAAAACTTCAGAGATGAAATCCACTGGCTTTGCTGCCTCCCAGACTGCATAAACTATCCCAGGAAATTCTGGGTGCTAATTTGATGGGGAACAGAGGAGACATGAGAACAGGAATGACTCTTTCCACACCTGCCCACCACTGCACAACTTAGAGCAGTTGTCACCAGGGGCACTGGCTGACACGTGGAGCCTCACTTGGCTGCCCTGGCAGATTCCTCCTAGTGGCCCCTGCTTCTGATAGGATCAGGAGTCAAGGTCTTCAGGGCAGTGCCAGTCTACATAGGCAATAGAGGCCCAGGATAGCACCTACCATTGCCTTAATCTCTGTCAAGACTATGAGGTTTCTAAGAGAAAACCCTCAAACAGTGCAGATTAAAACACAATGGCGGGCTGCCTGGGTGGCTCAGTGGGTTAAGCCTCTGCCTTCAGCTCAGGTCATGATCTCAGGATCCTGGGATCGAGTCCTGCATCAGGCTCTCTGCTAGGCGGGAGCCTGCTTCCTCCTCCCTCCCTCTCTCTCTCTCTCTCCCTCTCTACCTACTTGTGATCTCTCTCTGTCAAATAGATTAAAAAAAAAAAAAAAAACCCACAATGGCACTCTTGTGTCTGGAGGAGCCCATATGTTAGGTAAGGGTTCTTTTGGAGCCAAGCAAAAGATTCAGATTTTCTCCAAAATATTCTCTTTAAAACTTAAATAACCAAATGATATGAAATACTAGGTAATTTGGGTTGATTCTTCTTAAGGAAAGATATACTAGCCATCTGAAAAGATGGCATTTCCCCCACAGAAAGCCTGGAAAATCAGTATTACAAGCAATTATGTAACGCCAGTGTATACCAGTTCTCAAGGGATAAGGGTTGGGTTTTCCCTAAGTTTAATTATTTTGCTAGTGGCTCCTCAAATGCAGAGGACATCGGGGTAGCAAGAGGCGTCTTCTAAGTAGTGTATTTCCAGAGAAAATCTGCTGAAATTCAACTCACGTGTAGAGGTGCTTGTGGAGTCTCATATGTTCTAGCTTAACGGAGCCTAAAAACCAGTCTAGTTTCAAACCTAGGTTTCTACTCATGCTGGAGTGTGGCCCCTGCCCCATAGGGCAGGGGTCTCCCTGCTTAGCCATGTGGTTCCAGGATAAGAGCAGGGCCTCTTCCCCATTCTGTGTCAGGATACGGACTAGTCCCTCCCACCCCCCTATGGTCCTTCTGGCCTCCACCTTCAAATTCCTCTTGCCTTATCTCTAAGAAGAGACTTTTTGGGCTTCTGCTTCCAGGCACTCAAGTCACCAGCCCTGCAGAGATGCCTTAGAGAATTACCTCGCGGCATCCTGCCCTTGGCCTTTACTGAGGCCTCGTGTGAGAAGTAACAATGTGCAGAGCACCTTGACTGTTTTAACAGAATTGCTTACAAAGATGTCCTCTTTGTTTTTTCAAGTTCCTTGTATAAAGACTCACAAAACTCTCATAGGACCTCAGAGTGGGGTACAGGTATTCTTTCCAAAATTGTTGGTGTGCCCTCTACCTGTAAATCGCAAGAGCTTTCGCTCCTTCTTCACCTTTGACTAGCAGATAATTAGCCTTGAGTCCTGTTACAATGACTACAATGACTATATTGTTTCTACTTTGTCCTTAACCCAGATTTCTGTGTATAATCATCCTCTCCTTCCCTAGCCCATTTAATGCTTGACCCTTTCATGATTCTTCTTGTACCAGAACACTTTAAAATTCAATTTTGTGGTTATGAAATGTAAGTATTGCAAAGCCTTTTCAGGAGTCAGTGGGGCTATAAATTAAAAAGTAAAACAAAACAGAAACTCACCCATACACACTGCTAGTGCCTTAAATAAGTAAGATCCAGTTCTAAGAGAAAGATAGCTTTTCACCTCTCCCTTTGAATTCCACGGGGCTGAGGTTTCCAGGATAGTCTTGTGACACACACAGGAGAAGGATGGGAGGGTGGACAGGCCGCCCTGTATTTTGTTTTGGGCGATGGGAGGGGTGGGTGCTAGGCCTTCATTCTGTAATTGGGTGTCTTAGGAAGAAATGATTGTGCAGGTAACTGAGAAGGGGAAAAAACGAAATAGTGGGAATTGGACTGTGGAGAAGTTGTAAAATTATTGGGGAAAAAGGACTTACTAAGGTGATTAGGACTCATAAATGTGCTCATAGCAGAGTACCCGCTGAGTAAAAGAAAAATAGTTTGCTGAGCTTTTACTATAAATAAATAATGTGGGATTTATTCTCTCATTAAAGACAGTTTTATTCCAAATATATTGATATTTAATTATTAGTGTCCTCTGGGGCTCCTCACTTTGGGTGTTGCATGAAAATAAAAACTGTATGTCAGTTGCTGTTCAATATTCTCCCTGTAAATCTGCTACAGCTATCCTTTTGGAGTCTAAATTAAATGTGGAGGCTTCTCCTTAATATCAACTATAACAAAGAACTTTCTGGCTTTGCTAGCTGATTAGAGGACTTGCCACACTGCTTTGGGGGCTGGGGGATGGGCGGGGGTTGTCTAACCAATTAGTGTTTTCTGTTGCACACTGAATCCTATTTCATATTTGGCTCTTGTGCTTCTGCCTAGAAATTCCTTTGAGGATATATGAGAACAAGGTCAGGAGGGCAAAAATTAGGGAAGGGATGGGAGAATCAGAGAACTTCAGGTTGGTATAAGTAAATGCAGGTTTCTGAACAATTTTTTCCTGTTATACTGGCTGCAACCAAGGACAGAGCTGAGAACGGATCACTTCTCCCTCCCAAACATGCTCAAAGTAGTTCATCTCTCCTTTGGACACTCAGCACTCCCTTCTTCATAAGGGAATGTATCTGAGATGACATGAAGGATTGAATGTTCATGTCAGATGCTCAGTAATCAGATCCCTTACCAAGTATAAAGCTTGACTAATAATGTCAAGGATACAAATAATCCCAAGGCAGAGATAAAGCACAGAGAAGTCTAGGACCACCAACAGCTCCAAGTCCTTTCTTGGAACTTCAGGAGGTACTGTGGCTCAGACCAACATATAGACCTTCTCAATGGTGTATGTTGTATCGGATCATTTACCCCGAAGAGAACCATTTTGTTTATGAAATATACTAACTTCTTACTCAGATAGTAGCATAATATCTGTAATACTTTACCGGGAGCTATGCCCCTAAAGCCATAGATTCAGGTTTTTGTTACCACAAGAATCTATTCTACTGGAAGCATTCCATAGATAAGGACTCTCCTGCCAGCTAGCTAGTACCATTAGTTTATTTGCTGGAAGGTCTGACATTAACATGTTCACAAGATTTTATCTGGTCAACTTCTTTCTTTCCTGGAAGGCCATCTTACCCATCCACCCATACCTGACTCCCCCTACCCTCTAGAAGGAGAGCATATGATTTGCAGATCTGTTACCCGTTTCTTTCCCCATATCAAAATGAGCAAAATTTACAGTAATCCTCATAGGAAAAATGAAAGCCGACATTCCTCTGGGTTGGGGAAAATTATTTTAAATGGTCTTTATAATTTTTAAGAAAGTTGAAAATTCTCTTTTCTCCATAAAGCAGATACTATATGTCTTTTATGGAGATAATAATAACCTAGTCTTCAATGAGGAATAAGAGAGGGCATGCTCTGGGAAGTCTCAGTGTGATGGAGGTCATGGGGGACAGGGTTGGTATGGCAGATGGAATATGGGACTTGGAGTCTAGATTTAAGATTCAAAAAGGACTAGTCCAGAATCCCATCTACCAATCTCAGGTTAGGAACTCCTGACTTATTTGATCCAAAAATATTTTATAACTCTGAAACCCTGTAAACCTATAATGTCTGTAACCCCAGGTTGCTTCCAGTATGGTGCAAGTCAGCATTTAGGCAGCAGAGGGATGTAAATAAACATGATGGCAGCCGTAGGCGTGCAGGGACAAATGAGCACTGTGCATTCTTTGCATACCTGTTGTCTTCTCTTTGTGATTCCACACTACTGACCCTCTGTTTGTGTGCTGTGCCAGGAGTCCTCCCTTCTCCAGGAGGGGAACCAAGTGAAAGAGAATGCCCTAGATTGCTGACTTCCAGTGCTGGGCATTTAAGAGTTGGGTTGAATTGAGTTAGTTTAGGTTAGATGGAGCCGTGGAAGTTCAGTCTCGGAAAAAATTGTGGTTGAATTCTTTGGAGAAAACATCCCACCCTCATAGTTTATAGCTCCTTATAGCTTAGAGGGAACCATTACAGAGAATGAAGCTGGTCTATAGTCACCTTGGTGGGTTAGGTGGTGGGAGGGTGGGGAAGCTGGGATAAATGGTTCTAATTGTGTCTGGACTTTTCCCCCCAGGAACTTTTAACTTGCTGTGAAGAAGGAAAGGGGGAGCTCAAGGATGGCCTGGAGGTGATGCTCAGTGTCCCAAAGAAAGCCAATGATGCCATGCATGTCAGCATGCTGGAAGGTAGCTGTCGGTCCTCCCAGCCTGTCTAGGGGAGCCTCTTCCTTTCCTAAGACCAGGGAGCTTATTTCGTGGGAGGGAAGTGGCATGAAGTTAGGCAAAGGGCAAGGCTGGAAGAGAGGAGAAATGGCAAGTGGAGGGCATGGGTCTTCAGGGCATTGGACCTCAGGAGGTGTGAGAGGAGCTCCACAGGGGCCAGCTCGACCAATACCTGCCTCCTGGTAGGACCAAGTTGTTTCAGGTACGTAGACAACTTGCTGCGTGTGAGGTGGTCTAGCACAGGCTATCTTCCTCACCCAACATGTGCTAGAGCCCTGCCCCACAGCAGTCCTGTTCATCTGCTTGGCACTAGCATTGTGTTGATCACCAAAATGAGTAGAAATCCTGCGTACTTGTAAATACACACACACACACACGCACACGCACGTGCCCCCATGGTCTCCAGCCTTATGCCCTTCTTCTTTCTATTGCAATAAAATATACATAACATAAAACTTGCCATTTAACCATTTTTAAGTGTACAGCTCAGTGGCATTAGGTACACACCAGTGTGTACCTAATGCCCCTCCTAGCAGGTGAGAAAAGTCCAGCCAGACAGACCTGAGAGGACTTTGCCTAAGTACATGTAGTCCATGGGAACCATGCTCTTGGGACCCAGAGACTGGGTAGAGTGAGACTCCAATACAGTGCTCTTACCTCTGCAGAACAGACATGCAGATCAGCCAAGCCAGGGTGGGCTTGTGAGAGGAGCTCAGACTCGGCATCCCAGTCTGGCCTGGCAAACAGGTGCTGAGGGACAGGAGTGCCCTCTGCTGCAAGTCTGCAGACCTGTATTTTCTCCTCCCCACCTTCTGTCCCCACCCTCCGTCTAGAAGGCTCCATCTGGTCTCCCCACTTCCTGGGCCACTCTGAGCAGAGGAGGCTGGAGTTTTCTGTGCAGTTGAGCCCTGGTAACCTTCTCCGGACTGAGCACTAGCCATCTGAACATACTCCTCTTGCCACAATTTCTCCACTCTGTTCTGTTGGCACCCATCCTTGTCCCCAGCCCTGGGTGTCCTCCCCTGCAAGCACCCTTCTCCTCCAGCTGGTCCCTGCCCTGTTCTGAATCTAGTTGCTCCAAGTAAGGTCTGAGGACCAGCAATAGCAACACCTGGGAGCTTGTCGGAACACAGATTCCTGGGCTCCACCTGACAGCTAATGAATCCCAGTTTCCCAGTCTCCCTGCAGGGCAAGGGTGGGTAGGAATCTGGGTTTTGACCAGCTCTTTGGGTAATTCTTATGCATACTAAGTTTCAGAACCTTTGTTAAAATTTAAAGAGGAATAAATGTGACTGTTCAAGGCACGTGCACCGCACTGTTTAGGAGCCATCAAAGGGAAGAGTCGTAGGAATGGAATAAAAGAAATGAACAGTGCCAAATAAAGTGGAGTCAAGGGTCCTCCCCTATCCTGCAGTGCTTACCTGCAGCCCCACCCAGTGCTCTGAGTGGGTGGGAAGCTATAGGAAGAGGGGTACATGGGGTTTGCCCTTGCGGGAGGTGCCAGCCCATGCGGAGATGCCGCCAATCCTGGTTATGTGTAGGAGACTGGGCACAGGAAGGGGGATCTGCTCGCTGTTCCCTAGAGTTCTCTCCTCAAGTTTTGAGGAGGCTCAGGAATCCGCTGAGAGGGGATTCCTCTCATTGTGGGAGCAGAGGGCTCCTCGGGGAAACCTTTCTGCTACAGGAGTGGAACATGGCCCCCAAGTGGTGCTAGAGAAACTCCACAGAGCTGAAACGGTGTCTTTCAGGGTTCGACGAGAACCTGGATGTGCAGGGAGAGCTGATTCTCCAGGATGCCTTCCAAGTGTGGGACCCAAAGTCACTGATCCGGAAGGGGCGGGAGCGGCACTTGTTCCTCTTTGAGATCTCCTTGGTTTTTAGCAAGGAGATCAAGGACTCTTCAGGACACACGAAATATGTTTACAAGAACAAGCTACTGGTAGGTGGGGCAGGTGGGGTCAGACAAGTCTCCCGGTTGTGGTAGAGCCCTGGGGCAGAAAGGGCTCTGGAACACTCAGCTCATCTCTCCCCTGGAGCCACACCAAAACCATCCTGGACAATGAAAAGACCTCCTATTTGGAAAGCTGCCCCCCTCGACTCCCCCTTCTGCATTTTAGAACTCAACGGTCTTCTTGCTGTCTACATTTAGTACCTCCCTCTTCACCCTCCCTCCCTGCCACCTGCTGATCTGGCAGGCGCCTGTAGGTCCTTTCATCCCAGGTAGAAGACAGAAGCGGCCAGTCTGTTGAAGTTTGATTGACAGAAGCCCCTCCCTCGGTCCTCTCCTCTTTGTTGCCTTTCCCTTCCCACCCCAGCCCTAAGTTCCCCACTGCCCTCCCCTTCCCCGCCTCTCACAGGCATTTCCTGTCTACAGACCTCAGAGCTGGGTGTGACCGAGCACGTAGAAGGTGATCCCTGCAAATTCGCCTTGTGGTCTGGGCGCACCCCCTCCTCAGACAATAAAACAGTACTGAAGGTAAGTACTGCTCCCAGCCAGCCAAGGGCGCAGGGTTGCGGGTAGCAGGTGGAAGGCAGAGGGCGGCAGCATCTTCTTCTTGAAAGCTGGGGCCTGGAGACTCCACAGGGAGGGCAGTAGCCCACGGGTATTAAAAACCAAGTTCTGTCATGGAAGTAGGCCTGAAATCTCAAAGATGGGTGGTCTCCTAAGTCCTTCCCCTCCTGTGCACCTAGAGGGAAAAAGGCAGGGAACAGCCAGCTGAGCTGTCTCAGCAGGGCCCACTTTAGTATGTTCTGTCCTTATGTCCCCTTCAAGGGCAAGGACAACTGACCTTTTGACAAAAAGTACCTTGATTTGTTCCACATCCATCCAATGCTTTTTCTTGAACACCTACATAGAAGGTATTCTGCCCAGGGCTGCTTGTAACTAAGTATGAGAGATGGACTCATCCTCCAGGAACTTGGGTTCTAGAGCTCTAGTAAATCACGCTAGCTTGGCAACTGTGTTGATTGAAAGGAGTGCTGAGAAAGAGCTCTTCGCCAGATGACAGCCTTAAGGAGTCATTCCAGCTCTCCAGAGCACACACAGCTTGGGATTCGGGGCTTGTGGTAACATGCATCGAACCGAGAAGGGGTCCTGCGGACTGGGCTCCCACCAGACATTTGTTTATTGGGGTGGCTGCCACCCTGGAAGAGGTAGTACGACTGTGACAAATTCTTCACATTGTTCCCTCTAAATTGTCGCCCAGCTCTAGCTGCCATGAGACAGAATGACCTGAAAACAATTCCACAAAGACAAACTAGAGATTCACGAAATGGTACAAGTGCCTTCAGTGAACATGTTTATAAGACTAAACTCCTGGCACTGACTTTCCATCAGCGCAGACCTATGTATGTAGCCATACTAGGGTTTAAATGTGCTGGCATGGATTTGTACCACTTGGTAAATAGCCACTGCCTTCAGATACCCCCTTGCTACACCTCCTAGTGCTGCCCAGATCTCCCCAGCCTCTAGCAACTGATGTGTTCATCCCTGCCCCAGCATGGGACTTCTCCATAGGCTCCAGCCCCAGACAGGTGGCAGTATGTTTTTAGAAGATTTTTATGTACTTGAGAGAGAAAGACCATAAGCAGCAGGGAGGGGCAGAGGGAGAGAGAGAAGCAGACTCTCACTAAGTAGGGAGCCTGACACAGGGCTCCATCCCAGGACCTCGAGATCATGCCCCGAGCCAAAGGCAGACAACCAACTGAGCCAGCCAGGTGCCCCAGCGCCGATGTCAGTATTGGTCATTGCCATACAGAGTATTAAATACTTTGACAATCACTCCTGTACAAGTCTGTATTGAGTATTGCAGTCTTAGCCCCATTCTAGTAGTTGAAGGAGTGTGTCCTTTAGATTGAAGAGTCATGCATGTAAAATGAGAAATGAGCTCTTCAAACATTTTGTGTCCTTGAAAATAATGGGATAAGCCTGCAGGACAAGGATGGAGAACTGTTTTAGGCATGGCAAAAGGAGATAGGGTATTTACTCTTTCTCTCTGTGGTACTCCAGGCCTCCAACATAGAAACCAAGCAGGAGTGGATCAAGAACATTCGAGAGGTGATTCAAGAAAGGATCATTCACCTGAAAGGAGCTTTAAAGGAGCCGATTCAACTCCCCAAAACACCAGCCAAACAGAGGAACAATAGTAAGAGGTAACCAGCATCTCTCCCCCTACCTCACAGGCTCCAGGAGTGGGAGTGGGATCTCCCTCTGCTCCCATAGGGGCGGTACAGTCTGCCGTTGGTGCCCCTCTCCATGAAGTCCCGTTTAAGATGAGGAGTCTCCGTGCTCGCTTCGGCAGCACATATACTAAGATGAGGAGTCCTTTCTGAGCATCTCACCAGTCACTGTCAGTTGCATTCAGCAGGGCTGCACTGAGCACCTCGTCTTTCACAGACACTGCTAGGTGCTCGGAGAAGAGAAGGGGAAGCACACGATGGGCCCTTAGCCTCGAGAACCCTCTAGTGGTTTTATCTCACACATGGAATAGTTAGACTCAAAGGACCAGTACCGCCCATAGAGACAGTAAATGCTGTAAAAATTCATTGAGAAGGGGCTTTAGGTGAGCACTACATAGGCGAGTCCAGGGAAGGCTTTGAGAGGGAGGTAGGCCATGAGGGGACTGATTAGGCAGTATGGAAGTTTTATATGGGGTTAGAGCAGGGGCTTGGTGTGATGGGATTGTCGGTGCAGCTCTTCTGTCCCCCCCGAGTCCTCACCTTCAGTTACCTGAGATAAGCAAGGTGATTGGGAAAAAGGGGACTGAGGTTTTGTATCTTCACCTCTCTGGTACCTTCGTCACCCCATTTGCCCTACACTGGTGGAAGATATCCTCAGTGTCTGAGGTGACTCAGTGACGCAAATCTCCATGTGACAGTCACCTACAAGGACTCTCTTAAAGGGCACTTCAAAAGAGAGCATATAAAAACATCATGTCAATACTGGAAAAAAAAAAAAAGAAGAAGAAAGAAAACAGAGTTCTGGGGGTGATGGTCATTGGCAGTAACAGGCTTGCCTTTCCTTGCCTTTCCTATTCCTGAATGGACTAAATCCCTAGTTGACCTTCTGGTGCCAGCCAGGATGCATGGACCTGAGGACCTGCGGAGTAGCAGCATTAGTACAAAGGGAGTTGATAGCCCGAAGAAGGGTGTGACTGAGGTAGGGAGAAACACCTCCACGGGATGGAAGCCCTAAGACCTGCGTGGCCAGGAAAAGGTCACCGCTCAGTGCTGGAAGGACAAATCAGGGCTGCATTGGAGGAGGGGGTATTTTCATTTCAGTTACCCATGGCCAGAGTCCGGGGGAGGGCCAGACTTAGTTTAGCTCTAGGATCCCGCTCTTCTTCAGGAAGCCCCTGCTTCAATAAAGAAGATAGAGAGGAAATGGTCTAGGAACTCAATGTCCAGGAGCACGCAGGATGGACATTTAGGTGAGGCTGGCTCAAGTCTGGGAAGCAGCCATTTTCTGAACATCTGTAGATCGTGAGATGGACTTCTCTTGAAAATGCCTCCCACCATTTCTCTGTCACTGTCCTGAAATAAGAGAGTGAAACCCTGGGCAGAGTCTGCGGAAAACAGTCCAGGCTGCCTGTCTTTTCATTAGCTCAGCTCCCAGGAGGTGGGGACAGAGTGTGCGGAGGAGTGAATTGGCTTGGAGAATGCCACCCCCACTCCTGGATGGGCTCCCCAACGCCCCCAGAGCTGGCTTCATCTGCAGTGGACCAGAAGGGCCCACACTGGGCCAGAAGGGTGGGAAGCACCACATACAGCCAATGCTCAACTATAGGCAAATGGTGGGGAGCTGCAGCCCAGATATCTAAAACAGCACATGATCTAAGAGGCCTTTATTCTTGGTTTTGAAATGCATCACATAATTTCGTTTTACTGCAGCTCTTCCTTCCTACGAATGTGTGGCTTATATTATTAAAATAAGTTGGCCTTTCCCAGCCCTGCAAGTGGTGGTGAGAAGGCCATTGACCTCGAAGTCGTCTAGGTAGGAGGAGACCCTTTTGTGACTAGGAGCTACTGTGTATATACACATGGGTCACATGCATGCTCACCTGCACACACGTGTCCAGATACACCAGATGTGATTGTTGAGACTCTGGGAGGCAACTTGTTATATGGGGCCTTTTGCCCACGCAGTGTTACCCTCAGGCAGCCCGTTCCTAACGCCATGACCTCTATCAAAGCAGCATCAGAAGTGGGACTTTCATAAGCCTCCGTGGGAAGAGCCGGCCCTCTTCGTGTTCATTTATCCAAGTCCTGGCCCATATCTCCTTCAGTTTTTCCCAACACGGACTGTTCAGCCTTCACCAGTTCCCAGGCACCTAATCACCCTCGGCCCTGGCTATGGATTCAGTGTGGGATTGAGACCTAATTCTCATGCTGGAGAATCGAAGGGCTGTGTGAGTGAGACATTGGTCCAGTGGCCCAGGAGGGGCTCTGCTTGCCAGGAGCGCACTCGGAGCTTATCTCACCAGGTGCTCAGGAACACAGCTGACTGAGGAAGCTGCTGTGCAATCTGGGGTCTTCGCGATGGTGCCTTGGCCTTCTGTGTTGATAAGAAGTCATCACAAACAGCACAAGACCCACAAGACCCACCAAAATGAAGGAAGTAATCTCTTCCTCCATACCCAGGAGTTGAGCCTCCAACATCAGCAACTTCCCAAAGATTATTGCCCCTGGAAGCAATATCTCGTGTCATTTTCTTAATCAGGAGAAACACAAGTCAAAAGGAAAAAAAAGTTCTGTTTTCTTTATAGGCCAGCTATAAACTAGCCCCCATCTTCTTTCAGCATGCAGAAAAACTATTTAAATACCTTGAACTCTGGATTGTGGGCCATCACCCAGTCAGCTGGGTCAAAGCCTCAGTTTTAAGCGGAATGGACCTCTTCCAACTGCACGTTTTAGACCGATTGCCAGTAAAAAAAATAAATACATCATCACCTTCTCTGTTCCATGGGCCAGAGGAGTCATGGAGGGGCCATTTCATGCTCAGCTATCAGCATAGGGACTGTGACCTTTTTAAGTACAAGAGGCGACATCTTTGAAAATCACAGAGGCCTGCTCCCTTTAGTGGGATAATTTTAGATAAATCCCTGCTAGAAAGTGCCGAGGCTCTGCTCTGCCAGCCCAGCTGGAAATCCTTGTGTGCTCTAAACCCACAGTGGTTTCCCCCCACCCCCACCCCTGTTTTTTTTCTCTTCTTCCTGCAGGGACGGAGTGGAGGATGTTGACAGCCAAGGGGATGGAAGCAGCCAGCCAGATACCATCTCCATCGCCTCTAGGACCTCTCAGAATACAGTGGACAGTGACAAGGTAGGACAGTGTCCCTAGCTTCCTTCCCCTAAGACTTCTTGTTGGCTTAACCACCCCTGGAGAATTACCCCCAGAGGAACTTCTCCCACTATGGAGGCTAACCTCAGGAGCAGTTGTCTATCTGTGCCAGCCAGAGTGGGAAGAGCAGGGCTGGAGGAGGTATGTCACAGTGTGGAGATGTTGTCTGAGGGGAGAGAAGACCAGGTGATCAGCCAGAACTCCCCCGTCACGAGAGTTAGCAGAAGTGACGAGGGTGTGCCAAGGGGGAAGGGTGAGAAGGTCTGGGTCTCCTGTCCTCTGGAGATGCCCTGCCTGGGCTGCTTGGGCAGCTCTGCCTCCTGGGAGGCTGGACCTCAGGACCCCTGAGGCTGGGATAGTTTCCTGAGACCTTAGTGGCTGTGACTGGCTCATATTTATAATAACTGAACCAGCTTATCTGAAGTTAGACCAAGGCCAATGTGATGGCAAATGGCCACAGAGATGCTGGTTGATAGGAGCCTCCTCTCTGAAGGGGTTCCAGTGGAAACTATGCCTTCCTCTGGCCAGAGTGTTGGGGCTTAGTTCCTGAGAGGCAGAGGACCAAGAGGTGTTGTGGGAAGCAGCTGGGAGGGATGTAGTAGTCTTTGCCAGAAAGCCTGGTCACTTGGTCTCTCATATTTTGGAGCAAGTAAGCAGAAAGTAGGAGCTCTGAAGGAGAGTACAAGAAAAGAGAAGGTAGCAAAGAAACCCAGTGTATTTGTTCAAGTCAGGGAAAGAATTCAGCTGTCTAAATTTGCAGCAGGGATGGGAAGATTTTAGTCTCCGACCCTACTTTCATTTGCTTACCCCAGGGTCATTGAGTATGAGATGATCTTTTGCTACATGTTAGTGATTTTGTGAATGAAGGGATGGATTTCCAAAGATGGATTTGGCCCTAGTCTTTCAAGACCTAGTGTATTGGTCTAGTCCTTCAGCCTCAGGCAATAGGCTGTGTCCTTGCTTCGTTATGGGTTTTTTTTTTTTTTTTTTTAAGATGATCTGCATTCATTAGGATTTTTCCTAATTTTTTTTCCTTACTGGGGTAATAAAAAATAAATAAAAGACTGTGCCCCAGACCTTCCAAGATCACGGTGCTAAGTCACACTCTAGATTAGTATTCAAGAACATTCGAGGTAATTCTGAGGTAATTCTGTCTGATGTCCTGCCTTCAAGTTTCTAAGCCATTTTTGACTATCAGAGTGGATGGAAAATTGTTTTTTTCTACTTGTAAAAACATACAAAGAAAACTATTCCTGTACTTTCCTTTCTCCTCTGATCTGTTGTTTAGAAATGTAACCTAGAATATCCTATGAATGAGTGTTTCTTTTTAAACAGTCAGTGGGTGGGAAGCAAAATACAATGTTTCCCATGTTCAGAGAGAGCCTCTTAGTCTCATGGTCTAGGGGTTCTGGCCCTTCCTACTGCTACTGCATCTTCCCACAGCCCTGACTTAGAGACCCCTGTGCTGGAGCCATGTGTCCTGTCCTGGGCTCCAGCCATTCCTTGTCTTCTGGCAAGGTAAGTGAGGCTAGATGAGAACACTTCCGATGGCAGGCATGTCACGATTTGTGAAGAATCCTGATTACTTACATATTATTCTACAAATAAGGAAACTTAGTCCCAGAAACTGAGTGACCCACCCAGGAAAAATGCAAGTTCGTGGAAAAGCAGGAACTAGAACCCAGATCATTCTGCTTCACTGTCATGCTTTTCTCTCACTCCAAAGGTCAATGCATTGTGCTCCCAACGCTAAGATGAACTCAGCTGGTCAGTCTTTCTCCACATTCCACAAAAACATGAGTCACATTATTCTTGAAAAAGCACCCACCACGTGCCAAGCTCTGTGCTGGGTACCGTAGAGAGATGTGGGCTATTTGTTGAATGTGAATCCTTATTTGTGTAATTCTTGTTCGATGTGTGTCTCTCTAGCCAGGCCATTAAGACTTGATGAGGGCAGGGTCGTCTGTCTGCTTCACTGCTGTCCCTGGCCTGCAGCACACACAGAGGCTCAGGAAAGCCTTGTGGGATGAATGAACAGAGGGAACACAGTCCCTGATCTCAGGAAGTTCCAGAAATCAGGAAGCAGCTAAAACAGCTGGTCTGAAAGCAGCCAGATATATACAGACGTTGTATTTTTAAATATGCTCAAGAACCCTAGCAGTTTCCTTACCTCCAAGCAGAAAGCTTTAGTCAGCTGGAGAATCTGGCTTGTTGGGAACAGGAGCCCCCAACTTCCTTCTCAGGCCCTGGGAAACATGGGCAGTGGGGTCTGGAGATGATGAGAAGATTCTGTGTTCTATAAAGAAAACCGGAAAAATCCACCTAGAAGTAGTAGTAGAGGGCCTGTCTGTGACCACGCACTATGATTTAGAATGTTCTTACTTTTCTGACACAGAACAGTGATAATAGGGCAGTGTCCTTCTCCTATTTTCCCCTTTATCGGGGCAAGCCAGGAAGTGGTATCTTCGAGTTCAGAGATGTTCTCCACAGTGTTACCTTTTCCCCTAACTGTACTGGAAGACCGGGAGACTGTTCTCTGTTGGTTTCCAAGTGGTCAGGTGAACAGACTCTGAAGATCAGCAGGGTAACAAAAATGGGCTGGTTCCGGGAAACCAAGCCATATTCAAGAGAAGGGCAAACAGGGGCAGCTGTGGGGTGGGGGTGGGGGAATAGGGCAGAGTCCCTTTGCAGGGATCAGGGCCATCCTAACAATAGGTTTCTAGAAAAGACCCCAGTCTTCCTCTTCTAATCCAGAGGAACTAGAACAGTGGCACTGCTGTGCTGGCAGATGGGGAAAATGTCACCATAAAAGAGCCATGGCAGACCCACTTGAGGAGCTGCAGGGCCCTAGGGCACCTCTCCGATCACTTTGTGTGTATTTCGTGTGCTGTGGTGGGTGGAAGGAGTTTGGGCACACCCAGGTTCAAACCCAGCTCTGGCGGTTACCCTCTGTGTCCTGTTGTGTGAGTTACTGCACCTTAATTTTCCTGTCTGCAAGACAAACACATTTGCTTGGCACCTGTTCAACATGCAGTAAGGGTTAATTTCCCACCATTAGCTGAGGGAAAAACCAAAGTTCAGACTCTCTGAATAAGAGAACACAATTACTTAACGAGCTGTGAGGATCTACTTCTTGGGTAGAGTTCTGCTCTCTTCCTTCATTAGCTAGCTGTCAGCCGGTTCTTTTCTGCACTACACCCTGAGGGAGTTAGCCTTAACTCAGCTGTCTATAAACAGAGCCACTCCACTCCTCTTTCTACCTGCTGGCCCCTTAGAGTCTAAAACCTAGATATTCATTGTGAGCATTGGCTCATGGTTCATTTTACTAGTTAAATATTGTCAAGTATTCATTGTAATCCCCAAGCTGTACCATCTTGGGCCAATGGCAACCCCTGGGCTAGAAATATTTGAAGATGGTTATTTTGTCTTCTCTCTTAATCTCCTGTCCAGAAGTCCTCAGTTTCTGCAGCTGTTCCTTGTATTAATGTATTTGCATGCCCTCCCATATCCTGGCTGCCTTCCTCTGGGTTTCCTTCAGTGTGGAATAATCTATTAAGTGAGGCCTCCAGAACCATTCCTAAGCCTGGAGGTAGTGATCCAACTAGTACGAGTACCACTTCTTGTTCCAGGGCTGTTATGCCCAGCTTCGTCCCTGCCATGGTACCTGTGTGCTAGGGGTATTTGGTGTTGGCTCTTGAGCTCTCCATGCCTGCTTTCAGGTGGCACAGCTGATTTTAATAACCTGAGTGTTGGGATACTTGGTATCGACTGGATTTTCTCCTGTTTAGTTCCATCCTGGCATTCCAGCATATCAGCCACATCTCCCAGCTTTATCAGATAAACATATCTTTTATGGCTTCATCCCAATTCTTGCTAGAAAGATAAGATTGAGGGAAGAAGACCAATGTCCAGCCCCTTTTCTCTAGAGCAGAGGATCTGGGGGTGGTTTCCTTGCCTTGTGAATCTGTCTATGATGAAGAATCTGTCTAAAATTCCTAGTTCTGGGCTGCCTGGGTGGCTCAGCTGTTAGCATAGGTGTTCTACATGGGTCCGGATACCAGGACCCTGGGGATCAAGCTCTGCATCGGGCTCCCTGCTGGGCTGGAGGTCTGCTTCTTCCCTCTCCCACTCCCCCCTGCTCGTGTTCCTTCTCTAACTGTGTCTCTCTGTGTCAAATAATAAAATCTTTAAAAAAATTTTTTTTTTTTTAATTCCTAGTTCTTCATTAAATGCTGACAAAACCAGCATGGGCACTTCAGGAACTAGCATTAATCACTTTCTCCCAAGTTGCTTTGGCTTAACCCTCAGTGGTTCTGCATGTTTGAACTCTCCCTTGTACCTGTCACATGCAAAAGTCTTATTGCTGTGAAAGCAAAGGGGTGTACTTGCTTTGTTCGATTGGGCTCTAAGACCCTTTCTCTCTGCCCAAAATTGTGCTCCTGCTCCCCTGGGCACTGTAGAGAGTTTTGCCTGTTTGTGTATTATGAAGCGATGCGACTTTGTAACCATACTTCAAAGAGATACAGAGTTATAGAATTCTAAGGAAGTGAGCCTGAGTAATGTGGCGGCAGTTAGAAAATCTTGTTTAACATGATGGATATCTGCCATATAATTT
Organism: Mustela nigripes; assembly: GCF_022355385.1. NCBI lineage: Eukaryota > Metazoa > Chordata > Mammalia > Carnivora > Mustelidae > Mustela > Mustela nigripes. The sequence continues at coordinate 99,919,117 of NC_081558.1, forward strand.
CCAGCTAATAGTCCAGAAGCAGCCACCTGCACCGTGCCGGTCCCTGTGCATCTGTTTACCATTTAGGGTAGGCATGCTGGGCGTGCCCCATAAATACTTATTGAATTGAACACTACAAACCCATCCTAGCAGAGATACTCTCCATCAAAACATTACTATGAATTTCTAGACACGTCCAGGCTGAAGACAAGGAAGTTGAAATGAAATTGAGTTGCAGATACTATTCTCTATAAAAATTCTAAGGGCAAAAAAATATCCCTTGACTATTCCGGGGCTGACTGTGTTTTAAGCGAAGAATTTCTGTAACAAGCTAATGTGATCTAAGATACAAGGTGGCCTGATACTGGCAATGTGCTGAAGGGGGACAGGGAGCTGTGTAAAGAAGCCCGGAGATTTCAGGATCGAATTTAATAGTTTTTAAACCGTACGGTCAAATCGCTTTAGTGGATCCTGGCCAAAATGTCGTTTCGCTGATTGGTAGGGAAGGCTCAGCTTAGAAACAGTGAGGGCCCAGCTAAGGGGAGAGTCAGAGGATGCCTACAGAGGATAGCTATAAAAAGTGATGGAGCAGCCCAGCTGTGGGAGCCTTCTGAGAATAGGCTTTCCTAGACCCTCATCTCATTTATCAGAATTTGGTAATCCTGACGCCTGCACCTTGAGAGCACTTAGCAAGCCACTGGGTGTAAGAGCTGTAGTCAGAGAAAGTTCTGCCCAGACCCTGCCGTCATGCAATGACTCTGCAGGAAGGAGTGTCTGGAGCATAGGAGATGTGTGATGGGTCCCCATGTGGGTTACCACCAGCCACTCCCATGCAAGAAAATGGACAACAGGCTTCCTAGAGTGTTAAGGGCCCACAGATCACTGGGTTTTGCCTCTGAAGAGATAACCAGACATCTGGAAATGTGGCAATTCAGCAGTGTCAGGACTAATGAACATGCTTTCAGTTCACACAAGGTAGTATTGTTTGTTTGACAAATTCTTAAAAACCATCAGGATGGTATCCCCTCCACCCCCCAAGGCTGAGTCTCCAGAACATGACTAGGACAGCTTGTTAGCTGAGACAGCTGTGTCACTGGAGCAGAGGAACCCCCGCAGGAGATCCAGCCCATTAAATGTTCTCTACTAGAAGCAAAAGAAGATGTGATAGGGCGATCCCTGGCACTTCTGCTACCCTGCCCTTTGTCTCAGTGGGACCTGAGGGCCCTAAAATATTTCTTTATAGGGAGAGATTCATGTTACATCCTATCTAGTAACAAAACACTTTCTAGCCCCTAAATAAACGAGAGCAGTATATCATTGTCCTTCAGTTACCAGGTCTGGGAGAGTCTGTGTCAGAAACCTAAACTTGACTTTATCAGCTGAGTGGTCCTGAGATTCAGACATGGCCCATCTCGACAGCAGGTCGTGGGTCAGAATTGCCATATGCATCCTAGGTAGAGGCATCCTGATTGTGCTCAAGACTCGCTAGTCACTCTAAAGTGGGAAAAATGCCATCTCCACTTTCAGATTTTCAGTGCAAATGGTGGTTTTCTCCACAGCGTTCTGAATAACCCAAGCCAAGGACTAGGTTGGAAAATAGCTTTTGTTCTTAGTCCAGTACCTGTGGTGGGGGTGTGGGGACTGGTGTGGGGGCGGGGGGGCGGACAGGCAGTGGTGAACAAGGCCCAGCAAGGGATCTCCTGCTTCCCCAGAAACACTGCTTAGTCCTCTCCTAAGCAGCATTCAACACAGTAGCAATGTGCTGGCTTTTCAGAACAAACCATAAAATATGAGGAGTTGAGGTCGCAGATTTTCCTCTAAATGAGAAGTTCCTCAAATAAATGACGGCTTCCAGCTGTTGCACCTGACCAACCAGTGTGAAATACACTTTGCTGGGAAACCCAACCTGGGCTCACGGGGCAAAATCATGATGGCGCTATTTTACTATTTTGATTGCTGGCCCATGGCTTAAAAAGCTGCCTGGAGAGACCCACTTTGAAAGTTGCCAATCATCTGGAAAAGCAATTAAGTTTCATAAGTGACAGCAGCCCATGAGTCGCTCGCTGGGCATGGGCAGATTTCACGGAGAAGAGCCCAGAAGTGCCCTGAGGATGCTGAGAGCTCGGCAGCCACAGGGCATCTCCTCAGTTCTAGAAGCAATGGGGCCCAGAGATCTGTCACAGAAATAGGGGAACTGCAAAAGGTGATTTGCCAGTAGATCAGATCTGTGTGTGGTAGCAGCTGGGGCGGCCACAGGCCCGATCTGAATAGGGGTGAGTTTGGACCTTGGAGACATAGACGCTCAGGGAAGAAAGGAATTTTAGAGCTCATCTGTCCCTCTGCCATCATGGACATGTTTAAAAGAAACAAAGTGACTTGCTCAGAGTCGTAAAGCCGGTTAGTTAATGACAGACCTAGGACTGAACCCCAGCTTAATCTCCTGCCTGTTAAATTGGATTAAAACATAATACTTTTGTAGTGACCCTGATCATTTAACTTTCAGAACCTTGTAAGCAAAAACAACTATTGTTACCCGCTTCTCTGACAGCCTCTATACCCCCTGCCCTGGCCCTGGCCAATCTGTGATGACCCTAGGGAATTGCACAGTGGTTCCAGAGCTCAGCTGAGCACCTCTGGGGCTGGCATGGGGCAGAGCAGGGAAAAATAATCTTCTTTCCAAAGGGAAAGATAACTTCTTTCCTTTAAGTACCAGGTCCTATCACAGACTCTTTGATACCAAAAACTTGTGACTCACAGAGTGGCCTTGGTGGGAGAGGGATCCTGCCCTAGACAGAGTCTACAGGCCTCTCAAGGCAACTTCTTGGTTGGGCTCTGGGAGCTTGGCAATGAGCACTGAATTGTGACAAGGCTGATCCCTGCCTCCCAGCTGCCTGGGAGCAGTGAGTCCTGCCGCCGCCGGGCATAAAATGAACTCTGTTTTTAAAAACCTTGGTGGAAGGAGAAAGCAAATTTGAGAGGAAGCCAAGATGTTAAAGTGGATTAGCTGGCGACAGTCCAAGGCAAACAAGACCCAAGTGAGTATGCCTCCCGCTGGACACCTCCTGGTCGGGAGGAGGGGCATGAGAGGGGAGATGGCCCAGGTTGGGGGGCCGAGGGCACAGAGAGAAAAGTGACAGCTCTCAGAGCAAGGATTTACTGGAGTGTTCTGCACAGACCTCTTGGCATACCACTTGTCTTTTTGTTCTTCTGTGTCAGTTAAAAGGCTCTTTCAGTACAGGACAGAATGTCTGTGAATGCCTTTTTAAAGCTAATGGTAGGGGTGCCTGGGTGGCTCAGTTTAAGCGTCTGCCTTTGCCTCAGGTAGTGATCTCAGGGTCCTGGGACTGAGCCCCACATGGGGCTCCCTGCTCAAGCAGGGGAGCCTGTTTCTTCCTCTCCTTCCGTCCCTCCCCCACCACATGTGTGCTCTCTCTCTCTCTTGCTCTGCTCTCTCTCTCAAATAAATAAATAAAATATTTTAAAAAATAAATAAAACTAATGGTAAGGGACACAGGCTATGAGAAATATTGCTCTTAGCAAGCTGAGGTTGTGGATGACTAGCAGTGACACCAGAGTACGATGTCTGGTGGTGAGCCCTCCCAGCAGGTAAGAAAATTAACTCTTCCAGAAAAGTCAAGCAGAAATGTTGCTGGAAATGCGTATTTGGAGCCACAGCCATGAACCTAGAATGGGTGGAGCTGAGGAAGAGGGCCTTGAAGTGGTGGTTGTGCTTTTAGCTGGAGCTACCCAGAGCCGTGAAAGCATGCCGTAGGTTTTCTGGGGCCACAGCGTGGGATTCTTGGGAAAAGTCAGTTGGGTAGGAAATGGGTAACTGTTACCCTGTTTCTTGGTCTTGAGTTTAGATCAGAAATGGTTGCTTGGGGTTCAGCTGCCTGTCAGCTGAGTGTTGCTTCCTCATGGCTGATAGCTGCCGCCCACCTGTGTGCCACGATCAGTGCTGTGTAGTAGACAGAATGGGCGCATGTGTGTCTCAGGATCTATGGCACTGGAGTGAGGTAAGGGATCCTTACTGCCAAAAAGCAGGGCCTTGTCAAGAGAAGCCTGTGTGAGTGCCCCCCATAGTGGCCCTCTCTAAGGAGCCAGTGCAGATGGGACTTTGGCTTCAGTCCTGTCCCTGGGGTGGTAAGCAGGAGATGCCTTCTGAGGGCCAGTGACCCATTTCTGCCCTGATCGCTCTTCCTATTGAGAAAAAACTGCCAGAAGAAGATGCAGAACTATGCACAGGAGACCTGTGAGAGGCATCCTTTCCCTCATTTCAGGCAGACCCTCAGCCCTACCTCTCCGTTTGTCCATTCTTCCCCCCAATGTGGCCCTGACCGTACTGTGTATCAGGGTTGGGGGGCAGTGTTCAGCCTCCCCAGATGTAAGGGCTGCAAGTTGAGTCTTCCCAGTTTAGAATGTTCATCTCCTGTCCTTTTTTTAATGCTCTCCTTGGCTCTGTTTGAACTTGGTAATTGCAGGGAGATACACACACTGACTCCAAGCTCGGGAGAGCCATTCCTCTAATCTGCATGGCCCCTAGTGATGCTGGCCGTGGAATGCTTAGTGAGTGCCCCCTGAACACTGCTCTCAGCCTGTACCAGTGGCAAGGGCTTATATCAGTACAACCTGATGATGTACTGGAAAGAAAAAAAGCCTCTAGCTCTCACTGTGTCTGTCTCCTATCTCCTGCTAGCTCCTCTTTGAGATGCGGGAATGGGGTTTAAAAAGTTTCATTTGCTATTTGCTGTCACTGACTTACATACATTTGAAGACTTGATTTAGTGAGCACCAGAGGAGATGAAAAATGCATCATCTTTTCTTTTCCTCAGGGTTTTGATGGATGCCACCTTTTTATCTCACAAATTCATCAGCCACTTAGTAAGCTCACCTATATGGCAGGCAGTGTTCTAGACACACAGGATGTGGCAGTGACCAAAACAAAATTCCTTGCTTTCCTCCTTTGACCTCCTTCCTGTTGATGTGAGCCTGAATATGCTGAACTTTAAGGCATTTGGAATTCAACCGGAACTAACTTTTGTCTTTGTGACTGATACCATTGCAGCTTTTATCTAAAAAGAGCTCAGCATTTCTTTTAAAAAGATCATTTGGGAACACCTGAAGGTAGTCCTACAATTTTTAATTCCCTGATTCATAACCATTTCAAATTAGAATCCCAGATTTCTCTCTCTCTCTCTCTCTCTCTCTCTCACACACACACACACACACACACACACACACACACACAGTCTCTTTGGGCTCTGATTGCAGTCATTACACTCCGGATTAGAGAAAGTCTATGTTCATGGCAGGTAGACAGACATTCTAGACAAAGAGAAAAGAGTAGGAAATACTCAGCATAACCCCCAAATGCTTCTAAATTTCTTCTCTCTCATAAAACAGGAATATCAGAAAAAGAGGGATTTTTTCTTTAAAAAAGAAGAAGAAAATAATTCTTATTTTTAAAAAGAGGATGTGAAGGGATGAGGAGTGGAGGAAAATGGTTTGTTTAAGGGAGGTGCTTTGAATTATGGAAACTGAAATCTGTAATGCAGAGTCCGGCTTTCCTCCCCTCCCCCACTGCACCCACAGTCCCCCAAAACAAGAGCAGTCACAATTTTTATACCTTTTCCACATGGGATATTAAGAACCTTCATTGCATTCATGAAAAATATTTTTGAAAAATCCCCAAAGAGAAAGATTTCTAGGATATGTTCTCTAGCATTTAAACTTAGGACAGTGCTTCTAACAGGAGCATGAAGTCCTAACCACTTGGTTGGTTGTGTTATTTAAAGAGGAAACTAGTTGGCACAACCACCAACATGACCAAGTGAAAAAGATCTGTGAGCCAAGAAGAATGCAATTAGAGGTAAAGTAGAAAACTATTTCAAATATATTTGAAAATGATTTCAAATGACTTCATTCTTTTATTCAGTGGAATTTTATTGAGTGTCTGCCGAGGGCAAGATACCTTGGAGATTCAGAATATATAAGAACAACGTCTGTCCTTGCACACCACACATGTCTTATATGTGATGCCAAATATGGTGGCTGTGGACACATTTCATGTAAGGGGACAGTTGTACTTAGCACTTCCTTTATGCCAGCTGCTTTACTAGGCACCCCAGAAATTTCAAAGAGAAGGTGTCACATGAGAGACATACTGACCACACTCTGCTAGGTTTTATAACAGAAACATACCCACATTGTGCAACAGATTCAGCCTGGCAAATTGGATGGCTTCTACACCAAAAGTGAGATTGGAGCTTGGCCTTAAAGTTCATCTTCCTTTCTGTTTCTCTTCCTTTGTATCAGTTTTGATCCCAAAATAGTTATTCTAATCATGGACAGTGTATAAAGGAGAAGTCCTATGGATACATCTGTATCAAGAGAATTATTTTGTTTTGATGGAGAATTTGACTTTTTTTTTTAAATGGGCTATTTGCTCTGATGGGAACTGTTCAGAAAAATCATAAGACTCTTTACCAAAATCTTCTTATACTTCCTCATAATAATTTAATTAAGCCTGTATTCCCTTAAGCATATGCATTCAAGATTCTTAACCTGACATTAACTTCCAAAGTAGGAATACATGCATGTGTTTCAAAACGTAGGCATTCTTCCTGAGAGATTCTTTAGAAACATGAAGGCTCCTATTTATTTATTCTTCTTAAGAATATTTAAACAGGTAGCAATGTACACTAAGTACTGTTCTACACTTTTTCGATGTAACAAATTTGGGTGATCATACAGAGGTCATGTAGCACTGCTTCATTCCTTTTAATGGCTACATGGCATTCCATTACCATAATTTATTTAACTCGTTCTCTGTTGATGGGTATATGGGATGTTTCCAATCTTTTGCCACTACAAACAAGGCTATAATTAGTAACTTTGTACAGATATAGTTTGTCACACTTGTGAATCATGAGTGTATTAACAGGGTAACTTCCTAGATGTGCAACTATCCCTTTTAAATTTTGATAGACATTGTCATATTACCCTGTGTGGATGTTGTCCCAGCCATACTCCCTGAAGTTGGGTGTAAGAGGGCCGGTTTCCCCACAGTCTTGCAACCTAGTGTAGCATTGATATTTTTATCTTCTCCAATCTGATAACAGGTACTCTAAAAATCATCCTTATTCATTATTGCTCCGGTATGTTTTATTATTATTATTATTTAACTGATAATATTGCCACTCTGTTATTTTCTTTTATTTTTATTGAAGTGTACTTATTTTTATTAATGCACTTAAAAACCTAAACAGCATTTAACCTTCACCTTTACCCAAGTATGACCTGTGGGTCTGTCTGATTAATGTTAGCTATGCTTTTGTCTCTATGCATAGAGTACATTCCTAATTATAAACCTCTGGTATACATTAAGCTTTTTAGATTTTTTTACAAGGTAAAATATGTATGCTGAAAATGCCTACAAACTCCTAGACAATTGAATGGATAATTATAAAGCAAATATGCAGAAAATAACCATGCAAGTCATGGAGGCAGGTCTTGCCGGCTTTCCAGGAGCCCCCATGTGCCCCTCCCTGGTCACAACCCTGTTCTTCTCCCCAGAGGTAATCATTCTCTTAGCATTCGTAATAATACTGGCCTTGCTTTCCTTTATATTTTTACCTTCTTTGTATATGTCCCCAGGCAATGTAGTTTCAGCATGGCTCTTCTTCAGTTTTATATGACTGGAATTATACTGTATTTTTGTGTGTGTCTGTGTGTGTGTGTGTTCTCTTGTTCAATACTGATTTTTATGGAATTCAGCCACACTGATGTGTATAGATTATTAATTTTCATTGTTGTTTAGTATTCCATTGTATGACTATATCACAGTTTATCCATTCTCTACATGGGATGTTTGGGGCTATTGGAGCAATACTGCTGTAAATAATTTTGTGTATGTATCCTTGTGCGCATGTGCTAGAGTTTCTCTAGAGTATAAAGCAAGGAGTGGAATTTGTGGGTGAACAAAAAAAGGGATTGTCAAGTAAGAGGGTATATCTGTATCCATGTCTTCAACTTTACTAGTTGGTGTAAACTTTTTTTCCAAATGCCGGTACCAAATTTCCACTCCTACCAGTTTATGTGAGATTTTCAGTTTCTCTGCATCCTGGCTTATACTTGCTATTGTCAGACTTCAAAATTTTTGCAGGTCTAGTGGGATGCGATAGTTTCTGCTTATGGTTTTAATTTGCATTTCACTAATCACTAATGAGACTGAACACTTTGTCATGTCCCTATTGGGCCTTTGGGTTTTCTTTTATGATGCCCTGCTCAAGGGCCCATGTATCCATTGAGTTGTCTAGGGGTTTCTTGTATGCATTTTTAGGAGTTCTTCATATTCTAGATACTAATATTCTAGATATTAGTCTATTATTGGTTATACATGTTGTAAATATATCTGCTCTCACTCTGTGGCTCCTCTTTTTACTCTCTTTATTCTGTCTTGATAAACATAAAATTTCAATATATTTTAAGTTAGAGCTTCTTTAATGTCACATACGAAACATTTCCTACATTTAGAATTTTAAAATATAACTCACAACTTATTTCTCCTCAGAATAGTATAGCAACATAGAAGCATTATATATAATGCAGGTTTCTGTCTATCCCTAAACTTTCGTCCTCTGTTGCAATGAAAGAATAAGAACCACTTGACTTTTTGAAATGTATTTGTCTATTGTCATCCATTATATAATGGGTTATAGAACTAAAGCAATGCAATTTGTTAGAGGAAAAGGTGATAAATATATTGGATTTGGAAATCAGCTGTCCAACAAATAGATCCAAGACATAGGGAGGAAGTCTTCACATAGCAGAACTAAACATGTATGCTCACAGTAAAGCCTCTCGAATCCTGATTTTATATGGAATTCTTACCTTCACGGCCCTCTAGTTACTTAGCCCATAAGAAAGTTAGAAGGGGAGACAGTTACTTCTGTCTAGACCCAGTAATAACCACAAAGACTGAACTACTGTCATTGAGGAAGGAAGCAGAAAACCTCTGAAAGCAAAAGTTGATGGACGAATTAAAATACCAGCAGTCTGGTTCTATTTAGTGAGGGTACCAAGAGAGCATCATGACTGGGCCTGTCTGAGGACTCCCTTGTACCCTGCACTGCACCATCATTATTACTCATGTTGGTATTTGTAACCATTAACAGAATGGGAAATTACATTCAATGTATTCTGCTTAAGAAGTCAGAGATGAAAAGATACTTATAAAAATGGTCAAACTGGAGAGATGAAGTGTTGGTGTTTACCTTTAGTTATCCAGAAAACTTGATTATCCTGACAGGCCCACTGCCCAAGGGGTTCTCAAGAGCTGAGGTTGTGATGACTGGGCTTTATAGTGGAATGATCTGTAAAGGTGAAACTCAGCTTTTCTCAGTCCTAGTGATCGACTCCAGTAAGACCGATGACTACCCTCCCTTGGCGTTTACTGAGCATCTGTATAATCTACTCCAGGGCAAGCCACTGTCCTCTCACATGTGACCTGTGAACCAAGCCTCCTAGCCGGTCCCTGGATATTCACTCTTACCTCCCTCCACTCTCTTCTTCATTCTGTAGCCAGTGTGATCTTTTTTAAAATGCAAGCTGCCCACATGGCTTTGCAGCTTCCAGCCGTTCACTAGCGTCCCTCATTCTTAGAATAAATATCAAAATCTTCAACACAGCTGATGTGATGGCATGATCTGGGCTTGGCCCACTTCTCTGGCCTCATGGGGGCCATTTTCCTCTGGTGTCCTGCCTTGCAGCCTGCATGGCCTTTTTTGAATGTACCAGGGTTCTTCCCAGCCCAGGGCCTGTGTTTTCTCTGCCTGGAAGCTTCTGTCTCCTCCCATGCCCAAGTCCACCCCTTTCACCCTCTCTTATTTCTGATTTTAGTCTGTCCTGACCCACTGCCTAAGTCCTTTCCCCAGGTCACATCTCTCAGGACACTCTGGACTATTATTTCTCAGTTCCTGACACCATGACCATAAGCATGTGTGTGGCTATATTATTGCCTCCACCACCAGACCGAGGATAGCGAGATGTCTATTTTATATCCCCACTGCATCACCAAATCTAGCCACGTACTGACTCGGTAAATATTTATGAAGGGAATAACTGAAGAATAAATAAACATACGGTAACATGTTTGGCAGTGTGGGTAAGAGAGAGATCTAGCAGTTGGGACCAATGTAATTAAGAAAATCAAAATCCTAGTTTGGGAGGATTGGAGAAGTTCCAGCATTAGACTCTACAAAGAGGGTAGAATTTATCTGGCTAGTGTTGGGGAGGGGGCAGGGGAAGGTCATTCTACATGGATGAAACAGTAAGAGCCAGTAAGGGAGAAAAAGAACTATAGGATGAGTTTGGGTTGTGCAGAGTAGATGTGCCTGGTTGAAGTTCTGGGTTTGTGAGGTGGGTTGTGAAAAATAAGACTGGAAGGTTCTGTAAAGTTCCAGAAGGTTTGCTTGGGTCAGATTACAGCAGATACTGCACACTATTCAAAGGACTTTAGAATTTATTGATTAGTACAGAAGAAACACTAAGGGTTTAGGGGGGGTGTTTGTTTTTTGTTTTCATCATGGTTACTTTTATCTTCACCTAGATGTAACACAGTCATCTTACTCTCTCATCCTTTCACTCGACTCAGAAAGAGTCTCATGTTAACCCATCCACAGCCTTCTGAATCTACCCTTTATACCCACTCGAGTACATCACTCCAACATCTCTTTTCCCACACGTTGTCAATCAGCTCCCGTCTCTCTGCCACCCAACACGTGTTGTTACCTCATGCTCCAGTGAGGGCTGCCCTTGAACTTCACTCCCGATTCTTCTTTCTCTACCTCCTCCCCACCTCCAGCCATAGTTTTTGTTCCTTCAGCTCTGATGTTCTTGACAAAAATGCCAAGATTATAGCTCTAAAGTGACTTTACTCCTCATGGTAGTTTTCTTAGGAGTTTATTCATGTGACTCCCCTGCCCATGTGCCAGGCACTGTGCCAGGCTGGAGACACATCAGGCAAACAAAACAGGCCAGTCCCCACCTATATGAAGGCTAAGTTCTATTGAGGAACCAGAAAAAACAAAAGCAACTTCAAGACCAAATGGCCACACGTAAGGAGCAGGGTTAGTGCTGGACACAGTTTTCGTAGCTGATTGCCTCTGTGGTTCCAGTTGGATGTCTGGCTTTTCTTCGCTCTCAGTCTCAAAAAGTGATTTCCCTCTTCTCTCAAACCAGTAACCCAGTTGACTTCCCTGCTTGGGGCCGAATTCTCTCATACCCTATTGCCAAGTCCTGAGAACAAGCCCCTCAAAATCTCTGTCATACCACCCTGTCAGGCCTTGGTTACACTTTGCTGAAATTCTTTCAGTATCCTCTAAGTGGACTCCCTGCTTTCTAGGATTTTGCTCCAGCATCTTTTCTTTCCTCATCTTATCTTTTCTCTTGACACCGGATTCATCCTCCCAAAGCTTCTCTTTCAGTGTCTCACTCATCATTTAAAAGCCGTCAGTAGCACATGCACTAAGGTTAATGTCTGGGCCCATCTCCAAAATGTTTATATTGCTTTCCTTCTGACACCTGATTCTTTAGAGACCTTTATCTGTTCTGCATACTATAATGCACCTTCTTTCGATTAGATCAGATGAAACTGCCATTTTTGTGTGTCTAAAAAAATGGGTGAATATTGGCAACTTGTATGTTTCTACCTGATAACACTTATCAAATCAGTGGTTGCCTGCATATCTCTCTCCCATGTTACATTGTTAGTTCTTTGATGATCATATCTTGGTCTTCAGGATGCTCCTATCTCTCCTGTCTACTATAGCAACTAGCATGTAGTACATAATGGACAGTAATGGTAATTGAAGGCCCCCAGTCACGTCATGTTTGCTCCTGCTTATGCCCATCTCCTGTGATGCTTCCTGACGTGTATAATCCCATCTGGCCCAGCCTTCACTGCCAGCCTGACTCATACCTCCTTCATACAAATGCTTCCCACTTCTCTCACCACACCTCTCAGCCACCAGCGTTGCCCCCAGCCCTATCCACACTCACACAAGCAAGTCAAATACTGTGCTTTAACATTCAGGGCATAAGTTATGTGTTTTACTTGGTATCTGCCACTTTGTTGAGCGTAACATTGCACTCTGAACAATGAGTTGAGAAATCTGTGTTTCTAGCCCTTGTCCCTCACGCTGGGATCCAGCCCCTGTTCCCAGCTGTCCCAGTACCGCCCTTGGTCCTGCCCCTCTTCTGGCTCCCTTGCTGTCCGCAAAACTTTCCCCTAATATATGTTTTCTGGTAGATTATCTGTATGATTATCTTCACTAAATATAATGATCTTTTAAATAATAATTGCCCTTGTCTACGAACCTATCACAGACATTGATGGATCTCCAAAATTATCTCTCCGTACTGATAGACATGTTTCTGACCTCAGGAAGAGTGTTGTTGAAACAAGCTTTCGTCATTAGAATGATTTTCTGGAGTCCCTTCCCTCAGCACCTCATGAGATGTCATCTTCTTCCCATTCTCTGGTGTTTCCTGTTGGTTAGCTTTTATTTCAGCAACTGAGTCCCAAGATCCATGAAGACAAGGCTCACGTGATAGTTCCTGTTATCCACAGTGCACTGACATACAGTTAGACATTCCAGACATGCCCAGAAAAGACTTGTTCAAATAATGTTTTATGTGTATAACTTCTGTTTTTGTATATTTATGGGTTGTGTGTCTCTGAATGTGTCTCCCATACACTCTCTAAGAAATATCCATCTATGTGGTTTGGGAGGCAGGGATCTCTTGGACATATCCCCTGGCCGTCAGGCCACCAGGCCCATGATGCTGTAAATCATTATTTAGTCATGGGCTTCAAAGGCCACTGGTTGTGGCTGGCCAGGTGAAGAGCCTATGTACAGTATACAGTTCCTTTCCTTCCCACCTGCTTGGGAGGCTTCATTTTCCTTCCGAATAGGAAAGGCTAATTTTTCTGTTTTAAACATAAGAAGGCAATGTGTATGTGTATATATGTTTGGCTCTTTGTGCTTATGTATGCATATGTACATATATATGTGTATACATATATGTGTGTATGTATGTATATATGAAGGAAATAAGCCAAAATGTAAATAGGGTTATTTCTGGATGGTGGCTTTTTCCAAATTCTCTATGACAAGAAAATCACTTTTATTAACAAAGAAAACCAAAAAAACCCTAATCAATGTCATTTTTAAAGGACAGGAAGGAACACAATTATTAGATGGTTGCTAAGGTCCACCCTCAGCATGAACCAAGGACAAGGGGACAAGCAGGTACCGTGTAGGAAACAGGGGGATTGACTTTTCGGTGTCTTAAGAGGAGGGAAAGTGACCAGAGTGGATTTGGGCTGACGTGTAGGATGGGCCAAGGTTGTGAGCTGAGGAACTGTGTTTGGTTGTGTAGGTCGGGAGCCTTGGATGGTGAAAGGAAAGAGAAGGAAAATTCAAGGAGTGGCCCATTGGGGGTGACACGGAGATAAGAAATTCATCAGGGTTTTTCCCCAAACGCAGCTATTTAGCAAAAGTATGGAAAAGGTCAAAGTATACTTTCAAGTTCAAGAAGAGATGCCATGGAGAGATATGCAGAGGGAGAGACAGAAAACAGACATGTTTCAAGTTCAATTTTAAGACCCTGGGATTCCAGAGAGGGAGGTTTCCAGAGTGACTCAGCATGGGAATGCTGGGACCCAGGCGAGGAGGAAATGGGTTACCTGCATGGATAGCAAGGTTTCCAATAGGAGGTTCATCATTAGGTCAAGACCCAGCTCTCCCCCACCCCTCACCTTCCTCTCTCCCTTCAGCTCCCACATTCTGAGGGAAGAGGGAATGTTTTCTGGTAAGAATTCTTGGTAAAGAGGCAATTTCTAACCTTTGTGAATTTGAAACAAAACAAAAAAATTACATGAAACAAATATTTTCGAGGATGTTCTCCCATACTGCCTAGTTCTGTGGTTCTCTCAGAGGACTCCCTGAGCAGAGGGAGAAACGGAAAGAGGAAGAACAGGGAGATGGACTCTCCCCTTCTGTAGCTGATTTTTTTTTTCCACTGGGGTGGTCCTCCAGAGGTGGGGAGTGCCTGGCCTGTCACTTGGGAGGGAGCACACTTCGTACCACGTGTCAGGCCTTTCCACTCATTACTAAGCTGCTAGGCCGCCCAGTCCTCCTCTGTAAGCTCCTGGCAGAATTCTGGATGAGGAAGCCTGGGGTCAGCAGGAGCAACAAACAGACATTCAGAAGCCAAAAGGAGAGCCTTCAGGCAGAGTAGCAAGTAAGAAAGAACACATAAGGAGGTCACCACATCAGTTCTTAAAAAAGAACTAAACTAAAGATACACTTCACAGTATTTATGTCCTTCATGTGTGCACGATTCAACATTTTTACTCCTCTCTATCTCCATTTTTAATTCTGATGGCTACATCAAGGGAAATTTCCAGTCCAGGCTCTAGTCTGACATTTGGGGTGGAGAAAAGCTCTTTTAAACCAGTTAATATAGTATTTGCAGAGTTTCCTATATATCCTGGAAACAGAGCACAGAAAGTCCCCATCAAGGATAATACCCCATACTTTCTGCCACCCCAGCTAACAGGAAAGACACAGCCCTTCTCATAGAAATCCCTAGAATATGTATTGGGCAGGCCAAGGAAAGCACAAAGGCTGCCTGCCAGGAAGCCTTTCAGAGCGTAAGCAACTGCCAGGAATAACCGTGGCTCTCTCGCTGAGCCCCTCACAGGAGACTGGCATTCGATGCCTCCCCTTTCATTCGGTCTTCACAACAGTTCTTCAAGGTAAGTACCATTGTCCTCATTTTGCAGATGAGGAAAATGTCACTCAGAGAGGTTCATTAACTTGCCCACGGTCACACAACCAGAAAGCAGCAGACCCAAGATTTGAACCCAAGTCTTTCTGATGTCCACTATGCACACTGCCTTCCACTGGATGAGCTAACTGAAGAAAATGATCGGATAATTCAGGCCAAAACACACAAAGTAATATTATAGCCCAAATGCTCTAAGTCCTATCATTACTGTCCCTGTCCTCCATCATCTGAACGAAACACACCTGAATTAAAATACCAAGAGCATTCCATGGTCCATGGATCCCGAATCAGGAGCATAGAGGAAGCTCTTTATTATGTCTTGACCAAGGGAGTAGTAATTTGGACACACTCCTGCCTCACTGGTGTCCTACTCCATCAGAAACACCCAGAACATATAGTCAACTGAAGAAGCATTTAAAAATATAATGGAGACTAGTTGCCTCAAATTTTTTATGGATCAAAAAAGGGTATAATTCTATAACATATAAATATGTTCCCCATCTGTGGCTATTTTTCTACTACTAGATGTCCAGTGCTGTTTCTTGTACACCCAGGATCTGCAGAACATCTCTCTATAGCTCAGAAATCTTCTATTATGTCTAGTATTAGAGTGGAGCCTGCATTCTATTATACAAAGTATTCATACAAAGGGATCTGTACCTGAATAGTGGGAGGTGGGTGAAATCTCCACACAGGGTGAAATCCCTCCCCACCTAAAATAAAAGAATATGAGGGTGGTCTTGTTAATAAAAGTCACCATTCTATGAAGTGGATCTCACTGATTCTTGCCCTTCTTGGAAAATGCCAAAGACAAGTACTTTTGGACAGTGTGTGCTGGCAGATGTGAAAATGCAGTTGAAACACTGCAAAACTGGGGTTTTCCAGCGATGGAGTGATCAGGACAGAGAGAGGGCCTCTGTGCTAAAGGATTCCAAACCAGGCAACCCGCAGAACTACAAGGGAAGTATTTCTAAAAGCTAACTTCCGGCCTACCCTGGCCTACTGAATCAAAATACCCAAGGTATATGGTGATTGGATATGGAATATATACAAATTCCAAGCTGGGAGTTATTTTCTAAGTAATAGAAACCTTTTGCATCTCAAAAAAAAAAAAAAATGTAAAAAAATGTAATGGCCTTTTTACACACACACACACACACACACACACACACACACAAACTTTTCCCACTAATCCTTTCTTTAGGCCAGATTTTTAGAAAATCATCTCAATGAGATTATGAATGGCTGTCATTTTTAAAGCTAAGAGCTATGCATTGGTGTTCACTACCCTTTCATGTTACCAACTGGGCTATATAAAATAATGGCTTCCTATATTTAATGTGTCTATATTTTCTCAGGGTTTTAGAGAACAAGCGTTCAGTCTGCCCACATGTCTTTACTTCTTAGACGTCTCACATATCAAACCATCAGACATTTGCGGGTGCACAGAGACAATCACAACCTAGGCTTAAAAGAGGATAAACATTTTTCTGCAAAACCTAAGGAATATGTAGAATGAAGTGACCCAAACCACTTCTAATTAGGTCCTTGAGGATAAGATGGGTCCTCAAAATATGTGAGATGCTTTACCAGACTTTTGAAATCCACAAACATAGAAATGTATAAATATCGCTTAGGAGAGGGATTCCCCTTTCCAAGAGGCAACATAGCACAGTGGTTAAGGATAGCCTTGGAATCAAACCAACCACAGGACAGATCTCACTCCCTTCACTGCCAGTCATTTGATCCTGGGCAGGGCCTCTCAGGGCTTCAGTCTGCAAAATGGAGGTAATGGTATTACCCACCCCATAATGTTGTGGTGCAAATTACAAGAAATGATGCCTGCCAGACAGCCAGCCTTGTGCTTGGCGCATGCTAAACGCTCAACAAATATTAGCTGTGAATAATGGTAACAATAAAAATGATGGTGAGCATTAGCTATGTTAATATATGACAATACAAATATTTTCTAAAACTGTTTCCCTCTTCAGAATTTTAAGAACTGTGTAAGGAACAAAATGTCCAATTCAGCATTTATAAAACTGTTAAGTTCTGCCACTGCAATAAATTCTGCAGATCTTATAGCACATCTGTAAACTAAACTGGTAATGGCAGTGGATTATGGTGTGAGCCAACCAGGTGTCCACTGTCTTCCTGACTAATGTGATGTGATACAAAATTCCGAAGATGCTCTTGCCCTGGCCACGGTGAGTTCAGTGGTCACCAGTACCTTCCGTGAGTGACCTCACAAATGCGTGTGTATAGCTCCTGGCTTTCTTCAGAATCTCCTCTCCCTTCTAGATTCTGACTATGCCCATCTTCCTCACAGCTCAGGGTAACTACCATTTTAGCTTGATGCTGAAGTATTTTCTCTCCTTTAATGAACAGCTTTTGCCTAGCTGGAGTTCTTACTAAGGAAGGTTGAGATTGTTTTCTCATTTCTATATGGCAAGTATGACAGAGCCTTTAGCACCGTGAGCTGAGCCACAGTCAAATATGAGATCACTCTCTTTCATTTATCCTGAACTTTTCTCTTGGTTGAGCCATTGCTCTTTAGAAATACTTCACTCCTCTAATAGCACTAGAAGTTGACTTTCTTTGAGGGGGCCGTTGTTAAGGACACATTCCATCATTCTGGTGGCCAAGTAGAGTGTGTGTGGCCACACTAGAATATGGAAGCTGGGTCTCTGGCAGGCTCCCTCCCTCACTCAGTAATCCACTCCCTCAGCCAGCCCTGCAGCCTCACAAACCAACCACATGTCTTGGAAACACTGCAGATTATCACATGTCATGGACCCTGGAAATACTTGAAATCAGGAATTTTAAGTCACTTACTGCCAAAGATATGCTACATAAATGGGTTAACTTTTCTCAGTTTCTTTCCCCCAAATGAATGTCATAGTAAGACTTGCTGGCAGGCACAGGGATCCTAAAAGAATTGAAACAAACAATAAGGGTATGAGATAAACACTAAGGGTCACTCATAGGACCTCATATTTAATGCAGCCCTCTTTGTAGTCTTCCCGGCTCTCCTCCTGCTTTTATGTGTGGGGGAAACCACTGCGGGACCACTGAACCAGGAGCTATTGCAAGGAAAAGTATATGGATTGGAGCCCTGACAAAATTAGTGAAAGTGGCCAGTCAGCGATCCTCATCTGGATCCTGGACTTGGTTGGCTTCTTCTGAACCTTCAGACCAAGGAATGTTCTACACAGCACTCTGCTCACTCCATTTCCTCTTCTCAAAAAATGATTGTGTATTTGCCAGGTTACACTCTGTGCCTTGGGTTGCTAGGAATACAGTAGGTTGCACTGATGATTTAACTCTGTTTTCTATAAAGGGCTACGGGATCTCATGCAGATTTTTGCAAAGTCATATGCAAATTACAGAGCCCCGGCCCTTTTCTTAACAGGATGGCAACCTTGCTCCTCGGTGGCATCTGGGACCTGGAGATCCTTTCTCCACTTACGTTTAGCGCGCAGCCTGGGACTTGTCCCTGCAGCTCACCGGGTTAGCCGTGCCGCCGTTGGGACCTCCCACCTGGACTCCCATCACCCACCTCTCTTGAGACTGCTCTGGCAGGGCTGGTGTGGGGTACAGCCTTTGCTCAGAGGGCAACATGTTCCAAGCAAAATCTGCCCATCTGGGCCATGGGCTTGCCCCTCAGGCTCCCTGCTTCTCTACTGGGTGCGATTCAAGGTTGCTGAGTTTCCCTCCAAAGTTGAAAATGGTGGGACAGTAGGGACCTGTGAGAGGTTCCATGACCCAAGCTACTTCCCCGGGCTCCCAATCCAACCACCAGGCTGCTCAGGCCCTCACTGTCCTGGGGGTCTGCAGTGTGAGTGGGCACATTCAGCAGAGGGACATACTTACCTCTGGAGTTTTTCTCCAGATTGAACATCTCTGTTGTCAGTGGCCCCCAGTCTAGAAAACCCATTGTTCTAATCTAACCTACCTCCCCCACATCCTGAGAAAGAGGGAGGAGGAACAAGGGATAGTTTATGGCAGGGAAGAAGAGGCTTGACTCTAGCTATTCCCAAACATTGGCCCAACCACATCCCCAACACATGTTCTATCTGCGTCAGCCTGCCCAGGTTTTGTCAGGATTTTCCGGCTCCTCTAACCTCACTCACCCCTGAAGTCTCTGGTTCAAAGACCACCCTCCTAGCCTTTGTGTGCTTCCAGATTACCCTGTCAAGGGTGGGTGGAAAGTGGGCGAAGAAATAAAGGAAACAAACTGGCTCCATGTTGGTTAACTGTTGAGACTAGAAGGTCGGGGACATGGCCATTCATTCTACCATTCTCTCCACTTTTGTATATGTTCGCAATTTTTCATAATAAAAAGTTAAAAGTTTAAAAAGTCCTCCAGCTTCCAAGACACTCAAGAGAGCCCCAACTCCTAACAGAGTTTCCTGGAAACCAAGTCAGGAGTCAAAGATGGTTCCATTACATATATGTATATATATGTATATATATATACACTCATTTTCTAATTTTTTAAGGCCCACTGCTTTATTTTCAGTAGACTAAACCTTATTTCTAAAAGGTCCCGATGTTGGGCTCACTTCCCCCATCTGGGTTATGGGGGAGGGCTGGGTAAAGGGGTCCTTGAGATCCTGAAAGTTTACACTTCCATGTACCTCACAGTCTTGTGAGGATGGGACTTGTTCAGTGTTCTGAACTTTGTGGAGGAAACGCGCGCTCGATTCACAGTGTCATTCCCTGGAATTGC
The DNA here is from genome assembly GCF_022355385.1 of Mustela nigripes. NCBI lineage: Eukaryota > Metazoa > Chordata > Mammalia > Carnivora > Mustelidae > Mustela > Mustela nigripes. Next base: position 99,938,684 of record NC_081558.1, read on the forward strand.
ACCTGGCTCAGGAAAGGACTGTCTTTGTACTTGAATTTAAATCCAATGGAGAACCTTAACATGGGCATTTGCATGACTGAGAATTGCTGCTGTCTTTTTTCCGTATGTCACTTTCTTGAATGTGTTCTAATAAAATGATTCTAAAGCAGGCTGTGATATACAGTGATTTATAAATACTTTCTGCTGAGTGCTGAGGCCCTTAATTTCCTACCAAGAATCCACCCCATCCCACTTTCTGGAAAGATCTGGCTAGCTGGGGACAGACACAGGAGCGTACGTATGGCATGCCGTGCTGGTGGCACTTCTGCAATTGTGGTCATTAATAAGAATCATGTCAACCACAGCAATTTTGTTTTCTGGTTGCCTAGCAGCTAAATTTGTTTTCCAGAATAAAGATGGCCATATGTAGTGGATGAGTGCGGGGGTGAGGGAGGGAGTGGAGGTGGCAGGGCAGGAGCAAGAGTATAATTCACTCCACCAGGGAAGGAACAAGGTGGAAGGAGAGACAAAGTCAGCCGAAAAGAGAGACAAGCAAGGTTCATTTGTGTTCTGTTTAGTGATAACTCTCAGCACATTCAAAAGATAATGCGTAGCGGTACGTGGGTGGCTCAGACGGTTAAGTGTCTGCCTTCAGTTCAGGTCATGGTCTCAGGGTCCTGGAATCAAGCCTCACATCGGGCTCCCTGCTCAGCGGGAAGCCTGTTTCTCCCTCTCCCTCTGTCTTTGCCCCTCCCCCTGCTTGTGCTCTCTCTGTCTCTCAAAGAAATAAAATCTTAAAAAAAAAAAAAAAAAGATAATGAGTAGTTAAATTTTGTTTACAAAATTGCACCTCTTGCTCTCACGCCATAGCAAGTTAGAATCTCAAAATCTCATTAAGCAAACTGTAAGCAAAAGAAGAAAATATAGATCTCTAAAGGCAGATATTTTGAAAAACACTGTTTATCTCAATCTTGATCCCCTTCAGCCAGACTGGCCAGGGTGCTGCCATGAGCTGGTAACTGACTGAGGCTGGTTCTCTGGGGAAGGCAGCATTGTTAGAAACCTCATAAGGAGCCAGAAGGGCAGAACCAGACAAGAAGAATTCTGTTTACTGAGCACCTTTGTCATGCAGGTGCTGGGAAGGCACTTGATATACATCATCTCCTCTAATCTTCACAGTCATCCTGAGAGGCAGGCAGTTCTGTTTTCATTTTTTAGATGAAGAGTTAAAACTAAAAGAAGTAAATAACTTGTACAAAGTCATAAAGCTGGAAGATAGCGGGTCTGTGAATTTAGGTCTCTGATCTTCATCCAGATGCATGCTTTTTCAAACCACAGGGCTGATGCCGCAGTGTCCAGCTTGGGCTCTACCCTGTGCACTGCCATGGTCTTCACCTTAATGAATTGTACACCTTCTGTCTGCCCTGGGAATGGGGGGTGGTCACAGCCAGTGTCCTGCTCTTCCTTGTGTGATTGGAGGTCTCTTCCAGTCCAGGTCTTTGTAGCCCACATTCATGTCCCTGTGACATATTTGTGCAAAGCACAAGCTGATGAGGCTGAGATCACCTTTGGCTTTCATAGGGTTTGGCTCACTTAGCAAACACCTAGTACCTACAAGTGCTGGGCATATGAACTAGGTGGGCAAATATAGACTCAACCCTGTTCTCATGGAGCTTGCCAATAGGGGAGACCTACTGTAATCAAGTAACACAGGAATGGATTTATAATAACAACTGCTGCAAAGGGCCTTGAAAATCACTAAGATCAGCAAATGAAATGAGACCCAGAAATGCTAAGCACTTTGCCCAGGACCACATAGCGAGTTAGAGGCAGAGGACTAGAACTCCTGGTTTTCATTCTTAGACTGCCGTTTTCCCTGCCATATCACACTCTAGTCTGTCGCATGCCCATAAACTACCCCCAGTCCCAAACACGCAGATAAACATGCTGATCAATCAGTACACTCTCCCCATCCCTAGAAATAACCAGATAACACATTTTGTAATGATAAACAGTATCATGAACCAAATCCCCAAGGATGGCATGTACCCAAGGCTTGTTTGTAGACTTATTGCAGATCCCAAAGCAGGGACAAAGAGGCAAGATTCCCATGCTCTAGCAACATTGCCCAGTAAGGATGCTTGCTGGTGTTTCAGTGTTTTGGTCTGACCCTGATAGTTTCTAAGCTCCTGAGAAACCTCCTTCTTGGGTTCAGCAGCTCAACAAATATTTCCTGAGTCCCTGCTAATGCTGCTAGGCGCAGTTCTCAGAGATGGGGACACAACACTGAACAAAATGGACTGCCCTTGGAGAGCATATATTCTAGCCCAGGGAGACAGACAACAAACAAAATAGAGAAGCAAGTAATACAGCATACTAGAAGGTGGTAAGTTCTATAAAGGAAAATAAGTCAGGAAAGCAAAGTAAGGGAGTCTCCAAGGAAAGGATGCATTGTTAGGGTGGTTGGGAAAAAGACGGACCTATCTGAGAAAATGGTTTTCCAGGTCAACATTTTACACGTGCATGTGCACACACACACACACACACACCCCACTCACACACACTCACACACACACAGCTATGCAGTGTGATGTGAAGAGTCCTATAAGCCTTTCCCTGCCTCCCTCAGAAAAGTGCAAGTTCATCATTGGCCTGTCCCAGAGCCCAATTCCTGGCTTGCTTTTTCCTCCTTTGGTCAAACTAGGGGTTCTTAAATTTGAGTGTGTATCAGACTCATCCAGAGGACTTGTTCAGACAGATGGCTGGGCCCCTCTCCAAGAGTTTGTGAATCAGTACATGCGGTTAGATCCAAGAATTTGCATTTCTAACAAGTTCCCAAGAAATGCTGATGCTACTCACCCAGGGACCATACTTTGAGAGCCACTGGGTTAATCTATTATAGTTGGAAGGTCCCAGTTAAGATGAAACTATTACCCAAGAAAGGCTGTGTCTATTCACTGGGGTGCATGGAGGTTATCAGAGCAACTATCCTTGACAAGCAGGATCTTCAAGAAAGGGGACTACCGTAATTGGGGAAAGTTTTGGAAACCACTGCCCAAGACCCTAAACACTAAGGAGTTCAGGCAAGGGACAGTTCCTGAAAAATAGCAACAACGATATTTCATTGCTTGTCTATCAGTGCTTTGCATTTTCTTAGCATTTAATACTGTTACAAGTCCTTTAGCCCACTGTTCTCTTTTGGCACAGTTAGCTCATTAGGTAGAACAGGTGTCATTATTACATTTTATGGGTAAGAAAATTGAGACACAAAGAGGTTATATGGCCTCCCTTGGGCATCAAGGATCCCCAGTGGCCTTATGCCTCGTCCAGTGTTCTTTCTCCTTTAACACTCTTCATAGCGCTAACTATGGCTTTCTCCTAGGGCATCCAGCTCTGGGTCATTGAAATCCAGGACATAGAGTTGCTTTTTGCCTTTTGCTCTGTTTAAAATCCTACTTGCTGCAAGTAGATTATCCACGTGGGCGATTAACTGTGGCAAATACTAAGCCCTGCATGAGTTTCCTCTGCTGTAAACACATCTCTTCTCTTCTACTACCAGATATTATACAGAGAGAACGCTAACTCACTTTAATATTAGGCTATGCTAGAGCTAATCATTATGAAAGCAGACCTGCTGGGGGAAAAGCACACATCATACTTCCAAAGGCAAATAGAAATGGCATTTTGATTATATGTACCATTGCTTCCATTCCATTAGCAGGGATAATTGAAAGTTTTCTGTATCACTAAAGCACACAGCAAAATGAGAGTGGGTTTTGTTAAATCTGATGGCAGTGAGTCACATTATTAGGTATTTAAATATTTTTTTTTTTAAGTCATGGGCATGGGACATGAAAAATAAAAATTCTCCCTTCCCGTACTTGGTCTTCTAGTTATTTTCTCCAGTCCTGCACTGATCCCTCACAGTGAGAGTGAGCTGTCTCATTGAATCTCATAGACAGTGCCCCATGGGTTACAAGGAGCAGTTTTTGATCATCCAGGAGTCCAAGGTTTTAAGTTTTATTTCTAGGGCACCTGGGTGGCTCTGTCAGTTAAGCCCCTACCTTCAGCTCAGGTCATGGTCTCAGGGTCCTGGGATCAAGTCCCACGTCAGACTCCTTGCTCCGCAGGAAGCCTGCTTCTCCCTCTCCCCCTATGACTCCCCCTGCTTGTGCTCTCTCTTGCTCTGTCTGACAAATAAATAAAATCTTAAAAAAATAAAAAGTTTTATTTTTAAAACTGCCCTCATCTGTCCCTCAACCCATTGGTATTCCTTCCTTCATCTTCCTTCAGTTACTGCCATTGAGACCACTCATTCTATATGCATTTATTAAGCACTTACTATATACCAGACTCTGTAAGAGCCACTGAACAGACTACAAAATTGAGTTAGAAATAATCCTATCCTGGGGTGCCTGAGTGGCTCAGTGGGTTAAGCCTCTGCCTTTGACTTGGATCATGATCTCAGGGTCCTGGGATTGAGCCCCACATTGGGCTCTCTGCTCAGCAAGGAGCCTGCTTCCCCCCCCCCCCACCACCTGCCTTTATGCTTACTTGTAATCTCTGTCAAATAAATAAAAATCTTTTTAAAAAACTAATTTTAAAAAAAGGAAATAATCCTATCCTTAAAGAACATAGAATATAATAGAATCACTCTGTAGATTATATAGAATAATTAACATTCAAGTATATTCTAGATACAGATTATAAGCCATGTGAACTTCTCCCATTTCTTTTTAATCACTGTATGCTCAATTAAAGTGAACTGATGAGTTATTTTAGCTTCAACATAAAATAGGCATCATTAGGAAAGAAAATATACCTGGGAAGGAGGAGATGGGGGTAAGGAAGGAGCCTGGCTCCCTCTTCTGAGCACACGTGGAGATACGCTTAAGCACCCCAAGAACATGGCAACAGGGGTCAGTATAGGATCTAAGCTCTGCTGTTGATTTCCACTAGTGGACTGTCACAAATGGAATATATGAGGATCATAAAGCTTGCATGATTAGGAATTCCATATTGATGCAAGATCCAGTGTGAATGTGTTTCTTCTGAGTTTTAGACTCCCAAGCATGCTATAAAAATGACTATTCCTTAAAACAAAAGTTCATGCCCCCTACAACAAGGGACTGAGCATATAAGAAAATGGGGGGGGGGCTGGGTGGCTCAGTGGGTTAAAGCCTCTGCCTTCGGCTCAGGTCATGATCCCAGGGTTCTGGGGATCAAGCCCTGCATTGGGCTCTCTGCTCAGCAGGGAGCCTGCTTCCTCCTCTCTCGCTGCCTGCTTCTCTGCCTACTTGTGATCTCTGTCTGTCAAAAAAATGAATAAAATCTTTAAAAAAAAAAAAAAGGAAGAAAAGAAAATATGTGGGGTTGGGGAGGTAGAGTGGGATGCAGAGGACTCAATTAGTTGGATCAGAGAATCCCTGAGAAGAAGAGATGCAGGCCATAATCTGACAATGTGTTTGTATGTGGGTGTTTGGGTGTGTGTGCATATGTATGCACAAATACATATACAAAGAGAGGTGTTGGAGGCCAGCAAAAAGGATTTTGTGAAGATGTAAGCCCTTTAAATCAATTCCAAATTCATAATCCAAAGAGGAAGACAAGTTTAGAAAACCAAAAGTACAGCGGAAAGGCAAGGATAAGATTGTAGTTCTGCCAACCAATTAACTCAAGGAAGACCACTAACACAGCCTCCCCCTATATACTGGGCCACCTGAATGTGCTTCCCCTTTCTCTCCCTCAGCACATTCACGTAGCTGCTCAGGCTCTGCCCCCACTCTGCTTTAGGTTGGGCTTTGTGAATAGTAGAAGCCCAAGAGAGGGGATGGATGTTCAGGGCAGATAGGCAGGTGGGTCTCAGATCTGTCTTATGAACTCTATTTCTGCCAGCTCTGTAAGTTTCTCCAGGCCCTAGAGGGCATTTTCTCCAAGCAGGCCCTATATCCAGTCTTAACAGTGACCATGGGGGGGGGGCGGTGCCAGTGGCATGACAATGGAGTCAGGTCAACTATGGGTGGGTGTGGTCATGCATAGTGATAGCCATGGGAGAATCTAGAGGATTCAGAAAGAGCAGTGATGGGGGAGGGGGTCTCTATGTATCTGCCCTTGAGTTTCTGGGATGAAGGAGTAAGGAGTGTCACTCTATCTGTAAGGATGTAAGGATTCTGTTGCCTTCAGTGGTGACCTTTTAACGGGCCTTACACCCAAGCATAGCCTGGAGTTTTTAGATTTTGCCATGCTGAGTTTTGCTGAGTTGTTATGGTACCCATTAGGGTAAAAGGATGTACCAGGGTGGGAGTAGGGACTGAAATACAGATGATGTAAAAGGAGGATTTAGATTTCATTGGTGCGGCACTCTTACTCAGAGAGTGACCCAGAGGTGTGGCACTCCAGGTACTGCTCTAGTGTTACATGGATTCATGAGGACTTGCTTGGGCATCTTGGCTCTGGGAGGAGCAAGTCACTAATAAAATTCATTTACATAGTTCAGATTCATCCAAGGCCAGCTGGAAGGTAATGATGGAAATAGAAGGGCATTGTATTTTCCAGACTCTTCCTACATTCTCATTTGATGTTGAAGATGCTACATGTTGCTTTATTTTTTGGTGTTTCTGAGACTATGCAGCCAACACATTTGTTGGAGAGCCATAGTTGTAGACCTCTAAGCCAAGTCATCACAAGTAATCTAAGTACTCTTTCCACTCAGCATGGCTACACAGGCAGGCTTAGAGATGGAATCGGTCATTAAAGAGGGAGGCCCTTGTAGGGCACAACTGATTGGTTAGTGTTGCAGAATGTAAGTGGTGACATTCCAGCTTCATGGCACAGGGCAAGATTGCTGATAGGGTCAGACAGGGGCAAGGCCTTGTAGGAAAGGCCATCAAGCAGCATTCCTAGCTTCTGAGGAATGAATGATTCAGAAATTAAATTGAGAAGGTAATTAGCCCAATAAGTCTGATGGCGTTACAAAGATGATTGCTTAGACCATTCCACAGGCCTGTTTCCTGTTATTATGGCCTCGAATTTGGCTATAATAGTCAGAAATCTGGCTGTTTTCTCCAGGATTAAATGTCTTATAAAAGAATAAATATATGAGCAGAGGTGGAGATTGTAGAGGACTGAGATGGGATAGTATCAATAGTTACACTAGACATATAGGTTGTTTCAGCAAATGTTTAACATGAAGGAGGGGTGTCAAGGATTATGGCTAACATAATGTAATGATTCTGGAGGGTCCCCTCAACTATCAGAGAATATGGGAAAGGCTAATACATCCACGAGGTCAATGAGGGAGTCCTTAATCCAAAAAACAGAAAATGGATATTGTCAATAGTGACTCTCAATAAATACTTAGATATTATCACATCATTTATTCATTCAACAAATATTTATTGAATACCTACTATGCCAAGCACTATTTTAGACAACAACAACAAAACAGAGAAGAATTCCTACCCTTATGGAGCTGACATTCTGGTGGGAATACAGACCAATAAATAAGTAAAATATATAACGTGGCAGGTGATGAAACAGGCCATACAGAAAAATATAGCTTCAGAGGGATATGAGAAGTATAGGGGATCAGGGAAGAAGTGAGGGGAGGAGCTAAGCCTGGTGACTGACATAAGCAGGGATATGAAGTATAATGAAATTAGTCCAGATGCTCCCAAGTCACATAGTGATGAGGCTGTGAGTATTGGAGGAGGGAGTGGTGGTGTAGGTTCTAGTAGGAGGACACATAGCGTTTTAGGAATTTCTCTCTCTTACTTCCCAATCATGAAGATATGGGGAGGAGTGGTCTTACCTAGGAACAGATAGCAGCTCTCAGGGAGAATGGCCTCTTCCCCAGCCTTCATGCCTCCATTGGAGCCAAGAGGATGTCCAAGAGTGTGCCCCGGAAGTCAAATGGGACTCCAGACTACTCCCTCAGTCTGCACCAGTCCAAGGGATCCTTTCTGATGTGATATTAGGCTTGGTCAGAGGAACCTGGATTCCATTCAGACTGACAAGGACCTCACCTGTAGTATGACCAAACATCCTTCATAGTTCATATGCTGAGATCTTTAAAAATAAATCCATGTATGGTCTATATATAAAATGAATCTAGGAATCAAGACTTCATGGAAAACAGTACTCAATCTGGAAGCTCAAAGGGGCATTGCAGATTCTGAGAAGTGTGGTATAGTATTTTTGTCCTTAATAGACTTAAAATATGAATTCCCTTTTATTATCTCCCCCAATCCCCAGTAGACTGCAGGGCCACACAAGTCTAGCTTGATAAAGATTTAACAGCAGCAGGAAGAATAGTTTCTAACCATGCCAGCTTAGGGACAAACTTCAGTCACCAGTAAAAAGGCAGAATGAATCCTTGTTCTATGACAAACAGCTCAGGGTCCTAGGAGACCCAGTGAAGAGGTCTGGGAATTCAGGCTGGAGTCTTGGGACAGGAATCTGTTTCTTGTGCTCAAGTAATGGATATGCTCAACCTCAATCTGAGTCCCTGACAGTGGAAAGATGGCTTAATTCCAGTTGTGGTGTAAATGTAGCTTCCCCATTTCCTCTTGCCAAAGCCCACTGAGGACTCATTAAACATAAGAAGCAGACTTGGGGGTTGAAGAGAAGCTGGTTCTTTCCTCCCAGCTATGAGTTTGCCCTCAAGAGACAAGCTTTTGAGATTGAAGACAAATGAGATAGGAGCTCAGAGTACTAGCATGTGCATGAGAATGCACACACATGTTCATTGTGTGATAGCTCCTATCTAATGCAAAACCTTATATAGAGAGATACACTGTAAAACCAAGTCCAGAGAGTTGCCTTCCAGAGCTATTTAGAAAAGTGAGGCTCAAATGGCAGTGGTTAGGCCCTCTGGAAAATGGCTGTGTGGGACAAGTTCATTACAGCTCAGCTCTTGGTCCAGGAGCCAATTGGTGGCAAATAAAATGGCAAACAAAATCACATTCTCCATGTGGCTATGAGAAATCAAATGTGGAATTTGGTTATTTTCTGCTTTTCTGGAGCAACGTGTGTTGCATGAGTTGCAGGGGCCTTCTAACCACACTTGGTATGGGTTGACTGCCTTTTGGCCTATTTTGATGAAAATGCAGTTGTGAACTGAAATTAAAAGTTAGAAAAAATGCAAAGGCATCAATTACCCATTGAGCTTCCATGTAGATGCAGGTCATTAGCTGGATAAAGAATCAGTGCTGTCTTATAGGATCCATGTCAAATCATACTGGTAATTGGATTTGTCTTTGCTACAGGGTAAGTTCTGTGAGGGCAAGTATTCTCACCTGCTTTTTCACTGTTGTATTTCTACTGCTAGTATGAGTGCCAGAGAGTAAGCACTGCAAATACAAGTTCGTAATAGAGAACATTAGTGTGCAGAAATACAGAGAAACATTCTGTAATGCCCCCAAACTGGCAGGCAAACACCTGCATTGCACCACCAGAGAGTAGGAAGGAGTTCTACAGAATAATGTCATACTTGGCAAAATAAACAAGGAGCATGCTGCTTGAGTTCCAACCAGACAGTGCAAGAATAGAAGGTGTGGTGCATGACTGTATAGGAAAGTTAAAATCTAGGATTGAAAGCCAGGATTGATAAACAAGGAAAGCAATAGAAAATTTAGCAAAGAGGGCACCTAGGTGGCTCAGTCGGTTAAGCCACTGCCTTTGGCTCAGGTTGTGATTCCAGGGTCCTGGGATCGAGTCCTGCATCAGGCTCCTTGCTCAGCAGGGTGCATGCTTCTCTCTCCACCTCTGCCTGCCGCTTTGCCTGCTTGTGCACTTGTGTGTGCTCTCTCTCGCTCTCTGACAAATAAATAAATAAATAAATAAATAAAATCTTTTTAAAAAAAATTTAGCAAAGAAATTTCAAGGCCATCTAAGGAGCAAAGGGAAACCTAGGTGCACCGCCAGGTGTGGGAAACTTTCATGAGGTTGGTCACTGACAATTTAAAGGATTCTGATAAATGCCAACTCCTTTCTCAACAATTTTTCTTGTATTACCCACCCATGAGTTTTTAAATATATCACTCGACTTTTGGAGCTCTATAGAGCATTTTTAGTCAAGCATGGAAATGGGAAGATTAAAAAGGGGAAAACACCAAGAGCCAGGAGCAATAAGAGAATAAGCCCAACAGAACACATGTCCAAGAAAAAGAAACAATTGCTCTGAGAAGTCAATTTGGAAAATTGTCTCTCACTTTATTTTCTTCACCTGGGTGGTCACCAATGAGGACTAAAGTTCTAAAAATATGGTTGATTGAAAATGCACTTCTCCTCTCTGCCCTGCCCCACTCCCATGCCCATGACTCTTATTAAGCATTCCTAAGACTCTGGGAAATGAAAATGTGAGAATTGATGCATCTGTTGTGAGTAAGCCCAAGAGATGGTCAACAGTGACATCTGATGCCAGTTCCCCCAATAAGCAAGTGAAGCTGACCTTCAGCTTGATTTCATTGACTTTTAAGACTGTTTCAAAAGTACAACAAGGAATATAACTATTATGTGAGAAAATATAAGTACTCAACAAACTATTAACTATTATGTGAGAAAATATAAGTACTCAACAAAATTCACACTGTGTATGATGAATACCTGTTAGCCTTACGGATCCAAAATCTAGAAAGATATCTCCTCCTTCTATATCCTTATTCAACACCAAAAATGAAACATAGCATGTAACAGCAATAATCTTTAGGTTGTTTTAAAAAACTAATAATAGAAGTAATAATCTTCATCATGGTAGTAGTAGTAACAACAATAATAAAAGCCAGTAGGTCTGCACAAATTACATTCAATTGATATATGTCCATGTTTGTCTCAGAATGGCCCCATTGCAACTCTCTCTGCTTCTTAACTTCATCTTTCCTACCACTCTCCCAGTGTCCCTGGAGTCCTACTAATATCCATCACTAAGACAGTACAATTTCTTGCTAACATTGTATGTTCAGAATGGAGTGGCAAGGGGTCTGTTCATCATAGGGGAATTAGGCTCTGGCTGATAGACCAGCTTCTAAAGTTGGCAATTACCATCCTGGACAAAAGGAGAATTCTTAAGGCTCTTAACCCACAATTAAATGATACAGTGTGGAAATGACTCAGCATCAATGGCCAGAATTAGTCATATGGCCCTGCAAAACCATCAGGAGCCAGGAAAAGCAGCTGAGCTATATGTCCAGAAGGCAGATGGCTAAAAATATTTGGAGAACATCAGAATGACTACATTAGCAGTTAACATCAAGTCATATTTGCAAATAATTTACATTTTGGCTGTTAACTTGATACTTAGATTTAGGCTATAACTCAGAGTCTCAGATTTTGGGTCTACTCATCAGATGGGTATATGTGTGATGTGTGTGTGTGAGAGAGAGGCGCATTGTCAATAAGCAGTGATATTTGAAAGGAATCTTTCCTGAGTGTATGTCTCAACAGGGGGCTTAAAATTTTTGGTAAATCATATTGCAAACAGATGTGTTATCATCCAGGCTTTGTTGTTCCATTTATGGAGCACAGGCAGAGTAGAGTTAGCATAATTCTTAAAGGCCCTTGGATTTTCAGAATTGTGAATGAGCACTGGCTTCAACTTAGTCAGCAACTACTTTAGCCCCTAGCAAGAGAGTCAGCCTGTCCTTGGAAGCTTTGAAACCAGGCATTGACTTCTCCTCCCTAGCTAGGAGAGACCTAGATGGCATCTTCTTCCAACAGAAGGTGATTTGTCTATAGTGAAACCTGTTGTTTAGTGTGGCTACTGTCATGAATTATCTGAGCTAGATCTTCTGGAGGATTTCCTGCAGCTTCTCCATCAGCAACTGCTGCTTCCCCTTGTACTTCCATGTTATGGAGACAGCTTCTTTCCTTAAATCTCATGAGCCAGCCTCTGCTGGCTTCCAACTTTTCTTCTGCAACTTCCTCACCTCTCTCAGCCTTCCTAGAAATGAAGAGAGTTAAGGCCCCTTAAAGGAATGTTGTGTCTGGTTTGATCTTCAACCCAGACCACCAAAACTTTCTCCAAATCAGCAATAAGGCTGTTTCACTTGCTTATCATTTTTGTGTTCACTGGAGTAGTGCTCTTTATTTCCTTCAAGAATTCTTCCTTTGCATTCACAACTTGGCTAACTGTTTGGTGCAAGAGGCCTAGCTTTTGGCCTATCTTGGTTTTGCAACATGCCTTCTTCACAAAGCTTAATTATTTCTAGCTTTTGATTTAAAGTAGGAGATATACAGACTCCTTCTTTCACTTAGACACTTAGAGGGCTTTGTAGGGTTATTAGTTGACCTAATTTCAATATTGCCATGTCTCAGGGAATAGGGAGGCCTAGGAGAAGGGGAGAGAGGGGGATGGCCCTTTAATGGAGCAGTCAGAACACACCACATTTATTGATTAAGTTTGCTTAATCTTATGTGGATGCAGTTCATGGCAAACAATTGCCATAGTAATATCAAAGATCCCTAATCACAGATCACCATAACAAATATAATAATAATGAAAAAGTTTGAAATGCTGTGAGAATTACCAAAATGTGCCACAGACACAAAGTAAGCAAATGCTGTTGCAAAATGGTACCAATAGACTTGCTCAACGGAGGATTGCCCCAAACTTTCAATTTCTAAAAGTATAGTATCTGCAAAGCAGTATAAAGCAAAGCACAATAAAACACATTATGCCTATACATTGAAATAGTGTTATTCATGTAAACTAACTGTTTGTTATCTGTTTACTCTCACTGCCCTAACTTGCATTAGGCTTTGTCCATGACTATTAGCCCCTATATACATTGGATAAGTGTTAATGTTAATGTCCAATCAGAGTATAGGGATGAGAAGTCTTCTTGAAACTTTTTCCAGACTTAGAGAACCAATTTTTGAGGGTACGATGCCCTGATGAGTCTAGAGGGCCATGAGCCCTTCTATATCTTATGGCTTAATTTATTACTTTATATATTAGCCACATCGCTCCTACTATAAGTCATGTTATAAGGTTGCATGACCTTATTCTAGAAATCTTGTGGTCACCCCAACATTGAGTAGTTTATGTTATCACTGGGAAGTTAGGACAAGCTCTACTATAAACCACATTCAAATTGTCTGCAAACACAGAATATTTTATACAAGTAGACCTGGGCAAAAAAATATAGTGCTGCTGTGGGATGGAAAAAACCCTAGGTTGGAGTCAAGAAGTTTGGTTTGGGTCCTAATGTTACTGTTAAGCATCTGCATGAGCTGTGGAAAACATTTTAGCCAAATCATCTATCTTCTGAAAACCTCAGTTTTGTCATTTGTGAAACTGGAAAATAATAGGAAGTTACCTCTAAATTTCATTCATGCTTAAACATGTTTTTCTAAATTGAGGACATTGGCAAGAGCATTACTGAAATAATGGGCCATGAAAACCAAGCTGCAGAGGAAGGAGAGTGATAAAGGAAGAGTGTTAATGGATTAGGAGAAAGTAGAGGGCTCCATGTACTAGAGGTTCCAATAGGGTTAAAAAAAAAATCATAGTAAGAGTAATAAGCAAGTTGAAAGAACAGTAAATTGTGTTCAGGAAAGAAGATGTGAGACTTCTGCTTCTGCCCAAGATAGAGCATCAAGGGCTAGATACACACTCCCTGCCCAAAACAACCAGAAAACGAGACAAAATGTAAGAAACAACAATTTTCAAGACACTGGACATCAGACAATAAAGGACGGAGTGATCACTGAGAGACAGGAAATAAACAGTGAGCCCTCTGAGTAACCTAGCTTTCTGCCTTGAGTTTCCAGGTTTAGAGCAGGTGTCCCTTGAGTTAAAAGATGGAGCAGGAAGTCCAGTGAGATCAAGGCAGATAGACTTCATGGAACAGAAGACTGGGGAGAAGAGAGCTGCATGGAAAGAGACCTCTAGAGATCTTCAGAGGGCCCCTCGGGTGTTCATCAGAGTAGTGATCAGCACATGCATATGAGGAAACTTCCCCAGGATGGGGAAGAATTACCTGAAATAGAGAGAAGAGGTACTCAGGCCTGGAATAGTGCCTGTTCCCACCAGCCAGACCAGAACATCTGAAATTTGCAAGGCATCAGGTAGAGCACTGAGAAGGGTCTTATCTTCATACTGGGGAATAGTAAGCCCTCAACAAACTAGGCTCTGGTTCAGCCTAACAAGTCTCAAAGGGATCAGTCTATCAAAGTAACTTACCAGCATGTCAGGACAAAACTTACAAACAATTAGGGATATAAAATAGTAGGAACACAAAAATATTGAGCTTCCAATGCTCAGTAATCATGAGATTGCATCTAATTCTGGATCCATTTCTGTGGATCCAGAAATCCACAATGTCTGGCATCCAATCCAAAATTACTGGGCATGCGAAGAAGTAGGAAACTAGGACCCATAGTGGGGGGAGGGGAGAGTATTCAAAACTTAGCCAGAATTGACACAGATGTTAGAGTTAGCAGAGGTAGACATAAAAACATTTATTATTTAAAGTAAAGACATGGAAGACATAAAGAAAAATCCATATTTGAACTTCTAGGTGAAAACTGCAGTGGTTGAGGTGAAAAATAGCCAAATGGGATTAACAGTAGATTAAACTCTGCAGGAGAGAATCTAAGTATACTTGAAAGCATAATAATAGAAACTATCCAAAATAGGACACATGGAAAAAAATAGTTTTTTAATAAAAAAGACAAAATGTCTGGGACGCTTGGGTGGTTCAGTCAGTTAAGCGCCTGCCTTTGGCTCAGGTCATGATCTTAGGGTCCTGGGATTAAGCCCCATGTTTGGCTCCCTGCTCAGAAGGGAGCCTGCTTCTCCTCTTCTCCCCAGCTCATGCTCTCTGTCACTGTCTATGTCTCTCTCTCAAATAAATAAATAAAATCTTTTTTAAAAGTGTCAGTGACCTGTGGGATAACTAAGTGGCCTAATACTCATGTAATTGGAATTCCCCATGGGGAAGAGGGACAGAAAAAATTTCAAATAATAATGGCTGAACATTTTTCAAATTTGATAAAATAGATCCAGGAATCCCTATAAACCTCAGGCACAAGAACTATGAAGACAACTGTACCAAGACCTATCATACTCAAATTGCTCAAAAACAGTGATAAAAGAGAAAATCCTGAAAGTATCCAGAGAAAAACAGACAGGCTATATACAAAGACACAAGTATATGGATGGGGGGCATGTTTCTCATTGAAAACAAGGCAAGCAAAAAGACAGTGGAGCCCCTGAATGGAGTACTGAAAGTAGAAAGAAAGATGTCAGTCTAGAATTCTATACCCTGTGAAAATATCTCTGGAAAATGAAGATTTTTTTTTTCTGACATACAAAAGCTGGAGGAAAAATTCTTTGCCCACAGATCCACACTGTAGGAAATGTTAAAGGGAGATCCTTACAGAGAAGGAAATGATACCAAAAGGGACATATGGACCTACACAAAGAAATGAAGAGCACTAGAAATGGCAAATTCCAGGGCAAAGAAACAAGATTTACACACAGAGTGCAGTATAAAAGAGACAAAGTGGTAAGAGAAGAATCCTATATATAAAATAGAAGCAAGTGACTATAATACAAGAATTCACACAGATGAAGAGGGAATTACTGATTCGGAAAACAGAAGTGAAGAAATCTCTTAGAGCACAGCCAGATTAAAGAGATGGATGAAAAATAATTTCACTAAGAATTCTGGGGTAAAGTGAGGAGGATGGCAAGAAGACATTTTTCAAAGAGAAAATGACCAAGAATTTTCCAAAACTGAGGAAATATAGAAACACTGTAGTGAAACTAGAGAAAATTAAGAATAGTAACAAATCTTAACAACAGAAGAAAGAACCACTTACCCAAAAGGAACAACAATTAGTCTGATATCGGGCTTCTCATCCACTACAACAGAGATACCATAAGAGCATCAGTGTTCCAATAGAAGATCCTTATAACCTAGAATTCTATGCCCAGCAAAATTATAGTTTAAGAAGGTGAGATAAGACGGTGAAGGTGACGTAAGGATATTTATTTTCAGATGTACAAGTACTTGGAGATTTTACTATTCATAAGTTCTTGATTTTTTGCAAAAAGAAAAGTGAACCCAGAAGGGAGGGGTTAAATGCAAAAAAAAGGTGGTAAGTTAGAGAAACAATAAAACATTGTGGTAAATATAATTTAATGTTCTGTGCAAATAGTAAGAATAAAAAGAGTACAAACTTCTTGAAACAAAATGGAGTGACCTGAGGGAGGGTTAAACAAGCTCAGATCCTTATCTGACCTCAGAGCAGGATAAAAGTAGTAATTAACTTAGAGTTTGTTGGAAAAATACACTTTTGTAAGGATAATGTAAGGATTGTCGCCAAAAGACTAGAAGTAGACTATATACTTTCAATAATGGTTGAGGAAAGTTAAGGAGAATACAGTGACCTTATCAATCTAAGAGAAAAGATGTAAAGTGAATTCATGATGAATAGAAAATACAAATCAAAAAGAGTCAGAAAGAGGCAAATTGTTAAAACAATAAATTCAAATGGATTTAACATATTGATTAAAATACAAATACCTTCCAATTTGATCTTTAAAACAAAATCCAGGTACACACTAAAGAGATACAAATCTAAAACAGTGATATAGAAAATAAAGTGATGGAAAAAGGTACACCAGGCAAAAATTCACCAATAGAAAGCTGGTATAAAAATTTTAATGTCAGATAAAATGCAATCATTTTAAGCTTTATTGTCCCCTAAATTTTTATTATGCATGGTATGTTTATTATTCCAGCAAAGCTAATACAGAATGAATGCCGCCATAACAAAATTTTTTAAAAGTAAAAGAAAAACAACAAAAAGCAAAATATGTGCTATTGTCTTTGGAAGTGTGGTGAGGATGGAGTGATTACTGGAGACCAGAGAAATGGACATCTATATTGTGCAGTGTTGAAACATTTGGAAAACTGTCATTTGTTCTAATTTGGAAGATAGTTGATATATATAATGAATTTGAAAATTTAGATGAAGAGTCTGGGGAGTTATTTTTAAAGGAAATAGTTGAATATTTGAACAAAAGCAATAATAATGAAATGTGTGGCTTGTAATATATTTAAAGTAAACTGTACATCAATAATAGCATAAACATTGGGAAGAGAAAAATGGAAGTGTAGTATTATAAGATTCTGATGCTATCATGAAGTAGTATAATATCACTTGAAGGTAACTGTGATAAGTTAAAAATATATTCTATAAATCCTAACACAATCCTGAAATAACAGAACAAAGAGTTATAAGCAGTAAGGTGTCTTAGTCTGCTTGGGCTACCACAACAAAATTCCACAGTCTGGGTGGCTTAAACAACACATTTATTTTCTCACCATTCTAGAGGCTAGAAGTCCATGATCAAGTTGTTAGCAACTTTCATTTCTGATACGGGCTCTCTTCCTAGGTGCCACCTTCCTCCTGTGTCTTTACATGGTCATTTCTTATGTGGAGAGGGCTCTCGTGTCCTTTGCACTCCTTATGAAGACACATTCTACTTGATTAGGGACCCACCAATAGGACCTCATCTAACCCTAATTACCTCCATAAAGGTCTTATCTCCAAACACAGTCACATTGGGGTTTGGGTCTTCAACATATGAATATGGGAGGGATAGAATTCAGCCCATAACATGAGCCAACAAAGGATATAAAATGGAATCATAAGATCTTCTCAGGTAATCCAAAAAAAGCAGAAAAGAAAAGAAAATGGAGGAGAACAGAAGAGAAAAATAGAAAACAAATAAGAAAATAGACTCAAACCTTAACGTATTCATAATCATAGTAAATATAAATTACTTCAACATCCCAACTAAAAGACAGAACTTACCATAGTAGATTTAAAAAAAAAAAAAGACCAAACTATATGCTGCCAACAAGAAATGCACTTTAAGTATGAGTATACAAATAGGACTTTTAAAAAAAGTATAACATCCTAACATCATTCTGAAAGAAATATTGAATGGCCACATTAATATCAACCAAAGTATATTTCAGAGCAAAGAATATTAAGGATAAAGATGGGTATTTCACAGTGATTGTCCGGAAGACCTAAAAACCCTAAACTCTAACTCATGTAATAACAGAACCTCAAAATACATGAAGGAAAAACTGATAGAACTGCAAGGAGAGATAGACAAATCAGCAATTACAGTTGGGGATTTTATTTCTTTTATTTATTTGAGAGAGAGAGAGAGAGACAGCATGAGTTGGGGGAAGGTTTGAGGGAGAAGGGGAAGCAGACTCCCCGCTGAGTAGGAAGTTTGATCCGAGGACCCTGAGATCGTCATCTGAGCGAAAGGTAGATGCTTAACCGATTGAGCCACCCAGGCACCACACAGCCAGGGATTTTAATATCCCTCTTTCAATAATTGATAAGATAAATAGAAAATCAGGGGCGCCTGGGTGGCTCAGTGGGTTAAGCCGCTGCCTTTGGCTCAGGTCATGATCTCAGGGTCCTGGGATCGAGTCCCGCATCGGGCTCTCTGCTCGGCAGGGAGCCTGCTTCCTCCTCTCTCTCTCTCTCTCTCTGCCTGCCTCTCTGCCTACTTGTGATCTCTGTCAAATAAATAAATAAAACCTTTAAAAAAAAAATCAGTAAGTATGCAGAGGACTTGAACACAATCTACCATCTTGACCTCATTAACATTTATAGAACGTGAGGCACCTGGTTGGCTCAGTCACTGGGTGTCTGCCTTCAGCTCGGGTCATGGTCCCAGGGTCCTGGGATAGAATCTCCATTAGGCTCCCTGCTCAGCGGGAGGTCTGCTTCTCCCTCTCCCAACCCCCCTTGCTTATGTTCCCTCTCTCGCTGTCTCTCTCTCTGTGTCAAATAAATAAATAAAATCTTTAAAAGAAAATTTATAGAACACTCTACCCAACAATAGCAGAATACACATCCTTTTCAAATGTTCATAAAATATTTACCAAAAGGAACTGTTTTGTGGGCCATAAAATAAGTCTCAATACATTTAAAAAGATTCACCTCATACAAAGTGTGTTTTCTACCACAATAGAATTAGAAATAAGTAGCAGAAAGATCTCTGGAAATTTCCCAAGTATTTGGGAACTAAATAATACACTTCTAAATAACCCATGGGTCAGAGTAGAAATCGAAAGGGAAATGAGCTGAATTGAATGAAAATAAAAATACAACCTATCGAAATGTATAGAATGCTGCTAAAGACAGGAAGATGTCTATGTGGTGTTGTGAAAGTCAGAGTGGTCAAAAACGGTGATGGTGAGATTCACGGTGTGACCATGGGAGGGGGCTACTGGAAGTGGAGTGAAAGAGGAGCTCAGTGGAGACCAGGAGGTCAAAGAACCAAGAGGCCCCCAGGTGCTGGAGGGGCTGCCCAAAGAGAGATGAAGTCACTCAAGATGATGGCAGAACTTGGGGTGGAGAAGGAAACTATCAGACTGGTATCAAATTCACCAATAACAGAAGGGTTTCTGGTCCCAGCTCTTTGTCTTTGCAAATCACTTTATCTGTCTCTCTGTTCCTTATGTGTAAACAAGCGAGTTATAAACTCCCCTCTCTGTTTTGTTTTGTATTTTAAATATTTTTTTTGAATTTGAGAGAGAGAGAGACTGCTTCTCCCTCTGCTTGCCACTCCCCTTGCTTGGGCTGACTCTCTCTCTCTCTCTGACAAATGAATAAATCTTAAAAAGAAAGAAAGCAATCTTAACAAAACAAAAAAAAAAGAAAAAAGGAAAGAAAGAAAATGAAATGTAGCTTCTCCTGATGGAAGGGTTTGATCTAATATAGCAGTTTCCCTAGGAAGAGACAGGGACAGAACTCATTGTTCCTTGCCATGTGTCTTCTGAGGACCTGCAGTGATTAGGAAGTCCACACAACACATTCCCCTTCTACTACCTGTCTCTGAAATTTGCAGATTTGTTCAATCATTTAAATATATTTAACTCTCTTTCCATGTTGTATCAAAACTGTTGGCCTTGTGCTAAGCACAATAAAATGTGTGTGTGTGTGTGTTAAAAGAACTGCCACCTGCCCTTGGAGTGAGGGATGGAGGTGTTTGAGGTTGGATGACAGCACCAGGTGGTTGAAGTAGTCCCCGTAGGGAATTAACTCATAGATCCAGAATGGCAGAATCTTAGATCCAGAAGAATCCTTCATAATTTTCATTTTGTAGATTAAGAATCTAAAGCACATAATAGTAAAAAAAAAAAAAAAAAAAAAAAAAAAAACCCTAGCCCTGAGTTCATATAACCAGTAGAAACAGGATTAGTTTTAGGTCTCCTGACCTGCAGTTCCTGCAAGCATAAAGACATACAGGAAATACATAAGGAATAATGCTAATTTAATAAAGCCATGCATTTAGAAGGACACATCTCACTTATGTGGGTGCCAAGGACATTGATGATGTAGTGAGGAGGTGGTTAAATTGCATCTTGGAAACAGTTTTTAGTTAGCTCGGAACAACTTTGTATGAGAGAATGGATGATGAGGGAGAAAGAAAGCTGACGTGAGGAACAGATTCTCTGCATGCGGTGAAACTTTCAAGAAAGAATGCACAAACAATTGTGTTTGGGGCAAGATTCTCTTAGATGGAAAAACCATGTAAATTACAAAAGAAAACACATATTCCTCCATCAAATGGCAAAAAATTTAAGGAAATGACTGTGGTTGAAAACCGGATGAATGTGTGGAAGCCTAATTGCTAATTGTTCAGGAAGACTCCCTGGAGGAGATTAACCTGCGAGGTTAGCATGGGAAAGGGTTGGTTGGCAGAGCAAATGAATAGAAAGTATTTTTCATGCATCCAGCATGGCCTGAACGAAGGTTCAGAAGCAGGAACAGAAGAGTTTAAGCCAATAAAGGACAAAAAGACTCTCATGGTTGGAACTCAGAAGACCGGACGCTAGGACAGGGCAGACAAATGCAGGCTGGGAAAGGTGTAGAGAGTTAATACTTAGCATGCAGAGGAGCCTCTGATGAAGCCTGACATCAGCAGAGGGCTGCATTCACATGGGCAGCAGGACTAGTTCATCACGGGAGAATAAACAAAGCAACCAAAGAAAAGACTGGTGGAGATACCAGATTGCCATGCTGGGGTTAAAGCGAAGTTCGTTGATATCCATCACTACATTGGGAAGGTATGTGCTATGGTGAGTGCTGTGAAGTGTGTAAACCTGGCGATTCACAGGCCTGTAGCTAATAATACATTATATGTTAATAAATAAATAAATAAAAATTCTAGACTAGTCCTCTAGAGGCTAATTATCCCATCACCCACACGTGTCCTGCAATTTTTGTAGCTCCTACCAGGAAACTAAGTAGGTCTTTTAATAGTAGGAAAGCATCAGAAAGAGTCTTCCTAGTAAACAAAAACAAAAACAAAACAGTACATGATTGTACAATCAATTAGGAAGGTGGGGGGATAGTTCCTGTAAAGGTGTTTTGAAAACTGTAAACTTGGAAATAATCTTGTAAATATTAAGCTTGTGAACATTAAAATACAGAAAATGAAGCACATTTGAGATTAATGTATATGATGTACAGATATTCTCACAAAACCTCAGTCATCATCAACCACTCTATGTTGTCCCATATTTACTTCTTATGCTGATTTACAGCTTGTTTCTCATCTTCTCTGTTAGATGAGACATTTTGGGCTCTGCTTGTACCAGCAGTCCTTGAGTTTTCTAAGAAGGCCACAGCTTGACCCCTGAATACTTGGCCCTTCCATCTGTTCCAGTCTGTTCTGGTCACTTGGGTTTCAGAGCATCAGTGTTACAGGCTTTGTTGTCATCTGAGCTCTCTTAACTGGTTCTGGGACATCCCCTCACACCCTATCTTCTTTTGTCAAAGATATGTGGTCCTCAGATCCAAGCTGCTTTTTAATTCCTTTCCTTTCTGATCAGAATAAAAAACAATGAAGATTAAAAAAAAAAACATTTCCAAAACTCCCCTTGCTACCTTCAAAAAATCCTCTCACCTGTATCAGTTAGGATTAGAAGGCTTAGCTACAGACAAAATCTCCAAATGACACTGGCTTAAATAAGGAGAAATTTATTTTTGGTATTTTTTTTCCTCTCACATAGCAGACACCTGAGGATAAGTAATCTAGGACTGGTGGAAAAGACGCATAGCCTCATCCGTACTCGGGCTCCTGCTAGCTCCTCCACTATGTGCTCTAACTCCTAGTCCAAGATGGCAGGTGTTGCAGGGAATGGACTGCGCAACAGGGAAGAAGAGCCATCTCCCCCACATACCCCCACACAAAGGAGACTAGATGTAGGCGGCACTCGGGCTTTCATCCCACTGGCCAACTTCTGATAACAGGGCTACTTCAGCTGCAAGGAGACCTGGGGAAAATACTCTTTTAGTAGGTGGCAATGTACAGTCTCTCAAAAAAAAAAAAGAATCTTCATTACTAAGAAGTCATGGCTGAATGGACTTGGGAGGCACCTAGAATTCTTGGCCATACTGTCTCATATTATCAGAAAAATAGGTAGTGGCAATCTATCGTTATCTCTCTCATTCCGTCCTCCACATCTTGTGCTTATCTTGTACAGAAGAGTATTAGAGTATAGCAAAAGTCTCTTTGAGACTCATAACTCCTCTTTTCATATATTGTAAAGGAGCATTGCATTTTTCCCTCTTGATCTGTAAAATATATTTTAAATGGATTTTTAAAGGATTATGAGGGATTTCCTCAAAATTAATGTTGGCCCCATGAAAAGTCCAAAATCACAAGCCAATAAAAAGTATTTAAAATACCTACTCCAGGGGCGCCCGGGTGGCTCAGTGGGTTTCGCCTCTGCCTTCGGCTTGGGTTGTGATCTCAGAGTCCTGGGATCGAGCCCCCCATCAGGCTCTCTGCTCAGCGGGGAGCCTCCTTTCCCCTTTCTCTCTCTGCCTGCCTCTCTGCCTACTTGTGATCTCTGTCAAATAAATAAATAATCTTTAAAAAAATAATAAAATAAAATAAAATACCTACTCCACCTATTTCCCAAAAGTACTTGAGAATTTAACTAAAACTCTAAGAAAGATGTAGAATTTCAAAAATAAACATAAGAGAGTCCATATGGAGGAAACGGGGGATGTAGAAGTTTCAAAAATGTGAGGAATCAGAGTATAGCACTTTCCATCTATTTCAGCAAATTTAAATCAACAATAATTGAAAATCGTCTCTATATAAGAAAAATTTACTAACCCCGCAGGCTATGCTGTTAAATCACTTCCAATCCTATGGAAGATGCAGGAATATAGACAAATATCCAAGGCAAAAACATGCTTATAAGATGTACAAATGGCATTCCACTAAAAAGGTAGGGAGGGAGTTATTTGGAACTTCTTGTGGACGGGTTCAGGAATGGGGCTATATCTGAGCTGGGCATGAATGTGGAGAAGGATTTCCAGAAGGTGAGAGAAGTGTGGCTTGGCAGAGGGAGAGAGAACCTATTCTGGACAGAAAATGCCATACATATGAGTCAGGGAGTTGGGAAAATGTTGGGTATATTTGGGAATTAGCAAGTGTCACTGTGACTTGGAGCAGACGGTCAGTCTGGTAGCAGATGAGTTGGAAAGATTGAGGAATTAGATCTCCAAGACCCTAAATTATATGCTCGGAGACTTGAACCTGGCTCCCTAGGCAACAGAGGAATAGGTAAAGAATGAAGTGGAGCGCCTTCACATTTTATGACCTCTCTTTACTCAGAAAGTCATGAGCAAGACTCCTTCCTATTGATGAGTAGTTTGTTTGCTTATATACAATGTAAAGGGTTTAGAAGAAAATCCTATGGTGAGGACTCAGAAAAGCAAGGGGTTGTGAGCAGTCCGAGTCCTCACTGTCGTGCTGGAAGTGAATTCATCTTCGGGTTTGCTGACAGCAAGAATGAAAAGGCAAACACGTTAGGTTAAATAACATTGTGCGTTTTGACAAGTACAAATATAGCATGGTGTGTTTTTCTTAAATTGACATTGCAAGATGTGCCTTCTCTCACTTGCCTTCCTTCAGACAGTGGGATGATTTGGAGTGACCTTGCCACAGGAACTGGGGAATGGCATGGAATAGCATGAGATAGGGACAGAGAGAAGAGCGGCCTTTATTACTCTTAGTTAAGTAGTCAAGAAGTGGTCACTGGGTAGTAGCTTGTGGTCAAGGAGGAAAGAACGTGTGTATGCTATGGATGAGCTGGCTGACATTTAGAATAAGTTATTAAAGCAATGCTGGCTCCTCGGGGACACAGTGACACTAAAAGAAGAGAACAGAATTTTCCATGAAAAAACTTACAGCAAGAGACATTTTTAAATGCGAACGAAGATACCGTGTCTGGAGCTGGAAGGACACAGACTTTTCCCTCATTTCTTTCGGAAGGGTATTATAATATCATAATGGCAATGACAATAAGGACATTTAAGCAGAATGTCTTTCCAAATGGCCACCTGTAGCAGAGCACATGGTGGGGCCCCCAGAGGCTCCAGTGCTCAGTGGCTGCAGCTGCTCACCACCCACCCGTGGGCTCAGTCCTTGGCACTGGCCACCGTGGGAGTCAGTGAAGGACAAGCTGTGAATCAGAACACGAAGGCAGAGCTCAAGGATGCCTTTTTATGTATCCTTTTCACATATGCAGGTGCTCTCTTAATAAGTGAGTAAACAGGCCCAGAAAGATCTGCCATCTTGCTCAGGATAATCACCCACGTAGGGCAAGAACCAATGGCCACCCAGACTCTTGACTCTTAGCCTAGGGCTCTACCTGCATCTCTGCTGTGCTGTCTCCTGGTGTCCTGGGGGCTAGTGGAGTCTACCATGTGAGTGCCACACTGTGCCAGTCCCAGTGGCTGAGCATGTCACTCTCAGAGAAGGGGTGCAGTGGGGAGGGGTCTGTAGCCTGCAGATGAAGGGGTGCTGAGGGAAGCAGTCAGATGGGGATTTCAGGGCATCCTAAAATGGCTTTAGAGCCATTCAGAACAAACCACCCTTCTGCATTTAGGCTCTCTGGGGCTGCTGGGGACTGGAGATTTTCTTTCTGAAGTGCGCTGATCCTCTGTGGGGAAGAAGCCACAGTCAAAGTTACAAATCCTTTCCCAGTGGAGGGGTAAGAGGCTAGAAGCTTTAAAACCCTGAACGCTGTTCCATTAGAAATGATGAGCATGACAGTAGTTCCATGAATGACCTGTGCACCAGCTCCTCACGAGTCACTGAGGCCCTGGGACCAGCGGCACCCAGCACGCCTCCAGCAGGCGGGCGCTGCAGGGTTAGGGCAAAGCAAAATTGGAGGGAAATGTAAATAATTTGCCTAGAGGTTTGGTGGGGTGCTAAATAAAGAGCAGGGTGTGGCCACCAGTGGGTTCTTTAAAAATTGATTAATTAGGTTTTTTTGTTATGTTATGTTAGTCACCATACAGTATATTACTAGTTTCAATGTAGTGTTCCATGATTCATTGTTTGCTTATAACACCCAGTGCTCCATGCAATCCGTGCCCTCCTTAATGCCCATCACCGAGCTAACCCATCCCCCTACCCTCCTCCCTTCTAAAACATTCAGTTTGTTTCCTGGAGTCCATAGTCTCTCATGGTTCATCTGCCCCACCAACTTCCCCCAACTCACTTCTCCTCTCCCTCTCCCCATGTCCTCCGTGTTATTCCTTATGTTCCACAAGTAAGTGAAATCATATGATAATTGATTTTCTCTGCTTGACTTATTTCACTCAGCATAATCTCTTCTAGTCCTGTCCATGTTGATACAAAAGTTGGGTATTCATCCTTTCTAATGGCTGCGTAATACTCCATTGTACATATGGCCCATGTCTTCTTTATCCATTCGTCTGTTGAAGCGTATCTTGGCCACCAGTGTGTTTATAAGCAAACCTGAAGCAAAGAAGCCAGAGGAGGCTTAGGTTTTCCAGATTTCTTTTAGAAAAAAGCAAAGAGACAAAAGGAGGTGGGGGGCAAGAGGTCAAAATTGTATATATTTCTACACTTATGACCTGGAATTATCTTAAATGTAAAGAGATAAGAGGCTGCCTGGCTGGCTCAGTCAGGGGAGCATGGGATTCTTGACCTCTGGGTCAGGAGTTCAAGCCCCATATTGGGTGTGGAGTCTCCTTTTAAAAAAATGAGATAAGAAATGAGCCATGCAGAAAAGTCCCTTTTACTTTTAGTCACCCATTCAGGCCCTACTAGAAGAAAAACAGGCTTAGGGAAGTCATGCGTCCAGGTATAGACATAAAGTCATTCTGACTGTGGAGAGTGTGCCCCATGGCCAGACCATGCGCTCCGGGGTTTTTTGTGTGGAGTTTTCTAGGCATACTGTGGTAATACCTCATCCCGGTATGGTGAGTGACTACTTAAGCTGCCAGCTGTGCAGAGCAGTTGAGAATCTTTGAATCACACACAGTTTCGGAGCAGGAATGGGCCTTGGCAATCCTCTAGTCCATGCTTTTTGTTTTAGAGGTGGAGGCAGTTGCAATTGCTTATCTGAGCCACATAGCTACTGAGTGACAGAACTGGGAGCCGCATCCAGGACCCTGCGTTGTCAGCCAGGAACTCTACACTGTGTCTGTCTGTGCTGGTGCTGCAAAGTGCCACTTTTTGGCAGGTCAGGGCTACTCAGAGGGCACCATTGACCAAAATGCAGTCTTTTCTGAGGCACTAGTTTATGCCCATCATGAGTGGTCTTTAGAAGCTCACAAGCCTGTTCTCTAATCATATGCCACTCAAATCCCACATAGATCATAGCTGATCTTTGTATTTCTATGAGCAGATTATACCTCTTTGCTAGGTGTGGAGCAATCTCTTAAAAACTGGAAAGCGGTTGGTTCGTTCGTAGCCAGAGCTCATTCGGGGAGGGAGGAGGGCTCCCGTCCTGTGTATCCCAGTGCCACAAAACACCGCTTTTAGTGTCGCCTGTGTTTTATGTTGTTCAGTGGTCAGAATCCACGAAGGTCTTTGGGTGTGTGTTTTGCTTTAAAAAAATGAAAACAAAACCCCTGTGCCTCTGGGAATTTTATAATCACACAGTTTTGTTTTTACATATTGTGCCAGCCACACCAACGCTAGTGAAATTCTCTTAGTTGCAGGGTGAGAGCACTGTGCAGATAGCTCAGGGAGGAGAACTGACGAGGTAGGATCGCACAGCAAGCAAATCCTAGCAGCCACAGTCCGTCTAGACCCCGCGGAGCCAGGGCCTGCAGGATGGTCCTGGATCTGGGCGGTGGGAGGGACCTCGCTTCTGACTCCAGTTCAAGCCCCTCTCTCCAGGTTCCACACCAGATATGCCTTTTCCTCACTTTATTGCCACCACTTGGTCTAAGCTGCTGTTCCCACAAAATCTTGACTTGCCTGTGGCCCTTAGGGCCCGTCTCATCTTTCTTCCCTCAAAAACCTTTACAGCCCTAGGTTAAGTGTATTGTTCTCTTACTACTTCTGAGCAAACCTTCTTGCAAGATGGAATCTAACTGGCCACACTCATCTCTTCGCCCCAGGCCGTGTCCCTTGCCCCTGGCAGCATTCAGGGCAGCCACCCAAGGGCAGACCCTCATCTGGGGCTTAGGGCAGAATGGAATCAGGCCGTAGAAAATGGAGCTCTGGCAGCAGCCTGAAGGAGCACAGTTTCTTCCAGAAAGAGCCACGGCCCTGTCCTCAGCCTGCCCAGTGTAACCCTCAGACCAGTCGTCAGGGAGGCACCTGAGAATAACAGAACGTAGCAAGAGGGTTTGTGCTTCAGTTCTCAGCTCTGGAGCTTAAAAACTGTGTGGCTTTGAGCAAGTTCCCGAACCACTCTGAGCTTCGACCTCCCATCTGTAGCTCTTAGTGAACTGCTACTCATGGAAACACACTGTCAGCTAGGAAGATAACACCTATGGAAAGCTTATCATCTCCTCAAGGCCCCTTCTAAGCCTGAAATCTTCTGTGTGTGGGATTCTCGTGTGTCCCCTTCTAAGTTGAGTATCACCTCTCAGAACCTGGCTTTCATCTGTGGGTTCAGATGATGACCGCTTTGCTGTCTGAATCTGCAGAAATATCCCCAGAGAGACCAAGACAGGTACATTTTACACACAGCTGGCCCAAACTACACTGTTCCTCAAGTGTTTTTGTTTTGTTCGGGGAACACAGGGTGTGGGAGCTGGCGCCGCTTCGAGCATTCTGACCTTAACCCACTTTACCCACAACTGAGAAACTAAAGCTGAGCAAGGTTAACTGACTTCCTGAAGATCAGTCAGAACCAGGACAGAACTCACTCAATTCTCTATTACTGCCAAACAAATTACCTCAAAGCTTAGCGACTTCGCACAACAAACACTTGTTTTCCAGTAGTTTCCATCGGTCAGGAATCCAAGAGTGGCGTAGCTTGGTGGCCCTGGTTGCAGTCAAGGTACTAGCCACACCTGTAGTCTCTGAAGGTCCAACAGAGGGTGGGGGCTGGCGTGGCAGACCTGCTTCCAAGACAGCTCTTCCACCTGGCTGCTGAAGTGTCCTCACAACATGGCAGCTGGCCTCCCCACAGCCTGTCATCCCACAGACAGCAAGGAGGAAGCAGCAATGCTTCTTACATCCCATCTACAGAAGGCACACATCTGCCTCCCTTCCAGCGTATTCCACTCATTAGAACCAAGCCGCTGAATCCCGCCCACGGTCAAGTGGAGGAAACCGAAGGGTGGCATATCAGAGGATCTGTGGACATATTTTTGAAACCCCACACTTTGAATAAATTATTTTCTCTGCAAATGCGTTGCCATGAGAGATCATGTTTTTCCCCCGGTTTATTCGATGAGAGGTTGGTCCTATTCAGAAGTCATTAGTGGGAGGGAAATTAATTTATGAGGATATTTTCTCAGAAGAGTATTAAGAAAACCCCAGGTGCAAACAAGAAAGTAAAACAAGGAGGGAAAGCTTCGGGGAAAAGAGCACCAAGGGGAAAAGATGGAAGCAGGGCGCATTAGATTCTGACTTCTGTGGACACAGTTCTCTCCCAATTCTGAAAACACCATGTGAACGGAGTGAAGTGTATGGAGTTTGAAGACGCAGAGTCTCTGGGGGCTCCAGTTCCAGTCGCAGAGCCCCACCCATATGTGTAAACACGAAGAAGCTGATGCTGATACTGTAGCGGAGGGACCAGGGAGTATGTAGGGAAGGAGACTTCCAGGGTGGTAGGGTTTGGAAGTCCTTGCAGAACCATTAGATTCCGCTTCCCCTACCACCACCCACACGCCCGACCCCCTCTACCCTGTCCTTGCTCTGTTCTTCTCTTTCACGGTCTTACCACTATCTTTCCAAGGTTCTGCTTGCTTTGCCTGTTTCTCCTGATTACCGCCTGCCTCCCCTACAAGAACGCAGGCTCCAGGAGGGTAGAAGAGTTTTTCTGGCCTACTGCTGAACCCCAGGACCTAATGGAGTACTTGGCACATTGTACTCAACAACTCTTTTTCGAATGAATAACTCAAGTAACTAATCAGCACATAAGGAAATTGAGCTGGCCCATAAAGGAACAGGGAAATATAGCAGACGGGACCTGGAGGGAGGCTGTTGCAGGCAGATGGGACAGCTGACCCAAGGTGCTTGGATGTTCAGGGCCATCTGTGGCTACGACTGTGAGCTGTAGGTTGCTGTGGCAGAAGGAAGGACTGACAAGCAGGTGTGGCAGAGGATGCTTGTAACAAAGTTAAGATTTTATTGTGTACAAAAGGGATCCACTAAAATTTGAAGGCCAGAGTAGATGTCCATGCTGTTTCCTTCTGGTCTGGCTGTATTTAAGAACATACTAGGGGGGGTGCCTGGGTTGCTCAGTGGTTTAAACCGCTGCCTTCGGCTCAGGTCATGATCTCGGGGTCCTGGGATCGAGTCCCGCATCGGGCTCTCTGCTCAGCAGGGAGCCTGCTTCCCTCTCTCTCTCTCTCTCTCTGCCTGCCTCTCCATCTACTGTCGAATAAATAAATAAAATCTTTAAAGAAAAAAAAAAAAAAGAACACACTAGGAAGGACCCTACAGTTCCTATGCTACTGATTTGTCGTACATTGGCTAAAACTGCTGACTCTTTTACCATAGCAAACTATGTTTCATTCATTTTCTCTTTCTGACATAGGAAGGACAAAACTCCCTAACAGTTGGGGGTCTTACATGTTCTCCCTCCTTCACCAGTGAGCCTGAGGTCAATATTCGGCCTTTGGAGATTTGGTGGCATTTGCGGCACTCGTGGCTTTATGCCTCGGGAATGAATCATGAATTTCTGGCTGTAATTTTCCATTTCCCTGATGTAGAGCGTATCTTTATTTTCTCAAACTTAACTTGCTGAGATAAAAAAAAAAAAAAAATCCACATTACAGCTTCTAGCAACAACTGTGTTGAGGTGTGAGCACCCCACATAGAGACATAGGGCTGTTTCTGGAAGTCCAGCGGGTGAGGGACCGCTGCTTCCTGCCCTTTGCTGAAAGAGAAGCAGCCCTAGGACTGAATTCCCAGTGCCTTCTGCCCAGATGCAGGTTATCTGGGGATTGCATTCTATCCTGGCTGTGAATCCACAGGTGAAGGTGCTCAATACATGTTTGGTGAATGAATGAATGAGT
This sequence comes from Mustela nigripes, assembly GCF_022355385.1. Lineage (NCBI taxonomy): Eukaryota > Metazoa > Chordata > Mammalia > Carnivora > Mustelidae > Mustela > Mustela nigripes. Next base: position 99,969,194 of record NC_081558.1, read on the forward strand.
GAGTGAGTGAGTAACTGGAGGTCAGGCTTAAAGGAGAAAAATTTCTACCTTTATGTCTGCCTAAGACAACCTAGGCAGTCTCTCACCTTCAGAAACCAAGCTGGGTTGAAGTTGACCAGACCTTCCGGAAGGGGTGGTATGAACCCTGGAAGATGAGTGCAGCTTTGTGTCCGGGCTGAGAGCTGAGCTTCTCTCGTTCAGAACTCCATGTATTACCCGGAGTTGTAGACCCAGGAAAATGGGGAGGAGGGTAAATGGATGTTCAGGGTGGGCTCCCCTGTTGTGGTGCTGAGAGGGGGCTGTGATTTCCCACTTGTATACCAAAGTTTTCAGCTCAAGCATGAGACATCCCCTCCCCCCGCCTTTTTTTGGTCTGAAATACACCAATTATATCCCAAAGTTGGTACTACTAACCATCTCTATAATTAAGAGCTCATTCTTGTCCTTTTTTGCTAAAATGTAGGTTCTAAGAGCCTTTCCACGGGTGCAGTCCCCAGGTTTTCTGTAACTTGCGCAAGTGCCACCCAAATTTCTGTCTTTCTCTAAAGACATCTGCTGTCCACCTACGTGTTGCCACCAGGAGCTTCTAGCCAGGATGGTGTGTGTTCCCGGGGCCATCAGCTTTCTTTAACAAGTCCTCTCTTCACTCCTTCTTAATTCCATCTTGTCACGTGGCCCCTCTCTAGATGCTAGACTCCTAATCACATGCAGAGGGGGCACAAAGAAAGAATGATGAGATTTTAAAGACACCTATATAGGTGTTTCCTCTCTTTTGCTGGAACTGTATGGATGGCTGCTCATGACCCACATTTGACATACTTGACTTATATTTAAAGGAGAATAAGGTTCTCATCTCTCCCTAGTCCATGGAGGGTCTGTGAGCTTGACTTTGCATTCTGCCATAGCTGTTAAATCTTATTCTAGTCCAGAGATTCCAATTGGACCTACAGTTTAATACTCTCCCATAATTTTTAGCCCCAGCTCCCGCAGCTATCAGAGAACACCAAAATTGTATGATTCTGCTGAAACTCCACTGCTCATAGCTGCTGAGCACAGTGGGACAGCAGGACAAGGGGGGTAGAGAAGGGAGTGTCCTATGTTCTAGAGATCTGCTGCATTGTACCTAGAGTCAACAGTGCCATATTGTGCACTGAAACAGTTGTTAAGAGGACAGATCTCATGCTTAGTGTTTTCACTACAGTCAAAAAAAAAAATGGGGCACCTGGGTAGCTCATGATTTCGGTTCAGGTCCTGATCTCAGGGTCATGAGATCAAGCCCTGTGGCAGGCTCTGTACTCAGTGCGGAGTCTGCTTGAGATTCTCTCTCCTTCTCTCTCTGCCCCTCCCACCTCTAGCATGGGCTCTGTCTCTCTCTAAAATAAATAAATAAATAAATAAATAAATAAATAAATCTTTTTAAATAAAATGCTATGGATAATAGGTTGGAGGAAGATAGTGCCTGGAAGGGAGTATGAGTGAGGCTCACATTCTCTTCCATGATCCAAGTGCTCATCACGTAGATGTATTCAGTTTGAGAAAATTTGTTGAACGGATGGGTGCACTTCTCTGTATGTACGTTATAAAAAAATTCAAAAATAAAATGAGTACCTTCCCTCTCTAAAGGAAAGAGACTATGTCATGTACACTTAGTGACTCAGCCAGTCACAACGAATAATAATGAAAGCTGGGGCGTCTGAGTGGCTCAGTCAGTTAAGCATCTGACTTTTGATTTCAGCTAAGGTCGTGATCTCAGGGTCGTATGATCGAGCCCCAGTCCAGCATTGCGCTCAGCATGGAGTCTGCGTAAGATTCTCTCCCTCTCCTTCTGCTCTGCTCCCCTCCCCCACTTGCATGCAGGTGCACTCACTCTCTCTCTCTCCAAAAAAAAAAAAAAAGAAAAAATGAAAACAGTAAAAAGAACAATAGCCATTAATGGGACAGCACGTGCTTCACATGTGATACAATCTTTAATCAAAACAGCAACTCTCCAAAACTTCAGTGTTTTGGGTGAGGAACTAAAGCACAGGCAGACCTTGTATTTTTAGCATTTCCAAGGCAACATAGCTAGTCAGTGGTGGAACTTGGGTTCAGTCAGGGGTGCTGAGTTCCAAATCTGGACTATAAACCCCCATGTTGCCATGCAGTGAACTCTCAGCCTTACCAGTTGCCCCCTACACCATTGCCATGACTACCAACTGAGACACAGATTCTGAGTTAGAAATATTGGCGTATTTTTGGTAGGGGAAAAAAAACTCAAGAAACTAAAACTTATGAAGAAAAATGCTACGATGTCCCACACACAATAATTTTATCTGGTACCAAACACAGAACTCTGGGATGATCCATTGTTGATACAATGCCATTGAATCGGAGAAAATTGATAAAATGAAGAAGGCAATTTAAACATGAGTATTCAGTCACCAAGCCAAATAGCCAGGAAATATAACGTTTTATAATATATACACCTAGACACGAACCACCCAAAGTGATCTTTCTGACTGAGAGAGTATCTAAACACGTGGGACAGACAAGATTAGTTCCAGGAAGAGGAAAGCCCTCTGTGGAGACCACTGCCAAAGAATGTGTGAGATAGTGGGGAACCCAGAGTTGCACATGACCTTTGACACTGGGTAAGATGGGGTCTGGAGAGCAAAAGGGAATCTTTCCATTGGAATGACACCCATCAACAGAAGTTCAGAGGGAGGGACGGCTGGGTGGCTCGGTTGGTTAAGCGTCTGCCATCAACTCAGGTCATGATCCCAGGATCCTGGGATCCAGTCCCACGTCAGGCTCCTTGCTCAGCAGGGAGTCTCCTTCTCCCCCTGCTCATGCTCTCTCTCTCTCTCTCTCTCTCTCTGACAAATAAATAAATAAAATATTTAAAAAAAGAAGAAGTCCAGAGGCAGAAATAACCAGGACATATTCAGGGGACCATCAAAACACCAAACAGAGCAAATATATGGGCAAGTAGTTGACCAGGTGGCTGGGGAGGGTTTTGGAGAGTTGTGAATGCCTGAGGAAGCTGGTAGAATTTGTATGTAAATTTGTATGTAAATTCTGAAATAACAGAGGACCTGAGGGTGGAGCATGGGAGAAAGGAGACCATGAGGAGACAGGGAGGCGGCTGATGAGGGCCTGGAATGGCAAGGGAGCTATCCAGAAAATAAGAAGAAGATTTTTAATAACCTGGCAGGACTCAGTGACAAATTAGGTGTAAGGGACAGAAAAAACAGTCTCTAACTACTGCTTATCCAGAAGGGTTTCAAAAATGAACTTGGCTAGGGAGATGGTTTACGTGGGTTGACCCACAGAGGAGGAGCAGGGAAGGGGGCAGAGAAGGAGGAGGGCTGATGTACTATGGGATGGAGCGGCACCCCGGCCTGAGAACGGGGAAGACGGGACCCTGACCCCAACTAATTTTGTGATCCCATCACTTGCTTTCTCATTTCTAGAACTAGGAATTTCATCGAGGAAACATTTACTGAGCACTTACCCTTCTCCAGGCACTAAGCAGTTGTCCGCCTGTTTCCCACATGGGTGGGCCCATGGTGTTCCCCATCCAGGGCAGGGTCCAGCCTTGGTTCCAGCAACCCAAGGTTGGCCCGTTTCTTTAGTAAATCCTAGCTTTTGCTGCCCTCTAGTGGCCACTGCACACCACTAAAAACTGAGCTCTAGCCCTTCGGTTCCCAGAGAGCTAATCTGAATGGAAAGTTAAGAGGTCCTTAAGATGGATCTGAATCATAGACCATGCGCAGGGTCAAGGGAACAGGTAGTAAACAGCGGCCAAAGGGCATATTCTGACAGTTGGTCACCACGCCGGGAGGCGGTGGTAAGAAAGATCCAGTGCCCTGAATCAGACAGGAGACGGGGTGGGGAGGTGGCAGTCAGTCCCGGAGAAAAGGAGCCAAGGGCAGCAGACAGCAGAAAACCCCATTAGGACTCATTCAATAAATGGGAAAGCCTGGACAAGGAGGAAGTGTGGGTCGCAGATAAAGGCCCTTCTTCATGCTGACCGGGCAAGGCGACAATCAAGGATAAGGGCGAGTCTGTAATTCACTGAGGACAAAGGCTTGACAACTTTCAAGGACGACACTAGTCCAGACTCTGGAAACTCCTTCATTCCATGCTCCTCTTTTCCTTGCTGGGCACATGTTCTAGATCATTCATCTGGACAGTGGGCATCTCCTCCAGCTCCCACTACCAGGGTGGTACCCCACAGTGGGGGATAGCCAGGGAGTGGTGAAACTGAACGGGCTGGCATAGGACAGGGCAGATGCTCCGGGATCTCACTAGCTGGTGGGTAAGCAGGGGAGTGAGAAGTTCTCATCAACTCAGCCCTGGGCAGGTGATGAAGCTAATAACGGAAACAGCTCTGAGGAGAGACAGCCATGGCCATATCCAGTGGAGGGATCTGGTGAGTCAGCACTGGGAAAAGCAAATCACTTTCTGAGAGACAACCCTCCCCACCCTGCCTCATCCCCTGGCCAGCACCCCACGCTTCCCCTGTTGTCACCCTTGGGGTGTTTGTATGATGTTCCCCAACAGACAGTAACCTTGGCGAGGGCGGGGCCGTCACAACTGTCTGCTTCAGCTGTCTGTATCCTGTACACAGTTTAGGGCCTGGCTGGCAAGTAAGCAAATAAGTACATGGATGATGGAACTGAGTTATTAAAATTTGGAGTCCTGCCTTTGTGATTTGCTGCTGTGTGACCCTGAGCAAGATAGTTCACCTCTCTGAGCCTTGCTCTCCTCGTCTGTAAAATCAGATTATAATGGCAAGTTACAGGATCTGTGAGGATCAGACTGATGTCTGTGAGTTTTGTAAAGGGTCATACAAGTGTGCATTGTTATTTTACTCTGCTTGAAAATGGGAAGTTAACCAGATGTCCACTGGCATTTCTCTGGGCCTGGGCACTCTATGGCTGTTTGCTTTCTGAGTTAAAACATTTAGAATGTGCTTCTTATGAATGTGCATTTGAATTCACTCCCCAGCTACCAGCAGCTAGCTGGCCCCTTTTCTGAGACAAGTTCCCCTCCCGGGCACTCAGCAGCCCACCCTTAAACTTCACCTATGCCCTCTTCCCAATTCTGGTCCTGTCAGATTTGCAGCCTGTGCTCAGATGACATAACAGTCATCAGGCTAACTGGGGTTCTCTGGTCAACCAGGGGGAAGTATGGCCTCTTTCCGGGGGTTATTTTGCCCATTTTCTATATGCGAGTGGAGATCTCAACCTCTACCATTTTGCCTCAGTGTAAACATGTTATGCACCTGGTCTGGCAAATAATTCCAAGAAATCCTGCCTAGCCTGATGTGGTCTGTGGCTTCTCTAGGTGCCCTAGTGTGGAAAAAGAAAGGATATTCATATCCATGGCCCTACATAGGGAAATTGTAGCCTAAATTATACCACAAAACCTTTTAACCCCAGGCTTGGTCATATATGGTTGCTTTCCTTTATTTTTTCCAGTCTGCCAGTTTCTCAGAATGTGTCATTAGGGCCGGTTTAGAAATTGATTTTTGTCCCCCAGACACACAATATTGGCGCGGGAAACATCCTGAGCACGTGCCAAGTTATGATGACTGGGTGAATAAGAGATAACATTTCTTGAGCATGTGAAGCATGTCAGGGTTTACCCGTGTGAACTCACGGAGTCCTGGCAATGATTCTTGTTTTCTCTATTTTATAGATGAGAAAGATGAGCCAAAGAGAGGCTAACTAACTTGCTGGAGGTTATACAGACAGTAACAATGGAGACAGATTCAAACCTAATAGTCTGACCCCAGACCCCATGACCCACAGAATGGAAAGTGGTGACCCACGTCTCAATACCTGGGGTCGGATGACCTTGTACACTTCTTTGAAGTCTTGTCTGGTCTCTGGCGAGATGGCCGGTGGAGCTCAGCTTTTCAGGGTTGCCCAATCGCACAGAGGACAATTTGCGAGAATGCCTGAGGGCAGCCCACAACTTTTTGGCCGTCTGTACCGGCAGAGCGGCTCATTGTACTCCTGGCTTCTCCTAGCCATCTCTCTCAGCCCTCTGCTGCAGGTCGCCGTGTGTTTTCAGCACTAGTCCCATGGGCTTTTTCCTCTTTCCCAAACTCTGGTGTGTATTGTAGGACAGCGCCCTCCTGCCCAGGTACCTACAGGCAGGACATCAGGAAAACAGCCTTGGGGAAGCACAAAAGAGCCAGGACCCGTGCCCACCCCTTGTCAGGACCCTTATCTCCAGACGAGGGGTCAAGGCTGCAGAGGTCTCCATTCACTGGCAGGGTGTGCTTCCTCCCGGCCATGTCTGCTGATGGCTTGTGCCCAGACTGGACGGTCTCTGAAGCCCGGACAGGGAGTACAGAGATAAAGAGCAGACAGAATTCGCCATCAGTTTGCATTTCCTCCCTCCCTCGCTGGAGAGCTCTAACCCTCCAAGCAGCATTAAATAAGCTCTTGTTGGATGAACAAATGAATAAACATTAAGTTAAGCCGCATCTGAGGCCCTATAACTTCCACACTGTGTTAATTATGCCCCAAGCAAATCCCATTCCTTCTCTGGGTGAATGGTGCCTGTCCGCTGGGACCCTAGGGGTAGTGCCTGTGAGCACTGTCCTTGTTCCTACCTAGCGCTCTGTGTTTTCTCTCACTTGGACACATTGAAGCGTAAATTTCAGATTTGCAGATGCCACAAAATGAAGAAATCTCTAATCTGATAGATGAGTGAGTGAAGAGCACTACGCTTTAGTTAGAAATTTGTAGTTAGCAAAGATAAATAGGAAATTCTCTAGAGTTAAAGCCTTAAGTAGAGAAAGGGAAGAAGCTCACTTGAGAAGACCCTGTGAGTTAGACTGGGGTCTTTATTAGGTTACATGCTCAATAGAAACCAGCCAATAAGAGACTCTCCGACTACACTGATGGATGTATCGAGGCCTGGATGTGAGATCTTGGCTTAGTCTGTGCTGAGCACACTAGGTCTAAAGGATTGGGTTCAGTTCTAGGTGTCCCTGTCAAGAGGGACAGGGACATACTGATGCTCATCCGGAAGAATATGATGAAAACGGCAGAAACTGTGCATTTGAGAGCCATTAGAAGGAATGTGTGGAAAAGAGAAGACTTAAGGAATTATCCATCTAGTCTTTACATATGTAGAACTCCATGGAAGAAAGGAAGATTTCTTCTGTACAACCCTAGAGGGCAACTAAGAACCATGGATGGAAATTACAAAAACAAAGAAAGTGTTCTGAATACCACAGCAGTCTACCAGGAGGGAAGAGTGTCACAACACCAAGAGCCTAGCTGTCGTGAAAAGGGTCCTTCCTTGAGTGGGAGATTAGAGTGAAAGCTCACAAACGTCCTGGGTGTCTGTGATCTGTAATCTTAGCTGCTTCTCCCAGCTTCATGTCCTCTGCAGCTTTGTCAAGCTTTGGATTTGAAAATCCTCTTCCCACGCTGACACCAGTCCATGTATCAATATGTTAGGTGCAAGTGGGGACCTAGGGCCTTATGACATTAAGTGTGACAGCGATCATTAATTTAGCAAAGTCTAGTGAGAAGTATTCTGACCCCAGAATTTGAAAACCCAAGTCTGGTCTTGGCTCTGCCACCAACAATCTTGGGGTCCTCAGTTTTTCTACCTGTGAGTTAAGAGCACTGGACAGTCTCTGGTTTAACTCATTTACTTAACCCACTAACACATTCATTCATTCGACAAATGTTTCTTAAGTATCTACCATCTTTCAGACACTATCTTCCTTATGTAAGTCCTTCCTCTTTGGGGAATTCATTTCCCTCTTCTCTCAAATAGGGGGATGGGATTAGATGAACGTCAGAGTCCCTTGCACCTTAGCTAGGCTGTGGATCTGCCTACCAGTAACATCATCTCACTACACGTTTCATAGCCTTGACTAGAACATAGACACATAGGACTAGACTAATGATTTGCTAAATAAAAAGCAATTCTGTGGTTCAGGAACTGCTCAAATCTGTTTACCTATTAACTCATTTTTTAAAAATGAGTTAATGAAGGAATTAATTTTAGTTTGTATCCACCAAAGGCATATCACATTAAGAGAGACAAAAAAAAAAAAAAAAAAAAAAAAAAAAGAAAAGAAAAAGAAAGAAAGAAAGAAAGAGAATAAAAGAGAAAAATTGAGAAACCAATATGCTAATCATAATGGTTGCCACTCAGCAAATGCTTCCTAAGGGAAGTTACTGAGACTTTGAAAGTCTAAAAAAGGCCTTTGGTGTACCTTCATCTTGACTGATACTTTGGACACAGAATTCAAGGTTGGTAATAATTCCCACTCAGAATTTTAAAGGAATTGCTCCATTTTCTTTAACGTTCCAAGGCTGTTGTTGAAAACTGCTGTCATCATGATTCCTGATTTGTTGGATTTTACCTGACTCCCCCCACCCCACCAAAAGCTTTTAGAATGCCCTCTTCATTGTTGATATGTCCTGACACCGTAGTTTAGAGTAGGTCTTTTGAAAATTCATCACAGCAGGCACTTGAAACCTTGTATTGGCTTGGCAGTTTGTGCCCTTCAGTCCTGGGAATTTTTCTTGACTATTTATTCTTTTTCACTCTGTCTGTCTCATACCTGTTGGATCGATTCTTTAATTTTCTTACATTTTTGCTCTTATTTTCCTCTCTCAACTGTTCTCGTCCTACTCTCTGGAAAATTTCTTTGACTCTGTCTTCTGACCCATGCGTGAGATGTTTCCTTTCCACCACAGTTGTAATTTCTGAGCGCTCTTTATCATTCTGAAATGTCCCCGCTGTCTGCAGCAGCTTGTCTGTTTTCATGGGTATGGTGCCCTTCTTACCTCTCTGAGGGTGTTACAGTGTTGCTGACGTTGTGGTCCTGCCTGCACCTCCTTTCCTGGGAGTGTCTGATCCTTCCTGTTCGTTTAGTTTGGGGCTTTTCTGCAAAGTCTGGGGATCTTTGGCTGGATCATATTCCTATTTATGAGTGAGGCACCAAAAAAGCTGAGTGGATACTCTGTATAACAGAAGGAGTGTGTTTACTGGAAGGTTCCACTCTGCAGTGAAGGAAGGGATCTCCAAATGTCAGAATTCGAGTATCTGTACGTCTTTTTGGTTTCTCCAATGAAAGATCTTCAAGTCTGCATCAAATGTTTCTATTTGGCGGCCAGTATCCTGGGAGACAAGATCAAGGATGGTGGCTTCATCTCCCTCTTCTGTATGTGGACCTTCAGTGAATGTCAGTTTTTCAGGAAAAGGTACATCCTGTAGAAGAGGGGGTGGGGGGTGTACTTCCTTTACAACCCCTCTTCCCTTTTCAGCCCCACCTGAACTCCAACTTTTAGTGCAGTCTTGTGGCTTCCACTTCTTGGGCCTTTCCAAAGATCGTGCAGGGCTAATGGTAGGAACTTGCATCTCACCTCCATTCTCCCGGGTCAGAACCCACTCTTGCAGGGACTTCCTGTTATTTAAAAAAAAAAATGTTGACTTCTCTTGTCTACTCTTACCTCTCGATCTCTTTATTCTTGGTGGTTTATATCTTCCCCCCTGCTTGTGTCATTTTTATCACACTTGGGAATTAATGAAGATACAGCCAAGTGATCAAAGGGGGAGAGAGCTTCTCAAAAAGGGGTTCTGAACAAATAAACTTTGGGGTCGGGAACACACTGACAAGAGGTGGTGGCCAACCAGTGCAAGGAGACCTTGGCTGTGGTGGCTACCCTTCACAGCCTTGGACAAGATAACAGCTTGCGGGCTGCCCGCACTCAGGCACTCAGTGAGTATTTGCTCATCACCTACTCTGGGCCAGGTGTCACTCTAGACCCGGGAGATGGGACCATGAGCAAGACAAAGAAGTCTTCTGCTCTCCTGGACCTTACATTTTCTATTTATTTATTTATTTTTATTTATTTACTTGTCAGAGAGAAAGAGAGCACACTTAAGCAGGCAGAGAGGCAGGCAGAGGCAGTGAGAGAAGCAGGCTCTCTGCCAAGCAAGAGCCCGATGCGGGACTTGATCCCAGGACCCTGGGATCATGACCTGAGCCAAAGGCAGCGATTTAACCAACTGAGCCACTCAGACGCTACTGGACCTTACATTCTGACGCATGATACGGCAACAAATAAGCAAACAACCCACTAATGAGGTTAGTGGCGAGCACTCAAAAAAATTAACCAGAGTTGTGTGTTAATGAGTGAATACAGGAGGTACTTCCCCCGTAGAATATTAACACTGGAAGGGCCCCTGAAATCCAGTTTCCTCATCTTAAGAATGAGGAAGTTCAGGTACAGAGAGGGGCAGGGATTTTCCCAGTGCCACACACAGGTAAAACCCACACCCGCACCGGGGCCTCCCAATTCCCGCTCCTGCATTCTTCCCGCTATTAATTTCTACACAATTCTTGAGACCTCTACTTGACAGCAGACCACACTCTGTGCCTCTCTGGGGCTCCACCTTCTTTCTTAGCCCCTCGGGAACCAGCTAAACCCATAAGCTCCGTCAGTTGCAGTCAGAGCAGCCCCTGCTCCAGTGAACAGAAATGAAACCACTCTTCAGCTTTAGACTGGTAACTGAACTTGGCAGCAACACAGGCTACCAACCAGCCGACTGAGGGCGTCCCAGGGCTCCATAGCGAGTGTCCCTCGCTGCCCAGACATTGCTTTATACCTGTTTCAAATCTCAGTCGGTGTAGAAACAGAACACTAAATTCACATAAAGAGACCTCCTTTCGAAGAGCTCACCTGGATTTCACAGGAGTGCGAGAACAGAGGTTTCTAGAGATGGATTTTAAAGCCTCTACACGGAAACATCATCAGCAACTCAGGGCTTTCCTGAGGCTCACACAGGGGTTCTGGAGCAGAACTAGGAACTATCCCTCTGCCCACTGCCCCTTTTTCCCCTTCAAAGGATTATGCTTCCTTGGAATATTGCATTCCACTCCCCCCATTCCATTGCTGATCATACAAGTTCTTATTGTTACTTTACTTATAAAATAACTCTTAGGTCAGGCAACAGGAAAAATTAGAAGGGCACCTGGGTGGCTCAGTGGGTTAAGCCTCTGCCTTCAGCTCAGGTCATGATCTCAGGGTCCTGTGATCAAGCCCTGTGATTGATCACAGGATCAATCCCTGATTGATCACTCCCCCGCAGGGAGCCTGCTTCCTCCTCTCTCTTTCTGCCTCTCTGCCTACTTGTGATCTCTGTCTGTCAAAAGAAAAAAAAATTCTTTAAAGAAAAATAATAAAAATTAGAAAAGGGGGGTGAAATCACCCAGTTTTCCACCCAGTAAAGCCAGTCTTAACATTTTAGTGAATTTCCTTCCTGTTAATTTCTGAACAGAGTTGTTGTTAGTGATGTTCTTCACCTAGTTATAGTTGCAACTTGTAGCTGCTATAGTGCTTTATGAATCTCTAATGACTGCCAGTATATATCATAATCACTTAATCATTCCCTTCCTGTTAGATTTTTGTATTTTAGTTTTAGGGTGGTTTTTTTTTTCAATGTTATAGTTGTTTTCTCATTTAAAAGAATGCTGTGGTGAACATAGTCATGCTTAAAGCTACATGAGAACAATTGCATGTCACCTATATGCTGCTTCTCATCTTTTTGCAATTGACACATTTCATGGTGAGAACGTTATCTAATGAAATGCATCTCTGACGGTGGGATTGGAGGCATTGACAGCAGGTGCGGGAGCCATTGTGGGAGAGAAGGACTGCTTAGAATAGGAGTTGGCAGGTCCTCTCAGTGCTGTAAAACCGCACCAAATAGATATGCTCCAAATTTATGCTTTTCTTTTCCTTTTTTTTTTTTGTTTTTTTTAGATTTTTTAATTTATTATTTGACAGAGAGATCACAAGTAGGCAGAGAGGCAGACAGAGAGAGTGGGGGAAACAGGCTCCCTGCTGAGCAGAAAGCCCCATGTGGGGCTCCATCCCAGAACCCTGAGACCATGACCCGACCCAAAGGTAGAGGCTTAACCCACTGAGCCACCCAGGCGCCCCCAAATTCATGCTTTTCTAAGGCCAACTCTGGCCTGCCTCCCACGTTGCCTTTCACAGGCAGGCGTTAATGCAGAGAACTCCGTGCCTCGAGCCCTGGCTGAGCACGGGGAAGGCGGGGGTGGCCTGGGGCAGGGGAGGAATTAGAATGAATCAGAGAGCAGGCAGCCAGGGGAGGGGGTGGAAGTCAGACTTATCTGATGGGTGAAGCACTGGGTCAGCAGGCTTGGCGGCAGCTGTTGTGGGCATCTGTCAGGCTCTTGGGCAGGGGTGTTCCTCAGACGGACGGTGCATGGAAAGCAATGCAGACTCTTAAAGGCATCTGAGTCACCTTCCCTAGAATCCTTCAGGCCACTTCTTCTCATTGGCCTGGGTTATTAGGGCAAGACTCCATTAAGATTATAAAAAGAGAAAAGGATTTGATTTACTTTCATAATAATTTACCTGCCTATTTACATCTGGTACAGTCTATTTCTAGACATTTGATTCCTTTTTACCATTTCTTCTCTACTTGTAACTTTCCCCTCAAATTTAAATGATAATAGTTAATTAATACCTCTAGAATTTATTTATAAACAAGCATTTAGAGAGCTTAGTCTGTTGATGGCACTGTCCTGACTGGTTTCAAAATATTATCTAAGGGTGTCTGGGTGGCTCAGTGAGTTGAACATCTGACTCTTGATTTCGGCTCAGGTCGTGATCTCAGCGCCCTGAGATGGGGCCCCTTGTTGGGCTCCACACTCTGTGGGGAGTCTGCTTGAGATTCTTTCCCTCTCCCTCTCCCTCTGACCCTTCCCTAGCTCGCTCACACTTGCTTACTCTTTTTCTCTAAAAAAATAAAATCTATAAAAAAAAAATTCTCTCATTGGGGTGCCTGGCTGGCTGGGTTGTGAGTTCAAACTCCATGTTGGGCATGGAGCCAACTTTAAAAAAAAATTATCCCATTTAATCTTCATAGCAAGCTGTGAAGCAGATACTGTTATACCCCATGCCACAGATGAGGGAACTGAGACCAAGATGTTAAGCACCTTGCTCCTGGTCACACCACCACTAAGGAACTCCAGAGTCCATAGCCCTCAGGAGAATCTGGTGGAGACCGAGGGGCAGGCAGAGGCTTGGGGGGCTGAAATGACAATAGTAGAATGCTGGGTGGTTCGTGTTCTACCTCTCTGAATATTCCTAAAAACCCCACAGAGAATAATCAGATCTTTTTCCATAACATGAGGAAGTTCTTAGGGGTAATCTAGCTCCTGCTATTTATACACCAAGGAGATCAGGAAATGTCCAAATAGTAATCAAGCAAAAGTGGACCTGAATGGAAGCAATAGTTTCTGGTGAGTATGAGTAAGAATGAGGATTTTTATGAAGTCTTCTCTGTATGTGTAATGGTACCCGTTGGAGAGAGGGCCACCTGGGGGCACCTGGCAGGGAAGTGGAGGAGGACACAGATTCCACCCAGGGACTGGGCACATAGGGAACAGGTTTCACAGGAAATGGTCAGGACCCAGGAGGGGAGAGAGGCTGGAAAAGTCAGGGGAAGAGATGATGAGGACTCAGCAGCAGGGGCTGGGGTGGGCCATGCGGAAGTCTAAGTAGTGATTACTGTCAGAAAGGTGTAGGAGGCCCTAGGCAAGGTCCTAGGGAGCTAGGCAAAGAAAACACCTGAGAAGCACCCAGGAAGGGGCCAAGTCAGAGACTGGGCAGGGGGTTGGGGGTACACAGTGAAGGGAATAAGGGGAGAGAAGATTATATAAACTGGGGTGTAGAGTCCGAGAAGACTCAGAAGCACCTGACTTCATGCTGAGAGTCTGTGCTACGAACTCAAGGTTCCCAGCGTTTCCCTCCTGAGAGTAAGTTTGGTCTTAGAATCTAGAGTGGTCGAATTGGTAGATTTGAAGTTAAGCATCCATAGCCAATAGTCTGAAAATAACCAGTACGAATATGATCAGCCTTGGTGTTCTGAGCAGTGTGTGATAGCCCTTCCCAACACCTGTCGAATTACCTGGGACGTCTGCGATGGGGAGAGGTGGGGCCCCCTCCCTCCACACCCTCTGGTCTTAGCCTGTCAAAAGGAATATGGTTGACTGGGGCAACATTTTAAAGATTTGCAGGGGACATTGAAATAGTTCTTAAAGGCTGTGGGCAAGAGAAGAATGAGGTGAAAACAAAGATGTTGTTTGCAACATTGTCTGAAGAGCCAGAGATCAGCTGGGAGAGAGAAATAGGGGAGAGAAATGGGGACCTTCTGAAAGTGCCACTGTAACAAAGGGCAGCATGGAATAGGGGAAGGGACAGGGAGAGTGGGGAGACATGGTCACTGGTCCTTTACCAGATGGGAAGAGAAAGTAATGACCCCGGGGCTCTGCCAGACAGACCTGCTGACCTGCCGTAGAACTGCTGGAAAAGAAAACTGCACTTGTACTTTTCTAAGAAACTGATCACAGAGGTCTGGTGACCTGCTGGGCTGTTTGCATCTGGGACCTCAGGCTCCCTTTGCTTTGCTGCAACAGTCTGCAAAGGGACCACTTCCACCCCTGAAAGGGCTGCAAGTTGCATCTCGGGCCCTGTGCACACTTGACCTTGGGAGAGAATCCTGAGGTTGGCACAGAGGAGTGACTCCATGAACCATAGAAGCTCGGTGATAGAAATTCTCAGAGTAAGCAGGAAATTTTGTGGTCATCTAGTCCAACATCCTACAAATGGAATTTGCAAATACTGCAAATTTCCATCAGTGGAAAGTGGAATCAACTTAGCGGGATGCCAGCAGCAACTGAGGGGGGAAGAAAGTGAAATAGAGTATCAATGAAATTAACTCAGTGAAACTTGTGTTTCCTGATGTAGCTGTTGCTATGTAGTCTTCTGGTCAAGATAGAAACTGCAGTCCAGAAAGTGTAAGCAACTTGGTACATGCCAAGCCAGCCCTGAGAAGACCAATCGCACAGGCCAGTGATGCCTTCTCTCCACCTGCCTCCCACCCCTCCAACCACAAACATACCTAAAACTTACACATAATTTGCTCTGGTATGTGGTGTAAAGAACATGGGATTTGTGGTCTAGGGCTGGGTTCAAGTCCAGCTGGGTGACCATGGGAAACCGTCTAGCTGGTGTTTCTCAGGCAGCATCTCAGGGACCCCCTTCCAGATCATGAGCTGGGGGAGTCTTGTGAATTCGGCTTTCCTGGGTCTCCTGAATCATAACTTGCGATTGGGGACTAGGGCAAGTGAGGGACCAGCCAAACCATCTGCATGTTTAATAAACTCCTTAGACACCTTTTATGCATGCTCGTTATGCCAACCAATGGTCTTGACATTTCTGAGCTTAAAGTTCTGGTGGGTGAGGTGGAGATGGTGACAGCACCTGGTCGTAGCGAGGACCAAGTGGAGAGTTAATGTGAAGGTACTGAGGTATCACCATCCTACAACATCCTTCTCAAAATGATGCTTTGGGGAAGAGAGCACCAGAAGGGGACGGGGTGGGGTGGGGGAGAATCTGTGCATTTGATGGCACCAAGAAAGTTAAAGGGGGAAATGAGCCAACAGGCGTGTTTTCTACTTCTGTCTCTTTCCCTCTTCCAACTTCTGTCCTACAAATTTCTCTTCCCGCTCCAGTCTCCATGGCAGCACCATGCCCACCCACGGACATGTGTTTCAAGCGGGCTCCCTGCCCAGTGATTGATTGATGGCGATACATAGGGCAGCTGTCTGTCTGATGCATGCTTGAGCCTTCTCAAGCCCACTGTGACGTTCAAGTTCCTTTAATAGGAAATTCTCTCAGTCCTGAGTGCAGAACGCTGGGGCCTGGCAGGACTGTTGATTCAGCACATACTGGGTGCTCGCTGTGTTTTACATTCAGTGGAAGCCTCCCAGGATACGCCATGTATTTGGACTAGTGCATGAGTAGGGCTGCTGGTGCAGACGACGTGGGCCCTGGAGGCTTACATTAGAGATGCAGGGGCAGCTGCTCTTTCAAGGGAGAGGCTTTGTGCTTGGGTCTGTGAGACAAACCAATAACTCGGTGGTTCCTCCTGGTGAGAAGTGAAGGTCTTGGTGTTCAGCTAGAAGAGGTGGTTCTTATCCTGGGGTCTCTCCCACCAGTTTTGTTGGTTCTGCCCCAGAACCAGTCCAGTGGGGAAGGGCCAGGCCCAGGGGGAGGGCGTGACGGGGCACTGAGGATGGTTCCTTTTTTTTTTTTTTTTTTAAAGATTTTATTTATTTACTTGACAGAGATCACAAGTAGGCAGAGAGGCAGTCAGAAAGAGAGAGAGAGGGAAGCAGGCTCCCTGCTAAGCAGAGAGCCCAATGCGGGGCTCGATCCCAGGACCCTGGGATCACAACCTGAGCCGAAGGCAGAGCTTTAACCCACTGAGCCACCCAGGTGCCCCCTGAGGATGGTTCCTAAGTACGACGTGACCCCTCTTCTTCCCTTGCCGTTCTTTGCCCTGATCCCCAGTGACTGGGCGAAGGGAAGCCAATTCTATTCTTCTTCCGTTCTGCTTCTCCTTTGACTCGATGCCTCCTTCTTTTTTGTGTCACTGGCAGCCTCTGTTTTCGGCGGATGGGTCCAGCTAGGGATGGGGACAGGGAAGGTTGCAAAGGTTAGGTGGAAGGAGGTCGTCTCTTCCGTTATTCCCAAACTTCAACTAGAAGCATGTGAAAATGAGTGAGTTAGAAATGGTGCCCAGGCAGAGTCGGAGGGAGGTCACAGGGGCGGGGATGGGGTAAAGAAGTGAAGAGACTTACTGGAGAAGGGGGTGAGGGCACAGTTAGCTGGAAGCTTAGCAAAGGAAAATAAGAATAACTCCAGGCAAACAAGAAGGATTTAGAATCAGGCTCGGTCCTGGGCAAGCTCCAGACTGTGGCCCAAGCTAGAGCGGCAGGATGATTGAATGGTGGCATTGTGTCAATTACCTTATTTTCTTGTTTTCTTTCCTGTTCCCACTCCCTTTTCCATCTTCTGCCTTCTTTCCACTCTGGATCCCATCTTTCCCCCCTTTGTCTTCCTCTCCTCCTCCTCTTCTCTGCACGCATCCTTTCTCCCTTCCCTTCTGGCCCACCGTCCCCTGTCCCCCATTTCACTCCACGCCCTACCCCAAGCTCTCTGGCGGATGTGAGTTGACCGTGGTCCTCCAGGACTTCAATGCGGGCCACAGCAGCGAGCTGACCATCCAGGTGGGGCAGACGGTGGAACTGCTGGAGCGGCCCAGCGAGCGACCGGGCTGGTGTCTGGTCCGCACCACGGAACGGAGCCCCCCCCAGGAGGGCCTGGTTCCCAGCAGCGCCCTGTGCATCTCCCACTCCCGAAGCAGCGTGGAGATGGACTGCTTCTTCCCCTTGGTGAAAGGTAGGGGGAACTGAGGGGGGCGGGCACGTGCAGAGGGCCGCTGGGGTGCTGGCCCACCCTAGCCCCAGAAGGTCACAGAACTAACCTGTCTCGTGAACCCATTAGGCCTTGTGAGGTTCCGCTGGGATCTGCTTGTGAAGGGAATGGGTTGGGAATGTGAAGAGAAAGAGCTACCGAGCGGCCATGGGACTTGGGAAAAGTCATGTAACCTTTGTGAGCCCATCTTGAAATGAAAGCTGAATTGGATGGCCTCTGAGACCTCTTCCAGCTCTCCCATGACGTTCAGAAAAGTCTTCTTGTACCTGTGGCCAGCACCTAGCCTTCTCCCTTCTGCACTGACCCACACTCCTGCTCCAGAGCTATGCTGGGCTCCCCAACGGGTTTGACGCTCCCCTCAGCCCTGCCACGGTTCGAGACATTTACTTACGGAGCTCTAATGGATAAGTTATTTGAGCCCTGGCTTCTGTTTTATATAAGCTCTGTTATTTATTTTCTATAAACTCCCTGTTTGTTTGTCCACTTTCCCCCTCACACCAAGGAGACTGAACTACTTAGAACAGTGACTCTCCAAGGTGAAGGGTGTCTCTGGATTGGCAGCATCAGCATGCCTCGGGAACCTTTAGAAACACGAATTATCAGACTCTACTCTGGACCTACTGGGTCAGGAACGCCTGGAGGTGGGGGGATAGTGGTCTGTGTTCTAACAAGCCCTCCAGGGACTCTGACGCTCACTCTAGTATGAGAAACACTAACTTCAAAAGACAAGGCTGCCAGGAGCTTTGAAGGCTTTCACCGAGTCATTATGTTGAGTAAGCTGAGGCCCAGAGAGCGACACCAAGTTCTCCTGGGTCTGAGCTTATTTTCTTAACTGGCCAGATGATCTACATCAGGGGAGCCTTCCGTGCAGACCCATGCTGGATATTTATGACATGGAAAGAGGATAGGGTCCTGTTGGGAGGCAAGGACACCAGGGTCACCATGGAGACCCACTACAGACTTCCTGGTAGGTACTGAGAGGGCTAACTACACTTCTGAAATAGTCCTGCTTCTCGAATTCCATCTGGTCGGCCTCCACAGCCTGACTTCCTCCTTTCATCCACCAGATGGCGGTAGCAGGTTGCATTATTCATGCTGCCTGACTCCAAGAGTGGCCCTGGCGTTTTTTCCCACCAGGAGAAAATTGGGAACTAAAACCTGATTCTCTTCTCTATACACACACACACACACACACACACACACACACGTCCCTCTCCCCCAGTTCAACCATCACCTACTTCCCCCTTTTCTCTGAAGACCAAGGAGGGACAGGGTCAGGAAATTGCATGGAGTCTGAATTGTGGGTACGGCCCCTGAGTCCTTTTGAGGTCCCCACTGGAGAAACTCACGGTATCAGGGAAGAGATGATCCGTGAAACTCAGGAATGTGGCTGTGTTGGAAGTCTGACTGAGGGGAAACTGGGGCACAACGGGGCAAGAATTGTGAGGGTCGGCGGTGGGTGATGTGAAGTACACACAGCACTTGGAATAGTGCCCGGCCCCGCATGCTATAGGTGGTCTAGTTGTTACATTGTTTGTCCTTAGTCTGTCAGCAAAATAGCTACAAACTCCCCCACATCCCTTCTAGAGACCCCCATCTTTGGAGACAAAACCAAGAACAGCACGTCCTGTACGGGGCCGGTGTGGGGGTAGGTCTGCAGGTGTGGGTGGTTCCATCAGGAATGGCTCTACTTCCAGAGAAGAGCTGGGACTTCCAGACGTAGGCCTGGCCTCCCCAGCCTGTGGACCCTGGATCCCCTCCTGGCCGCCCACGAGGTGGGTCCCTACTACTTGCGGGACGTGGCAGGAGTAAACCCACAGTGCAGAAGCAGAGAGCTGTCAGATGGGGTCTGTGATCCAGGGTGAGACCGCTAGTGGGGATGGTGGAGAGGTAAGGGACAAGGGACACTAGGGAGGAGGGATAGAAAAGAGTGGACAAGAGATAGGGAGGGAGGCAGGCATGGAACTTTCCAGCTCTCCACCAGCCTGCCTGTTTCTTAAAGGCAGTCCCCTACCAGTGCCTACCACCCATTTCCTTGGCTCTATTTGTTTGCAGGCTGTTTCCCCTCTCTCCAAGCATAGGCCACTGAGGGGGGGACTTCAGAGGGCAGCCTGTGAGCTCCCACCACCCTCTCCCCCATGTGGGCTCAGTACACCCGGGGGTCCAAGTTCTGGCAGTTGCGGCACCATGGAGTAGCCCTTAGGACCCTAACAAGGACTCTTCTGAAAGTCTGTGCCCTCGTGCACCACCACCACACCCCCCAGCTTTGAAAGTGCCTCCTTCTGCAGGGCCTGCCAGAAGTACTGGCCTCTTAGCAGAAACCCCTTCTCCCATCCCACCCAGCTGCCTGCCGGCCACCTGGCCTTTCCTCCTCCCAGCTGATCTGTCTCTGGCAGGCTCTCCTCCTCTCAAGGCACAGCTGGACTGAGAATAAAACATTCTTCTGAGGTTGTGGCCTCATCCCAGGTCACTACAGGTCAGAATCTGTTCCTTTTTACGTTCTTAGAAGGGAACTAGTCCTCTTCACCTTTGCAGAGAGCATCAGGTCAGTGTGCCTGTGGGCTGTGAGAGGGCAGTATCTGTAGGATGTGCCAAGCGCCACATGAGTGCTCAGGCCAGGACCATCGCCCCCAGAAATGGAGACAGAAGAACCTCAGAATGTTAACACTGAGGAGGGCACGTGGGAGAACGACTAGACCATGGCTCTAACCCTAGCTTTGTAAAATCACTGGAAACTTTACCAAACGACAACATCCAGTCCCCACTAAAACTGCTGCATTCAGAATTTCTGAAGTGGGACCTGAGGGTCAGTGTTTTTCAAATGCTCCTTAGGTGAATCCAAGGTCCAGCCAGGGCTGAGAAGCAGGGCACTACCCAGTTTCCTTTCTTCTAAGGGCACCCCTGGGCACAGGAAAGTGAGCTGGCTTTTCAGAAGCCACAGAGAAAGTTGACGGCAAAGTTGCGGTAGAACCAAGGCTCCCGCCTCCCTGCCCAGACCTTTCCACCGCGCACTCTGCCCATCGGACTTCCGGAAGGCTCGAGGCTTCTCTTTTGTCTGTCATTCCTGCGCCTTCTCAGGAGACAATGGTTGGTTGTTTCCTTCTGATACATCGGTGGCAGGGCTGATGATAGCACTGTGTGACCAAGTGAGGGGGGGCTGTCTTTCCTATGACTTTGTTGCCATCCTCCCTGGGCTTGGACGCGGGAGGCAGGGCGGGGGGGGGGGGGGGCTCTCTCGTCATTCCTCTTCCTCTTCCTAATCTATCCCCTCTCACTTTTCAGCAGTGAGTTGGGGAGGGCAGCGCCTCCCGCAGGGCAGAGACTTTTGAGCAGTGGTTTCAACTCCGGATACATCTGAGAACCACTGGAAGGAGACTTTTTCGAAGTATTCTAATGCCTTACATGCCCACCACAGACCAGTTAATACAGAACCACCCAGGTCCTGGGCGTCAGTATTTCCAGGGTTTCTTGGTAATTTTGACGTTTCACGAGTGTTGAGAGTCCCTGATTTAGGGGGTCAGCTGCCTTTACTAGGAGACAGTAAAGATGAATTGGAAGGGATTAATATGCAAGTTATATAAAGAACCCCTACAACACACACACAAAAATTTTTTTTATTTAAAAATGGGTGGCTCAGTTGGTTAAGCATCTGCCTTCGGCTCAGGTCATGATCCTAGGGTCCTGGGGTTGAGTCCCACATCAGGCTCCTTGCTCAGCAGAGAGCCTGTTTCTCCCTCTCCCTCTGCCTGCTGCTCCCCCTGCTTGTGCTCTCACTCTTTCTCTCTGTGTCAAATAAATAAAGAAAATATTTTTTTAAATAAAATAAATAAAAATGAATAAAAATGGGCAAAGGAGACATTATATTAAGTGAAATAAACCACAGTCACCAAAGAACCAATACCATATGGTTCCACTTACATGAGGTACCTAGAATTGTCAAATTCGTAGAAACAAAGTGGAATGATTGTTATGAGCAGCTGGAAGGAGAAGAGGAATGGGAGTTAGTGTTTCATGGGTACAGAGTTTCAGTTTTGCAACTTGAAAAAAGTTCTGGAGATGGATGATGATGGTGGTCACACAATGGGCATGTTGTGACTCAAAGCCACTGAACCGTATACTAAAATTGGTTTAAATGGGAGGGAAAACAGCATTAGTCCTGAGTGCCTCTGCCCCAGGCTCCAAAAGCCAGTCTAGGTTTTTCTCTGTGCACCCAGATGAGATATCTGTGTCCCTTTACTTTTCTTGCAGTGTCTCTGACTCCAGCTGTGTGCCTGGAGAAACAATAAGGAAAGGTCTCTTGGCTTAGCAAAACCGAGGCCAGGGAGGTGAGCCGCACAAGCTGATGTCCTGGAGGCAAGGGGCAGTGGCCCCGGGTGGTGTGGACTTCTTTGCAGGGACTGCTTTCCTGCGGCATCTCCTGATGAGTTCCCTATCACCACCCTGCTGGCCTCAGGACCGGCTTGCGCAAGCTGTGGAGGGTATGAAGGTATAGGACAGTGGCAGACACCTGGGCTCTAGAGGCCCATGGCACCGACAGCTTGAAGATGCTGAGGCAGTCCATGATGCTGTTGACTTACATGAAGTCTATAGCCAACTCATCAAAATGCCTGACATTTACTGAGTCTCCTGTGGGCCAGGTTTCTGGGTTAGTGTCTGAAGATGAGTAACACCACTATTTTCTCATTTTATAAACACAATGAAACTGAGTCTTGCAAAGATTAGGCAACTTGCCCAAAATAACATAGCTTGCAAGTGGTGGACCTCAATTTGAAGTCAAGTCCGTCCATTTCCCGAGGTCTCCCTCTTCACCAGAGGTGAAGAACCAGAGTTGTGACCTCCTAACTCTGAAGCCAGTTGG
Organism: Mustela nigripes; assembly: GCF_022355385.1. Taxonomy (NCBI): domain Eukaryota; kingdom Metazoa; phylum Chordata; class Mammalia; order Carnivora; family Mustelidae; genus Mustela; species Mustela nigripes. The sequence goes on from NC_081558.1 coordinate 99,991,400, forward strand.
GACAGGCACTTAAGTTCATTGTGCCTCCATCTGGTGAGGTTGCCCTTTATTTAAGGGCAGTCGAGGTGGATGAACATTTAGGGAGAGGTGGCCAGACACGCTGCTTTCTTACTCTCCCTCCCACCTCTGGCCTCGTGCGCCCTGCGCCCCCTGAGTTAGTAGCAACAGACACATTGGTTTTATCCTGTGAGTGCTTTGCCCGCTAGAAAGATCCTGGTGTCCCCAGCTGGGGCAGAAAAACTCTGATCGGCCCTCAGACTAGTAGGCCAAACTGGGACCACTTCTGGTAGGGGCTGGCCTAACCCTGGAGCTGGTCCAGCCTGTCCTGCAGATTTTGTGCAGGATGGGAACTTCCTGAACTTTCTGCTGCCAGGAACTGAAGTGGGCCTTTCCCATCCCCTCTGCTGTCAGATCCAGAGACTAAAAGTTTCCTCCTACCTCCTGACTCCTGGAGAATCTGCCAAAAGCCTGTATCTCAGCTTTCAGGGCCTTTCTGCATTAAGAACAGCTACTCTCAGGTAAGAGTGATGTGTAGGGGTGGGAATGGGTTCCCAGACTAGCCCACAAAATCCTGTTTAAGAATAACATAGCTGGGGCGCCTGGGTGGCTCAGTGGTTAAGCCGCTGCCTTCGGCTCAGGTCATGATCTCAGGGTCCTGGGATCGAGTCCCGCATCGGGCTCTCTGCTCAGCAGGGAGCCTGCTTCCTCCTCTCTCTCTCTGCCTGCCTCTCTGCCTACTTGTGTTCTCTCTGTGTCAAATAAATAAATAAAATCTTAAAAAAAAAAAAAAAAAGAATAACATAGCTGAATACAGGATGTTTGCAGTGAAAAATGGCAGTGAAGTTGTCCTTAAAAAACATAATACTTTGGGATAAGAACAAAGGAAACCAAAACATAGTGCATTTGCAGGAGAAATGGAACAAACTTGAGTGCTGATATTTCTCAAAGAAAAAGTGTGTTTTAAGACACATGGAGAGGCATGGGTAGAGATTCTTGGTCATTTTTCTTGGTCGTTTTTCAGAATTATTAAAAGCTAGAATTAAAATTTCTCTTTCTATAATTGAATAAAAGTGGCCCTCGATTAGATTTCCTTTCATTTCAAAATATTGGCTCTTTACAGCTTCTTGGAAGCTTAGAATTGAAAAGCACAGTAAAGGTCCTCTGGTTGACTCTCTCCCTAATATAGGGAGCCCCTTCTGCATGTCTCTGACGGTCCAGCCAAGCTTTACTTGAGCACTCCCAAAGACGGGGAGCTCATCACTTCCACAAGAAGCCTGCTGCATTTTAGTGTGATTCTAATGGTGAGGAATTCCTGTTACTTCGTGCTGAAACCCAGATACTTCCTGCCCATCCCTCCTCTTGTGCTCCTGTCTCCATCCCCCTACTTGAAACCCTCAGTCCTAATTCTCATGCTGCATCTCCTGATTTTTATTTAGAACAAAGTAATTTGCATATAAAATGTTAGACACTTAATTCCTAAGGTACAGTTTTTCTGTACCTTTTCTATCTTTTATTAATTCCTTAGGGCAGAACAAAATATTTTGAATTAAATTCAACAATCCTAACTTGTTTAAAGTGATTAGGTCTGTGTGGCTTTAGAAGTCCTCTTTTTTTTTTTTTTTTAAGATTTTATTTATTTATTAGAGAGAGGGACACAGCGAGAGAGGGAACACAAGCAGGAGGAGTGGGAACGGGAGAAGCAGGCTCCCTGAACCAGGTTCATGCCAAGCAGGGGATCCGATGTGGAGCTCAATCCCAGGACCCCGCGATCATGACCAGAGTTGAAGGCGTTAACCTTGGATCTAGGAACTTGCAGCTGTCCAGCTTCCCCCCTGCACATCAAGTACCCCCTTCTAGTCCCTCACCTGCACCTCTGATCTAGTCGTCTTCTCTCTGGGCACAGCTTACAGGCGACCAACTTTCACTCGGAGTCTCTCTGTGGTCTCCTCTTTCTTCCTAGTTATTCCCTACAGTCATTCCTATTGCTGCTTATTCCAAAAGGGTATGTTTACTACCCTTCGTCTCTCTCCTCCTGAGTTACCTGCATGATCCCCTCCAGGCCTAAGGATGTCTGCTTTTTTCTCTCCATATCAGGTGAGCATCCTTAGTAGCTGAGAGCAATGAACCTAGGGGTCCTATGCTTAAACCTTAAATCCACACTTAGCATCAGTATCTTAATTTCAAGGTCTAATTTTTAGGTTGAACCACAAGAAATTGGCATTTTTGTTAGTCAAAAATGGTTGAGTATCAGCAATTTGAAATGGTTCAATCTAATGCATGACAGTCATCTTTCTTTTTCTTAGAAGTGTACTTACACATCCTTGAGGAAACGGGCGAGGATCTGGTTCTCAGGGAGCCAGATGAGCTGTGAAGAGGACAGGGTATGGAATGAGTGGAAGGCCCCTTTATCTTAGTTCCCACACCTATGCAAAGGGAAACTGATAAAAATACCTGTATCTCAGAGTTGCTGGAAGGCTCCTAGGTGGCCTTGTTAAGTAAAAATGCTTTGGTTTCTTTAGACTTTTTTTTTTTTTTTTTTTTTTTTTAGCAATCTCTATACCCAGCATGGGGCTTGAACCTCCAACCCTGAGATCAGGAGTCACATGCTGTACTGACAGAGCCAGCCAGGCACCCCAGTGCAAGTCCTTTTAAACTGTAAGGTTGGTCACGTTGCTGTTTTAGGATGAAACACATTTTGGGATGAAACGTGTTTAGGATGAAACAGGAAGCCTGTCTACCACGAGGCTTTGCCACGGATCGTAGCAGCAGGCCGAAAGATGAGCCATGACAGGTGTGGAGGCACCAGGAGTCCTGACCTAGGCTCAGTCCTGAGTCCTGAATCCCGGCTCAGCTGCTGACTAGCTCATGTTCTTGGGCAAGATCCCCAAAGTCTATGAAAAGGGGCAACAGTTTGCATTCCCCTGTGTTAGACTTCCCAGCGGTCAGTTAATGTTGGTCTCCCTACCTGCTCTTTGTCCCAGCTCTAACAGCTTCACAGAAGTGAGTCTAGGGTATTTCCAGCTGGAATCCTTTCCAGGGCTGTTCACAGAGTCCAGGTTCTAGTTTCATGCATATTCAATGATTTTATTTATTTGATAGAGAATGAGCAAGAGCAAAGGGAGCACAAAGCAGGTGGGGAGAGAGGCAGAGGGAGAACCAGTTTCCCTGCTCAGCAGGGATCCCGACATGGGGCTTGATCCCAAGATCCTGGGACCACGACCTGAGCCAAAAGCAGACACTTGGCCAACTGAGCCACCCAGGCACCCTCCTCCCATGCATAGGTTCTGCAAAGGGGCCAGTAATGTCTCTAGCCTGCACCCCACTTCCCTCAGTTTCTACTCCTGGCTTCTCCTAGGCCCTTCTTCCAGGCTACTACCAGCAGGTCTGTTTTTCTCTATGATTCCCTCCCAAATAATGGTTTACTCCTCTCTTCTTTCTTTTACCTTCTACCAGAGGGTTGAGATCCTATCTGATAATAGTTGAACGGAAAATTCAAAGTTATTCCCTGGCTCGCCCCTCTCAGTGACCTATTTTCTCCCAGCGATAAACAGTGGTCATTGAAGGAAGCACTGGGATCACACCGTAGAGATAGGCTGACCTGTATGATGCAGGGCGGTGCGAGGTGTTGTGTGTTGGGGTGGGTGTGGGGATATCCTGCCTCAATGGGATGGGCCAGAACAGTGGTTATTGACCAACAGTCTGGGAGTCCACGCCAGATGGAGTTCCAGGAAGTGGGAGATGTAGGGGCCATCCAGTCCACGCTCCTCACCCCCTCACTTTTTTTTTCTTTTCTTTTCTTTCTTTTTTTTTAAATAATAAAAGGAAGCAAGGGTAGTTGGAACGTGAGCCCCAGGCCTACTTTGTTCTGGGCGCAGTGTCCAACCTGCAGTGGGCTACTCTCCATCTGGTGTTATTTAGGACACTACAGGGCTTGGAATTGAAGCCTCACATAGGAAGGTGTCAGGTCAGGCCACAACCTTCCCTAAACACAGCCCCGTGTGGCACTGCCTCCCAGTACAGCTGAAGCAGGAGGAGGACATGTGCTGTCAAGGGAGAGAACGGATTTCCCCGGGGCCCTCCGGAGAGATCCTGCCCTTTTCCCTCTCTAGAGCCAGCCTGCTGTGACTTAGCTTAGGCCAAACGCCCATTGTAAGAGCATGTTTTCCTGCCTTCTGGTGTCCACTGCAAATCTGTGAGGTCTACGTGAAGATGAGGCCCCTTCTCATCCCAAGGGGGAGGGGAGGGCGAGACTCGAGTAGCAACCTTGCTCCTCAGAAGTTCCTGAGCCAGAAGATAGGGCTCAGAGCTGGGATGAGAGCTTTGGGATTCAACCCCAGAGAAGAGAGGCTGCCACTGCCTGTGCCTTCTGAGGAAAGGCTGGAGATGCCGGAGGGGAGGTCACCCCAGCAACCCGAATATGCCCCCAAAAGAAGACAGTGCATCTTACTCTTACAAGAGCTAGCTCAGCTGAAACCACTACCCGCCAAGAGAACAAAAGGGCCAGAAACACTAGCACAGAATGGGGCTCGCGAAGCAGAGAAGGAACAGGGCGCTGGTGGTCTGGTTGCTGGGAACATGCCTGCCCTGTGCGCTCGGGAGAGCTCAGAAGTAAAAGGGTCCTACAGGCTGCCAGCAGCAGCCCCCGGAGGCACCGGGAGCAGCCTTCGGCTATGGCCTTCTGATGCTGCCTGGCCGGACACAGTAGTCAGGACCCTCCTCTCGCCCCTTCAGTGCCTTCCCCCGTGTCGCTTGAACCTTGAGAACAACTTCCCCTCATCTGGGACCCCTGTAGGATCGAAACTGCAACCTGAACCCAAACCCAGCAAAGTGTAAAAAGTCTGTGAGCCTCTATCTGGTGCCATATTTCCTACCGGCTGCTTGTCTTCGGGGAGCAGAGAGGCTGGCCCCTCACTGAGCGGCCTGTCCGTCTCTTTGTCCTTGTGCTGGGGATAGGACTGGGCCGTCAGATTTTCCACCACCGCGCCCTAGACCCAGCCAGCGCGGCAGATTCCATAGGATCACCTGCCTCACCTTCAACGAGGCCCTGCAGGACACGAGCACTCTGGTTTCCTCCCTTTCTTCTCAGAGGGGCCAAGAGAGACTTAGCCTTGCTGGCTCCCCGCTGCTGGAGGGGAAGAGGGGACGTGTGGGGGTTGAAGACCCTTCTCAGCACAAAACAGGCCCCTGGCTCCTGTCTCACTTCGACTAGACCCCAAGTCATTCCTGGGGCTACAAGGCGGCTCCTACCAATCCTGACCCAGAGCCCGCTCTCAGATATCATCTGCTAGGTCTTCCTTTACCGCAGTGACAAATCACAACAAACATAGGGCAGCACACAACACACACTTACTCATTCACAGTTCTGAATGTCAGAAGCCCCATGCAGGGGTCACTGGGCGAAAATCAAGGTGTCAGCTGGGCTGCATTTCTCCTGGAGGCTTTGGGGGTAGAAGCTGTTTCCTTGACTTCCCACCTTCTAGGACCTGCCTGCATTCCTTGGCTCATGGTCCTTACTCCATCTCCAGAGCCCACAAGGTTGCATGTCAGATTTTTCTTCCACAGTCTTGTCTCCCCCTGACCACAGCTGGAAAGGGGCTCTGCTTTTAGGGACTCGTGTGATTGTGTTCCCTGTTCTAAGATAACCTCCCATCTCAGGGCCCTTAATCATATCTACAGAGTGTCTTTTGCCGTAGAAGATAACATTTCCAGGTTCCAAGAATTAGGATGTGGACAGGTTTAGTGGGGCCATCCTCTACCCAGACCGTGCCCCCACTCTCATGACTAGCCTGCCTGACGGAGCTACTCCGCGGTCAAGCCACGCACACTCTTCCCCGACACCTGCACCTTTTGTTCTATCACCTGCGGGTCCTCAGATACCTGGATGGCTGGCTGCCACACATCCTTCGTGTCTCCACTCAAATGTCACCTGGTAGAATCCCACCCTCCCATTGTGCCGTAAACCCCCCTTCCCTGTTTTACTTTTTGCATTTATCACCACATGGTAACATTTGTTGACATTTATTGTCTGTTCCTCCCACTGTCCCACCCCCTCAGTGTTTCACTCATTACTCTAGCCCCAGCGTCTAGAACAGTGGCTGGCATATGAGAAGTTCTTGGTAAATATTAAAAGAAAGGAGGGAGGGAGGGAGGAAGGAAGAGAAGAGGACCATTCTTTAAGGGCCTCTAAGGAGTCTGTGTGTGAAGCACCAGGTTCATTGTGTTCTCCATCCCCTAAAAACTGTAGTGGATGCTGACTTAAGCTTTAGCAGGAGGTTGAGGATGGGAACAAGGAATAGTGTTCTGATGTCAGTTAGGAGTTTTGACTGAGGAAATCTTCTTATTCCTACTTCCCAGGAAGTCTTTTCTGGGGGCACATGGACTAAGTACCTCACATTTATTTGGGATGGGCAGTGCCTTCCACATTGCTTTTATTATTGACATCTTCAATAAACTGACCTGAATTACGTCAAAGCAAAATCCACTTTGCATCTGATGTATGAGAAAGGTCTACCAGCTCCCCCTGCTCTTCCTGCACTGGGGAGGGGGAGGTCAGGTGGCACCAAGGGTCAGACCAAAATGGCCATCCCTTGTGATGGCCGCGTAGCAGTGGTTAGCCTCCTGAATTGGAACTCAGTCAAAGCGATAGACAGGCACTTGCTACTGCCCTACTTCAGGAACACTTTGACCTACTTAGAAGTAAGCATTTCTGGAAGGAGATAAAACCTGGAAGGGTTTGTTTTTAGCAACTCCAGTACCAGTCATCTTTTGCTTTGATAAATAGCCTGTCTCCTCCTGAGCTCAGGCGGCTGCTCACCACAGATCTCCAGGAACCTGTCCTCGCTGCCCGCAGCTCTCCCTCTTTGTCTCCATGGGACGACAGCATTGGCTGCTCTGGGGAGACACCTCTGTCCTCAGTGAAATCCCACTGATTTCATTGATATGGCCTAGACCTCCTCCTCCCTCCCTGGGGCCTGGTTCAGACCAGAGAGTGATCAGTGAGACTCCCTTCCTGAAAACAAAGAGGAAGACTGACAGGATATGTTGGGGCTTCACGTTCCTGAGTGTGAGTTAGGCGGAGGAAAGAGGCAGACAGGTGTCAGGTGGGCACGCACGGAACCCATTTACACATATGGGATGAGCTTAGGGATGCTTTCGTCACTCGCGTCTGTGGCCCCCACAGGGCCAGCAATGGTGCAGTGGGGAAACCACAGAACAGAGAAGAGATTACCATGCCTAATGCTGGCACTCGTGCCTTTTTCTGTAGACATTGCTATCAAAATGGCACATATTGCCTGGGAATAGTTACCCATGTGAACATTATGTAGTTCTGTAAGACATATTTGGAGTTCAAATTAAATACAGAAGTAATGCACACTTTGCACCTCCAATCTCTAATCTGAAGAGTTTCTGGTTACTGGTGGTGATTATCTCAGTTCCTCTTTTTCACATAAAGACAAAACCTCTACCTATGCCCCAGTCCTGGTCTGCCTTTAGTTCCCTTTTTCTGCCCAAAAAAAAAAAAAAAAAAGAAAGAAAGAAAAGAAAAGAAAGAAAAAGAAAAAAAAAAATGAACCGCATTTTACCCAGAACTCACCCAATTCTTCTTTGTCTTTGTTCTGGGTACATGTCTTATTCAATTTCTATTTCCCATATAAATTTCCCAAACCCCCATATACAATTGAGCTAAGTGACTTGCAGATAGATGTTCAAAAACCCACCATATGTTGAATAAATATTCAGTAACCATCTTAGAGTTCTGAGCCACAGTCATAAATGGAAATCAGGATGGGGTAATTGTAGGAAAGTTATGAATCATCCTGGTATCCACAGTCAGGAAGTTCAGAGGTCAGAAGTCCACATGGGGAAGATGAGGATTAAGGGACTTGCAATTAGCCCCTGGAGAGAAAAACAGGCAGAAGAAGAATGAATGAAGGGCCAATTGTCGGTTTGAGGAAGTGAAAACATCCCCGTTCCGATGTCTCTAAACTCCATCTCAACTATGCAGGAAGTTATCCCAGGGTGTAGGCGGCCATGAGCCCCAAGGTCAGTGGTTCTTAGTCCTGACTTTACACTGAAATCTCTTGCAGAGCTTTAAAAGTAACTGTAGATCTGAATCTGGATCAGATTCTGGGAGTGGGTGCTAAAAGTCAGTCTTTGCTGGAGGAGAAAAAGGCAGGCACAGGACTGGCCAGGGGGCAGGAGGAAAGCTGCATCTGTCTCCACATTCACCAAGAATCATGTCCACAGCCCTCACAGTGACTACGCAGGCTTGGTATGTAGAAGGTGTGCACTCTACCTGATCTTAGGTGGGGCACTGTCTCTGGCTGGGCTCACGCTAAGAACTCTATGGAGGTGATTTTGAAGAGCTCTGTGCTTGCAAATCTGAAGAGAAGAAGCCTAAAGGACAAATTGGACATATGTCTGTCAGTGGATAGGGTGGATGTCTGAGGTCACCACCCTCCAGTGTTACTGAAGCCTGTGGATGACATGGAGGAGAGGGCAGTGCCTTTAGGCCCTGGTCTCGGGCCCTGCATTATGGTATATGTGTGGAGGCCCAGTAGGTCTGCAGGATGAGACCAGCAGGAATTCTTTGGGGTTCACTGTGGCATAGAATGTAGACAAGACATGAAGTGGACACACAAGTGGATAGAAAGCCTAATGGACTTTGGAGGAGGCCCCACATAGACAAACTCTGCCAAATAAGAAAGAGGCTCAGCCATCTGTATGGAAATTAAGAACACTCTAAAAATACATGCTGTAGGGGCGCCTGGGTGGCTCAGTGGGTTAAAGCCTCTGCCTTCAGCTCAGGTCATGATCCCAGGGTCCTGGGATCGAGCCCCGCATCGGGCTCTCTGCTTGGCAGGGAGCCTGCTTCCTCCTCTCTCTATGCCTGCCTCTCTGCCTACTTGTGATCTCTGTCTGTCAAATAAATAAATAAAATCTTAAAAAAAAAAATATATATATATATGCATGCTGTAGCTCAGGGGTTCTTAGCCTGAACTTTGGGAATGCATGGGTAGGTGTTTGAAACCCTGAAATTAAACATTCAATTGTCTTATGCAAAAAGGAGTTTATCTGGGTGTGCATAGTCCAAGGTACATTAAGCTTTTGGGAAAAAATGTATCTAGTTATTCAGTTAACATCATCAGACCTCTCCCCCAACTTGTCTGTCTTTCAGTCTCTCTCAGTCTCTCATCTCTATCTCTGACTCTCTTATCTCTTTCCTCCATGTTGACTTTATTCTCAGGCAGCTTCTTCCTATGTGGTTATGGCCAGATGGTCTCCAGCTGCTTCAGGCTAACATTCCACCAACTTAGAAATCTCGTGGGAAGAGATTGCTGCCATCCCAGGACTTCTTGTTAAGCTCTCACGGTTTACGATCCTTAAAAATTGGGTCATGTGTTAAATTTGAATCAGTCCCTGTGACTGACTGGCTGAGCCCAGGTTCATGGACCTGTGCTTCGAGTGGAGGGTGGACAGGGAAGGATGTCAGGTACACCCAAAAATGTGGTCTGAGAATGGAGGGCCGCTTCCTCAAAGAAAAACCAAGATGCTGTTACAAAAAGAAGGGTCATATATTGCAAACACATGGGGAAAATTGTCTACATTAGTGGTTCTCAAAGTGTCACCCCTGTACCAACATCAGCATTCTGGGGTAACCTATAGGAATGCGAATTCTCATGCCCTACCCCAGTCCTACTGAATCAGAAATTCTGGGGATAGAGCCCAATCATCTGTGCTTTAACTCACCCTCTAGGTAATTCTGATACATACTCAAGTCTGAAAACCACTGCACTACTGGTTCCCAAACTATGCTACATGTTACAAACACCTGGGGAACTTTTAAAACTACTAAAGCAAAGATGCACCCAAAGTGAATCTCCAGGAGATTGGGGGAGGAAGACCTAGGCATCACTTCTTTTTTTTTTTTTAAGTTTTGTTTTTTTTTTTGAAAGACAATGAGAGAGAGCATGAGCGAGGAAAAGGTCAGAGGGAGAAGCAGATTCCCCATGGAGCTGGGAGCCCCATGTGGGACTCGATCCTGGGACTCCGGGATCATGACCCGAGCCGAAGGCAGTCGTCCAACCAACTGAGCCACCCAGGCGTCCCCTAGGCATCACTTCTTAAACTTAGTTCCACCCTGGCATCACCTGTGGGGCCTTAAGAACAACAACAACAAAAACAGCAATAAAAAAAAAAAAACCCTAATGCCTAGAATTGTTTTATCTTAATTCCCATAAAGTCAACATAGTGTTATATTAGTTTCAGGTGTGCAGTATAGTGATTCAACAGTTCTATTCGTTACCTAGTGCTCATGATGATTACTCTCTAATCCCCATCACCTATTTCACCCATCATCCCCCCATCTCCCATCTGGTAGAATGAAATCTTATGATACTTGTCTTTCTATGACTAACTTATTTCACTTAGCATTATACTACCTAAATCCAGCCGGGTTGTTGCAAATGGCATAATATCATTCTTTTTTATGGTTGGTGCATATATATTCTCCACATCTTTATCCATTCATCTATCGATGGACACCTGGCTGCTTCCTTAATTTGGCCATTGATAATGCTGCAATAACCTTAGGAGGGTATATATCTTCTTGAATTAGTGTTTTTGTATTCTTTGGGTAGATAACCAATTAGTGGAGTTACTGGTTCATACAGTAATTCTGTTTCTAATTTTTTAGGAAACTCCATATGGTTTTCCACAGTGGCTGCACCAGTTTGCATTCCCACCAACAGTGCACAAGAGTTCCTTTTTCTCCACATCCTTGCCAACACCTGTTGTTTCTTGTGTTTTTGATTCTGGCCATTCCAACAGGTGTGAGGTGGTATCTCATTGTAGTTTTGATTTGCATTTCCCTGATGCCAAGTGATGTTGAGCATCTTTTCAGTGTCTGCTGGCCATCTGGATGTCTTCTTTGGAGAAATGTCCTCTCATGTCCTCTGCCCACTCTTTAATTGGATTATTTGTGGATATTTTTTTGGTGTTGAGTTGTAGTAAGTTCTTTATGTATTTTGGGTACTAACCCTTTATCAGCTATATCATTTGCAAATATCTTCTCCAATTTAGTAGGTTGTCTCTGTTTTGTTAACTGTTTCCTTTGCTGTGCAGAAGCTTTTTATTTTTATGCATTCCCAATATATATTTGCTTTGATTTCCTTTGTCTTGGGAGATGTATCTAGAAAAATGTAGCTACAGCAAATGACAAAGAAATTATTGTCTGTGTTCTTTTCTAGGATTTGCATGGTTTTAGGTCTTACATTTAGGTATTTGAGTTTATTTTTTTGTATAGTGTAAAAAAGTGATTCCATTTTATTCTTTCACATGTAGCTGTCCGATTTTCCCAGCACCATTTATTGAATAGACATCTTTTCCTCATTGCATACTCTTGCCTATTTTGTTGAATATTAATTGACTATGTAATCATGGGTTTATTTTTAGGCTTCTATCCTGTTCCTCTGATCTATATATCTATATTTGTGCCAGTATCATATTGTTTTGATTACTACAAATTTGTGGTATATCTTGAAATCTGGGATTGTGATACCTCCAGCTTTTTTGTTTTGTTTTGTTTTTGTTTTTGTTTTGTTTTGTTTTGTTTTTTCAGGGTTGCTTTGGCTATTCATGGTCTTCTGTGGTCCCATACAAATTTTAGGATTATTTGTTCTGGTTCTGTGAAAAATGCTGCTGGTATTTTGATAGGGATTACATTAAATCTGTGGTTGCTTTGGATAATATGGACATTTTAACTATATTTGTTCTCCCAATCCATGAGGATGGGTTATCTTCCCATTTGTGTCATCTTCCATTTCTTTAATCTTTGTTGTATAGCTTTCAGAGTACAGATCTTCAACTCCTTGCCTAAGTTTATTCCTTGGTATTTTATTATTTTTGGCACAATTGTAAGTAGACTATTTCCTTAATTCTTTTTCTGCTACTTCATTATTAGTATATAGAAATGCAACAGATTTCTGTATATTGCAACTTTACTAAATTCATTTATCAGTTCTAGTAGTTTTGGGGTGGAGTCTTTAGGGTTTACTACATACAGTCATTTGCAAGTAGTGAAAGTTTTACTTCTTTATCTATTTGGATGCCTTTTATTTCTTTTTCTTGTCTGATTGCTGTGGCCAGGACTTCTAGTACCATATTGAATAAAAATGATGAGAATGGACACCCATGTCTTGTTCCTGATTTTAGGGGAAAAGCTCTCTGTTTTCTACCATTGAATATGGTACTAGCTGTGAGTTTTTCATACATGAATGCCTAGATTTTTTTTTTAAAGTTTCTCTTATGATTCTATAAGTGTTCAATAACCATTGCCCTACCCTCCCCTTTAAATTGTCCTGAGGACATTACCATAAAACAGCTAAATGCAGATTAGAAGAATCAGACATCTATTTTCTGAAATCCCTCAACTCAAAACTTGGTCACATATCTGATGTTGATTCCCTTTTCTTTCACCTTTATGGTGAGTCTGCCTTAGCAGCTAGCTCCACAAGGACTAGGATTGTTTTTGTTCACCAATGTAGACCTAGAACCTAGAACAGAACCTGGCATATAGTAGGAATTCAAAAAGTATTTGCTGAATTGTTGAATAAGTCTGCCATGGGTCAGTGTCCCATTGATGTTCAGGATTTCCTTGTTGGGTTGTAGTCATCACTGGTCTCATTCTGGAAGGCACATGAGGATGGCGATGGGACTCTCAGTTATTGGTGCCCAACACCTGAGTGAATCTCCAGGATGGCCAAAATGTGTTGACCACATCAACTTAAGATGGGTAGGTAGTCTTAATGTTTTATGCCTTTGAGAGTAGGGTTGATTCTCAAGTTTAAAGGACTTGTGGACACATGTCTGATAGACTCTTTTCATAGAGACTGAGATCACTTTAGGGTCTACTCATTCTGTAATCTCTGAAGTAATGGCTGGGTCTTCCACGAACACCAAACTCAAGCCAGTTTCTGCAAGATGATGTCACCAGCCTCTTGGAAAGGATTATGAAAGAAAAATGATCAATGTTACCTGAACACAAAGGCCCAGAAGGAAGATTTAAGTGAAAAAATAAGTGGCTACCAAGCAATTTTGAAGCATCTTTCAATTCCTGTCAGAATGCCCCCAAAGTATCCAGAGAGGTGGATTAGGTGGCTGGACTAATATAGACTCTTGTATCATGGCCCCTAGGCAGGGGAACACAGGCAAATAAAGCTCATTTTTAGAAGGGCTGAGGTCCTAGCCAGGTGTCTGCCCTGGGCTGGCAAGGACAACCAAATGGCTCTTGTCTTTGGTAATACAGAAGAGAGAACCGGACAGCAGTATGTGTTGGTTGCCGTAGGTCAGAACTGGAACCCAGGATAACTGTGATCCTGAATTCATTGAGGCTGATGAGATCCTGACATCACAGTCAGGACGATCGGTAAATCAGAAATCTGGAATGCAGGCTGCATGAGCAACTGGAACTTTTATTTCTCTGTTTTGCATGTGGAGCACCAGGGCACATTTCCTACTTAACAATGAGATTCTCATATAATCCTCACCGGGAGAGGCTATCAAGGAGATGGAAGTGTCAGAACTAGAAGTAAGATTTTGACTCTGGGTCCTACTGTTTCTACGGGGGGAAGCTCTTTAGAATTTCTCTTTAGACTCAAATCATCAAAGCCTCATCATGGTTCATTCATTCAGTTTCCTCTGTTATGGAAGAGGACCCTACATTTTAAGGGTTGTGTGTTTCCATGTGTGCGTGCACATAAATGAGTCAATGTATAGAAAGCAATTAGGAAATGGCCTGGCACAATAAATGCTCAATACATGTTTGCTACTGTTATTCATTAAATTGTGCTGCTGTTATTTCCTGAGCATCTGCTGTGTCCCAGCTGTGTGGCAGATGCCGCAACACCCAGATCTAAACATGGTTCAAACTGAGAGAGGAAGGCCAAATCCTGCTAACTCCTAAAAGGCTTGGCCCCTGGCTGTCTTTCTTGTAGGTGGGAATTGGTTACCTGAGTGGTCAGTTTCTGGTTTTTTTAATCCTTCTCACAGACTTCCCTTTTTTTCTGCTTGATGGGCCTTCTCTACTTTATGAGTGTGGGATGGTTCCAGAAACCTAAACCTGGATACGAAAGAATGGGAGAGATGACCTGTGAGTGATAAACAAAGTGGTTCTTAGGAGAATCCAGTGGGTGTGAGACCGGTGGGATTCCTGGTACGAGTGAGGGGTGTAAGTGTGCCCTTGAAATATGAAAAATATTTTTTAAGATTTTTTATTTATTTATTTGACAGAGAGATCACAAGCAGGCAGAGAGGCAGGCAGGAAGAGAGAGAGGCAGAAGCAGGCTCCCCGCTGTGCAGAGAGCCTGATGTGGGACTTGATCCCAGGACCCTGAGATCATGACCTGAGCCGAAGGCAGAGGCTTTAACCCACTGAGCACCCTGAAAAATATTTTAAAAAGAAAAGCTTCGGGATATAAGGAAAGGAATGATAGACCCACTGTGGGTGGGGAGAGGGTTAATGGAAGTCTTCCTCCACCCTGAGTAATGTCTTTGGAGTTTCTCTGGCATTCACCCAAATGGAACTATTAAATGTCTAACAGGTGCTTACATGCATATGTCTTTTAAAATTCTATTAGCAATCCTGTTAACTTAACAATCCTTTCTCCTCCTTTTATTTATTTACTTTTTCAACGAGGAATTTGATGATCAAAAAAGCGAAGTGACTTTGCCTAAGGTCAGAGAGTTAGTAGGCAACAAAACAGCTTTGAATCTGGGGCTTGCGATTTCAAATCCGGAGTGCTTCAGCCTAACATCATTATGGGCCGGGAGCCTATAAAAAAACTCAGGCGCTATGATCATGGTGAGCATTAAGTAGTAAAAGGAGGGCAAGAAAAGAGTTAAGTGAAGGTGTTTCAACGCAGAGGAAGCGGTCCACGTTCCGAGACTGGGGGGAAGGAGAAGGGGCATCTGTGAGAGAGGAAAAGCGTTAGAGTCTTGAACCTTCTAAATCTGCTCCTCTCCCACCGCTTCGGCCTCGTCTGGTTGTATACGCTAAGCCAAAGCGGAGGACGGGAAACTGCGCGCAAGGAGGAGCCCCTAAGCACCTGTTGTGTGCAGTGGCTGGGGTCCAGCCCGGACCCCCAGCGTCGGTCCACAGCCCGGCCGCTGGCGGGGACTCCGGCACAGCTGGACTTTGGAACTCCGCCCCTTGAGGCCCTCCCTCGCCGCCCGCACCCCGCCCCTCCTCCCCAAAGTGGCTCTGGCTCCCAGAAAGAGCGGCGGCCTGCGCGGCGGGGACAGGGAGGGAACTGGCTCGCGGCCGCGGCGCTGAAGTTTCTTGCCCGCCGCGCTGCCACCCGCTGCCGGCGGCGCGGGCCATGCCGGAGCTCTGGTGCCAGGCGGCAGCATGAAGGGCAGCGACCGGGCTTACACCCGAGGTCCCTCTTTGGGGTGGCTCCTCGTGAAGTGCTGCTGTTGCCTCCGGTGCAGAGGTGAGTGGCTATCGCCGTTCGCGCCTTCTTTTAGCAAAGCCCGGGCCGGCGAGGGAGGAGGGAGGAGTTGGGGGGGGGGGGCGCGGCCAAGGGGGTTCGCTGGGCCCCGCGTTCGCGTCCTCGTCCCCAGCAGAAAGCGGGCTCGCTGGCGGGGAGCTTCTGACTTGCATGAGGAGCTGCAGTTTGGCATCTCAGTTACTTACTTGTCAGCGACTTTGGATGTCAGGACGCCAGCCTGCGGGGTGGTGGGGGAGGCGGGGGGGGGGGGGGGGCCTGGGGGGGGGGGCCCCCCCCCGGCCACCCCCCCCCCCCCAGCTGTGTGTCCCTGTAGTGGCCAAGGCGCACTTCCTTGCTCTCATTTACATATGGATCTCAGCTGAGGGATTAACTAGTGACTCCTAGCTATAGGAATGTGTTTGACACTTGTCTCTACACTAGGAACTATTTTTGCCAAGTGACAATTTTCTTCGGGGACTGCAGCGGGCTTTTCGCTTGTCTCTGCTGGGGCTTTCGCAGGCTCGCTGGGTTTGCAGCTCTGGGCCGGAGCTGGGCTCATTAATTAACCAAGAACTCTCTGTGTACCCAATTAGGGCTGTATTTAATTATTCTTCTAATTTTAATGTTGAGGAGATGGCAGGAAGCAACTAATTTCCCCAAAATCAGCCTGCAAAACAAGATGGTGAGAAGGGTCACAGAGAGAAGGTTATCAATTGTGGAGCCTCTCCTGGGGCTTTTCCTCAGCAGAGTGCCCATATGTTCCTAAAGCGGTTCCTGTCACTTTAACATTTCAGCTTAGAGGGTGGGGGAAGAGAGGCGTTGTTTGTATGTGATTAGAAGGGAGAATGTGGCCCCTTGCTTGGTAATTCGCCCTTTTTAACTTTCACCTATTGGGGTGAAATTTCCCTCCACCCCCATTTACAATGCCCCCATCTTCTGCTTCATTCTCATTTTAAAAAGTCCTGATAGAACTTTCTCTCTGAGTTACTGATAAATAAACATCATCGAAGGAACCCTTAATCGTCCTGTCTATGCCACACACAGAGCAGAACCCTAACATATTCTTTACCCTGAGCTGATAGAAGGCTACAACAACTAATTAAACCTGAAGGACATTTTCCCAGTTCCTAATGCCAGCATTAGCCTTTCGGTCTCTGCATTAGCCTTTCAGTCTCTGCATTTAATTAGAACAGCCTGGAACTTCGTGGTAGCCAGCTCTAAGAGCCAGAATTCGGATGGAGAAGGAATCATAGAAGGCCTGGGACCCTCACCAGAATCTAAGCCTAGCTCAGAAACATTCAAAACCAAGGCTGGGAATTGAAGGAAGGGAACATTAAAAGGGAGAGAAGGCAGGAAATGGCCAAAGAGAATCTCTGAGTGGGTGGGATTGCTCTGAGGGCTGAAGGGTTTCCAAGCAGGATTTCTTGGGAGCCCATTTCCTGTCAAAAGGCAGAATTCGGGGACTTGGGTAGTGCTTTTACTAAAGCCCCTGCAGCGGCCTGCTTGAATCCAGATGTGTGGCAGCCCCAATTTGCCTGCAGAGCAATTCTCCTGGGTTCTCTCAGTCCTTGGCTCTGTTTATGGCCCCAGCTGCCCCTCCCGCTCAGGGGGCCCAGGAGGTGGGGGCTGGGGGAGCCAGCCTCCAGCCTTCAGGACTGGAAAAGCAGTGGCTGCAGGCTCTGCAGCTTGAAGAGGGAGTGTGGGAGGAAAGAGGGTGTTGCAGGAGCCAGAACCAGAGCAGGAGGAGACCAGTGACCCTCAGCTGAAAATTGCGGGAAGCAAGCAATGAAAGCTGCTTGAAAAGGGAAAGGAGAATAACAGAGCTGGGTCCCTAGTCACCTTCTCCCACTTTCCTCCAGACTCCTCCCCAGACGTGAGATGTGAAGATGGCAAGCTGGGACTAAGATCTGAGGAAGATGGGGGGGCAGTGAGGTAGCCACCCTTTAAAGAATCCTGGGCCTCAGCTGGGCAGGGCGATCACGATTGTGTATGAGGTATGTGGCACTACGCTGAGGCTCTCTAGGTCTGCTCTAACAGAAAAGAGAGATCCCAGTGGAGACTACAGGCATCTATTCTATTCGGAAGCTGACTGCAAAGATAGGTCTTGTACTGAGTTTGAGCACCTTGCCCAGAGCCCCGGAAACTTGCCTAGTTGCCTAGTTGCAACACGGAGAAGGGCTTAGAAAAGTCTGAGAGGTTGGCCGGCGTGGAGGGCAGCGCCACCCGGGACTGCGGCCTCTCTTTTCAGTTGAACCAGTTCCTCTGGTTGTACAGACTTCATAAAATTGAAAGGCAGCTTCCCCTTTTCAATAAGGGCAGCTGGCTGTTTGGCTTCTCTCTCTTCTCCCAAGAGAACTTGGCTATCCTGCTCCAGGAGCTGCGCTCTGAAACCGGAGGGTCGGAGCCCACTACTACAGTTCTCAAGTCTAGGGGCCTTCCCCCCGCTGGCTTCCGGTCACTCAGAATTCAAAGGGTAGAGGAAAATCTAAGAAAAGACCTTCTGAAGTCTGAGGAAAAGAGGAAGTAGAATGTTCTGGCTATTTTTGACCAACCTAAAGCTAAGTGAGGCATCCTGGACTTTCTCTGGTGAACCCTAAGTGGTTGTAATTGTTAGCACATGGTTGAGAGTCAAGGTCTTAGTGATGGACCTGTGTGGTCTTTAAATACCATATTTGAGGAAAATGTGGGAGAAACTAGTTGAGCCTGTCTTTTGATTTGGACAAGTGAGGAAAGTTACTATCTCATTGTCTCTCTTGGTTTTTGGTTCTAGTGAGTATGAGGATGGTAAAGGGGTTTGATGCAAGGTGATCTTTCTTCCCTCCCCTGAAATTGGTACGGAAGGGCAGGAAAACTGAAAACCAGGGGTAAGATCAAAACAGATGAGGTGAAAAGGAAGAAAGACAGCAAATACATTTATAACTGCCTTTTTGGAAGTGAAAAAGGGCCAAATGTGAGCTAATAGCATGTATATGTGTCTGAAGGCTGATTAATCATTGATGTCACACTTTGCGGGAAGTTTCGGGATTGCTCTGGCTACTTAGACTTTCCTTTAAGCTTGAAGAAGTGGGTCAGCTGTGGATTCTTCTTCAGTTATCTTAAATTTTTAAAAAGCACCTTGTTTCAGAGACGAAAAGGAATTGAAATCACCAGGATATTGCTAAGTTCTATGCTGCAGACTGGAATTTGTGACTTCTAAGATCATGGAGCCCAACCATTTTTTCTGACCTTGCTAGGTGAAAGCCAGCTTTAGAGCCTTTCATTTTCTAGTCCACTTGTAATTAACTTCGGGTGTGTGGTCCAAAGTCCTTTCTTGGAAACCCTTCCCGATCACTGTCCTCCTCTGCTTCTCCACAGTATGCCCAGGGTTTATTTATATTTGTTTATTACTGTATCACCGTCCCTGCATCTCAAGCCCACGTGCCATTGTGTGTCCCCATTTATGCTGCAAGTGCCCAGTTCAGGCATCTGAGCCTCTCAGAAAGAGAGGAAGGAGTGGTGGCTGAACCGGACTGAATCAGCCTAGAGGGGAGGCACTCAGATCACATTCCCATGGTTTTTTCACCACAAAGGCAATTGGGTTCCAGCCTGAGTCTGACATGGGGCCGGGGTAAGGGCTGTGGGGCTTCACAGGGCATCCCAAGTCATCGTCAGCTGTAAGCTCTCTTTTCCCCCTACCTTTTCCCAGAATGACTATGCAGGGACCTCATGACTTGATGTGAATGTCTCTTCTTTGGCCTATAAATGAAGATAGCTTATTTTATAGACTGAATTTGATGTGTGAAAGCATGACATCAAGTTCCTTTAGAAAGGTGCTGGTAACCTCAAAGAGAAACCCTTGTGACATTCACTATTAGTGACTTAATTCACCACTCCATAAAAGCACAAAAATCCTTGGGGCCTTAATGCACATAGTCTTTTGTTTCTTCATCTCCCGGAACATGCCTCTACCACAAGGAAAACGGAATCAACCATTTAGCATGTATGTTTTTCCAGTGTATCTCTTGTTTTTTCTGCCTCCTGGGGAGATACCCAGACATGGGGAGAATTACCACACACACCAACCACCCCTAACCCAAATCCTGTTTCCTTTCCCCTATGTGATTCTCTGACTAGGGAGTAGCAAGAAGGATGCCAGTTATTACCTGAAAAACAGTACTGATGGCCAATTGTATGTCCCTTGTAGAAATAGGAGTGTTTGGGTTTGGTGGGATGAGGTGGAAACTGGAAACAGACCCTGAATAGCCCTCCTCTGCCACAGCTGTAGGTCCTGCAAACACCAAAAGTGCTGTAGACATCACCCCTGTGGTTCCATGTGCTACAGGTTGTTGGGTCCTAATGTGGAATAAAAAGGTAAAAATTCAGACCCTGTATCTGTATTTTTATGCAAAGTGATTTTAAAGTTAAAAAATAAAAGTGAACATTGGGGATTCACTTCCAAGCCCCCTATTAGAGTCAATAACACTCCTAAGAGGTGTTATTGATATTCTCCTTCACGATAGTTCCCCCTTGAGAATCTTGATGCTGGTCTGTTCTGCCCTGAAGGTATTCCTCATCTGTCAAGGTTCTGCTCCTCTTTCAATGAGCGAGTGCCTACATGGCCTGTCCTCTTAGACTTTTCCTAAAGGAGGGCCCTAGAAAAAGCATGGATCTGAAACCCAAGGGAGGGCTTCTCAAAGAGAAGGGGCTAAATCACAGAAAGTAAGAGATCACTTAACAGATCTTCTTTAATAGAGAAGGACACTGAGAGCCACTTAGTAGCAGCTCAGAACTAGAGACCTTTTCCTGTGCTCTTCCCTCAGTGTCATTATTGTCTTCCTGGGCATGTGGCTTCTCCTACTATAGGCACAGATGAGGTGGAGCCAACCAAGAAGGGTAGAGGCAATCCCTAGACTGGAATTTAGGTGTTGACTGTGGATTATCTGCAGTTCTGAGGGGATGACTGCATTGCCTGGAGCCATTTGGAACTTGACCTGCCTGGTCTGCTTTGAAGTCCTCTTCTGTCCCAAGACCACGGAGGACAAAGACGGTCACATCTCTGTCTGTCCCATAGCAGCCTGTGCACATGTTCTTAGTAAATATTTGTTCACATTTTCCCCTCAGGTTCAATTTAATTCAGAAGGTCCCCCCCCCCCTCCTTTCTTATCCCTTTTCTTGAAATGTACCCTTTCAGGTGGAAATGAACCAATGAAATGCATTCCTATCATTTTATTTTTGAGCTGGCTTTTATGTAGCACGCAGTGTTTTAATTCATTTGACAAATGTTTATGTGCTGACTGCCTGCCAGACCAGCACTAGGCACTGGGGGATGGGAATCCTAATGGTGCTGACCCCATTTGGCTGTTGTGAAGATTAGTTAAGATAATGTATGTAAAGGGCTTAGCATAGCACAAAGCATATATGAAGTCTTTTTAAAAAGGTCGCTACTAATGGTAATAGTAATTGTAGCACTAGATACAGATCCTATCCTCAGGGGACTCCTACCTAAATATTTGTGGGCCCTCTGGGTGGTAAAACCATAAATCTACATTCCTATGCCAATTTAATGGTCTCGGTTCAAGCCATTATCAACTGCACCTCAATTCTGTGACATTGTAACTATGGGGGAAGAAAGTTTGTGATCTAGAAGTATGATAGGGATTTCCTCTTTATTTTTATTAAACCAATTTTTAAAAAAGAAACACATAACACTCCTAGTATTACAATCTCTGTGTGTTACATTAAAGAACATTCCAAAAAAGATACTGGCAAGAATCCAAAGCTTCCCCAAGTTACTCTAATCTGGCGGAAAACACAAGGTCCAAGAATTGCAGCATAACTACACCAGTATTAAAGTTCAGATCCTGAGAACGTTACCTTATGTAAAACACACCACTTCTTCTTGGCTGCCCTTTGATTTTGGCTAATGATTTGATGATACACATTTTTCTCTTCACTTCAGCCAGCATTTATTGCATTTTCATCATATGCAAACTTTGTTGCTCTTCTCCAGACTGTTTTTGTCTAGATAAAAATCATCACCTGCTGCCCACAGCAGCCCCCGAGGCTGTGAGGTTTGGCCATAAGCTTGGTACTTCTTGTAGATAGGGGACATGGGTAGCTTGCCTCCCCACCAGGTGTGTCCAGTGACTAATGGAGGATATCTTTCCTAGTTGACAAGCAGCCTTTTGTGTTAAACCTCCTAGAAGGAGGGTAGCCCTGGTCACACCTGGGAGACAACAAGAAGACTGCCAGGTTGGCTTCAGCCAGGCAAAAGAGCAAAGATCAGAGTTACAGAACAGGTTGTTCCACATTTTTCTCAATTTCCTGGTGACCACAGTGAGGGAACTGTCAAGTTGAAAGGAAGGGAAACCCCTTCTACTGCTAGATTAAAACAGTACCTCATAAAACATTTCTGTTTCCAGGTATCTACTTTCCTTGGGGGCAGGATTAGTTGTAAGTGTGTGTGTGTGTGTGTGTGAGGTTTGGCCATAAGCTTGGTACTTCTTGTAGATAGGGGACATGGGTAGCTTGGCTCCCCACCAGGTGTGTCCAGTGACTAATGGAGGATATCTTTCCTAGTTGACAAGCAGCCTTTTGTGTTAAACCTCCTGGAAGGAGGGTAGCCCTGGTCACACCTGGGAGACAACAAGAAGACTGCCAGGTTGGCTTCAGCCAGGCAAAAGAGCAAAGATCAGAGTTACAGAACAGGGTGTGTGTGTGTGTGTGTGTGTGTGTGTTCTCTTGTAGCACCTGGGTGTAATTTCTGCCCTCCCACTTTTAGAACCGCCATATTGCTCCCATGGAGAAAGGATAGTATCACTCCCTGTTCAAAGGAGAACCAAGACCCACTGTTAAAAAGAATTGCAGGGGTGCCTGAATGGCTCAATCAGTTAATCATTCACCTCTTGATTTTGGCTCAGGTCATGATCTCAGGGTGGTAAGATCAAACCCCATGTGGAGCCTAGTTTGGAGCATCTGTGCTCAGTGGGGAGTCTGCTTGAGTTCTCTCCCTCTTCCACTACCATGCCCCCACCTTCCCGTGCACACGCAGGTGTGTGTGCGCTCTCTTAAATAAATCTTTTCAAAAAAAAAATTAAAGAATTGCAAACATTCCACTTCAGCACAAATTTTGGACCTCAGTCTCACACCTGTGTGGTGCCTCTTTCTCTTTTCTACTTAGAGCAGAAATTCTTGAAGGAATTTGGTCACTGGGCAACATGCTAGAAAAGCAGATTCTTGGACCCATTGACTCAGACCCAGTAGTCTTGTTTTAACAAGCCCTCCAGGTGGCTTGGTTTTTGTTTGCTTGTTTGTTTGCTCTTTTTCTTTCCTCTCTCCAACTTTCCCTGACCTATCTACCCCACCCCAAGTCCCCCAGCTTCAGCAAAAGCTTTCTATAACAGAAGACATCCTGCTTCCCTGGGGATTCTTGCTTTGAGAAGTGGAGGAGGCCCCTGCATGACTCACTTTCACTTGTCAGACAGGGGTAGGAGTTAGGAATCCCCAACATATTCCGTGAAGTTTACAGCCTACCAAAAAAAAAAAAAAAATCAAAAGTTAGGCAAACAAAAAGACCATAAAAGTGTAACTTTAATAGTGTAGTCCTTTAATAACGTAAAAGTGTAATTTTAATAGCGTGACTTTAATAGCTTTAATAGAGTAATCCTTTAATAGTGTAACTTTAATAGCGTAAACTACCTCGAAACAACTACTTAACTACTTAATATGTCTTTTTCTATATGTCTACCCCCTTAATAAATGGGCATGTTTCATATATTGCTTTATAACCTGATTTCATTTAATCTTTTGAGCATCTTCCCAGGTAGAGGCATTTCCAGTGTGTGTGTGTGTGTGTGTGTGTGTTTTAGATTTTTTACTTAAAGACTTATTTGGGGGAAGGTGGAGAGGGGGACAGAAGGGGAGGGAGAGGGGCAATCAGACTCCATGCTCAGTGACAAGCCTAACTTGGGGCTCCATCTCAGGACCCTGAGATCATGACCTAAACCAAAACCAAGAGTTAGAAGCTCAACCAGCTGAGCCATCCAGGGGCTCCTCCAGTATATTTTTAATGGCTCCAAAGTATTTCACTGGTGACAAGACTTGAACTTGACAATTGTTAGTATTAATTTAATATAATGGTTTAAAGTTTAGTGAAAAAGCATGAGGATGAGCCTTGGGTGAAGAAATAGATCTTTCTAGAACCAGATTCTAGAGCAGACTGATCCTTGTTGTGGGGTTTATGTATGTCCACTCCATTCCTCACCCCTGTCCTTTCATTAGGATGTATGATTTACTCTACCAGGAAAGTATGATTTATTCCTCAAGAGATCAGTGTGCACTGTGGTGAGGGCACATTTTTTCCCACTCATGCTTCTCTTCTTTTGTGGTATTAGGAATCATCTCACTCCTCAACTTCTGACTGATCATGCACTTGCTTTCACTGAGAAGACCTATGGATTTTTCTTTTATTTATTTGAGACATACCTTTGAAAATAGGGTATTTAAAAATTATTGTAACTGGAAAAGAGAGTCTTGATTATTTTTTTCCTAGCAAAATCATATATAAACATTGGGAAAGCATTTAGAAATATAAACAATGAAAATAAAATTTCATTACCTAGCGATAGCCATAGTAACATTTTGAATAATCCTCTAACCTTTTTTTTTCCATGTATGTGTTTTTTTTTGTTGTTCAGAAATATAACATAGTAATGTTATAAACTTTCTTCTTGTTATATATTGAACAACTTCTATGATGTTTTTCTGTATGCCTTTAGTGAAATGCTGGATCCAGCTCTGCTCAGGTTGGGATTATTAAATATTCAGAGTTTTGTTTTGTTTTGTTTTAATTTTATCCATTTATTTGACAGAGAGAGAGATCACATAGGTGGAGGGGCAGGCAGAGAGAGAGAGGAGGAAGCAGGCTTCCCGCTAAGCAGAGAGCCCGATGCAGGGCTCCATCCCAGGACCCTGGGATCATGACCTGAGTGGAAGGCAGAGGCTTTAACCCACTGAGCCCCCCAGGTGCCCCTATTAAATATTCAGAGTTTTGAGAGAGGATTGTTAAACCATTGGTAGCTTGAGATCAGCCAGATATCACAAATCAAGGTTTTTTTGCTTTATTCAAGGAGATGGTTTATCAGCATACCACCAGATGCACAATTTTTTTTTAAATATTTTATTTATTTGACAGAGAGAGATCACAAATGGACAGAGAGGCAAACAGAGAGAGAGAGAGAGAGAGGAGGAAGCAGGCTCCCTGTGGAGCAGAGAGCCCGATGTGGGACTCGATCCCAGGACCCTGAGATCATGACCCGAGCCGAAGGCAGAGGTTTAACCCACTGAGCCACCCAGGTGCCCCCAGATGCACAATTTAACTGTGCATAAATAGGTTTTTTTTCAATGTTCATTCTATTTTTAGTTGTTTCTAATTTTGGCTATTACAAGCAATACTTATAATATTCCTTTAGTCTCAGAGTTAATTCTTGGCACAACCATCATTACTTCCTTCGGATAAATCCCTTGAAATGGAGTTCCTGAATCAAAGAGCATCCAGAATTTCACAACTTACTTGTTGCCAGTTAAACCCCCTGTTTCACACCCTTTGAAAGGAAGAGTGTACTGTTCTTTGTCTTAAGAGGATTTATGAAAAACATCCCCTGAGACCAAGGAATTTAATGTCTCTCCTGTTGTTTGCTTCTGTTTACATTTTCTGAATTAACTTAATTCTTTTTATATAAGGGAACACCCTGACTGAGAGCCTTTGATTCATAGGCTACATACTGATATGCAAGTTGTAATAAACATATTTTATGTTTGTGCTGGATTGAGAGGCCATATATCATGATGATTAAGAGCTTGGACTCTGGAGCCAAAATGAGTTTGAATCCCAGCTCTGCTACTTTATCTGTGTGACCTTGTACAAGTTATATAAATCCTTTGTTCACGTTCCTCATCTGAAAAATGGAGATGATCAAGGAATCTAGTCTTGGGATTTCTACGAGGCTTAGAGGGGTTGACATAGGTAAACCACTTAGAACTGGCACATGGTAAGTTCTCCGTAACTGTTGGATTATTGTTACATTACTGAGTATGTAGAAGTCTGCATGGAACTGTACCAACTGTCAACTGTCACATTCAAATGATTTCATTAGCTCCTTCATCATATGGAAAACTGGGTTGAGCATTTCTTGTATCAGCCTCTAAATATTTGAATACCATGTGGCAGGTACTGGACTAGTGACAGTAGGGAATTTAAAATGTTTTCACCCCCTCGAGGATCTTGCCATCCAACTTGGGAACTGCTCCACAAATATGAAACAGTAAATAATAAAAAAAAGAGGGAGGGAGGAATAGTTGCTGAAGCCAATAAAAGGAAAGATACTTCAGGGTCCTACCTGACGGCTGACTTAAGTAATTATGCAAAATCTGGTGGGAGCACAGTGGCCTGGGGTGGTCTGGGAGGACTTCTCAGGAGATACAAGGTTCCGTCTGGGCCCTAAAGGGTAAGAAGGGGTTTTTAAAGGACTGAGTATGGGGGCGCCTGGGTGGCTTAGTGGATTAAAGCCTCTGCCTTCAGCTCAGGTCATGATCCCAGAGTCCTGGGATTGAACCCCAGGGTCCTGGGATCAAACCCCACATCGGGCTCTCTGCTCAGCAGGGAGCCTGCTTCCCCCTCTCTGCCTGCCTCTCTGCCTACTTGTGATCTCTGTCAAATAAATAAATAAAAATCTTTAAAAAAAAAAAGGATTGAGTATATAGGGAGAGCAGAGCACCCTGGACAGGCTGGGGACCACAGAGGAAAACAGGTCAGAACTGCCTTCTAGAGCTGTGCTGTCTAATTCAGTAGCTGTTAGCCATATGTGGCTATTGAGAACTTGACATGAGGCTAGTCCAAGTTGAGATATGCTGAAGGCACAAATTACATACCAGATTTCAAAGATTTAGTACCAAAAAAAAAAAAACGTTGTATGGGAATCTCAGTAATTTGGACATTGATAATATGTTGAAATGATGATATTTTGGAGATATTGGATTAAATACAATAGGTTAAAATTAATTGCACCTGTTTATTTTCACTTTTCAAGAGAACTAGAAAATTTTAAATTATATAAAAATTATATAAAATTATTCTATATTGTATAAAAAATAAAATTAGGTATGTGGCTCACATTTATGGTTTGCACTGCATCTCTGTTGAATGGAGCTTTCCAAGGGCCTATAGTACAAGATACACTGATGTGCCAGAGTAGAAACTCTGGAAGTTTCTGGAAGAGTGGAAGATCTCTTCCAATGGCCAATGCTAGGCCCTCCTCTCAGCCATCTCCATAATTCCAGGAGGAGGCAGTCCCTCTGATGGGGAACCAGATGCCCATGGGCCTTCCCAACTGAAACTTTCAAGGGAGGCAGTTACATATTTTCATTTCTGAGTGACATAGTTTGTGAGGAAACAGACAAGGGCTTCAGTTGCAAGTTGTCCCCCAGAGCTCAGACAAGCCAGCTTTTAGGGAAGATCCTGAATTCGGGAAGATCCTAAAAACACTACTGAGCAGGAAGAGAGTGACAGCATGCTCCCATCTCCCAACCCCCCTAACCCCTCCATCAACCGACTTCTGGTCAGCCCTCCTCCTTTATGTGACAGAGGTCACATAAAGGTGCTGGCAGGCGCCCAGAGTCTGAGGGGGAAGATGGGTAGCTTGGCAGACCAGGGTGGGATGGAGATGCAGGAGATGTGAGAAGGTGGGTGTGTGGAGCCCCAGGCTGAACTCCTTTGTCCTTTAATTGAAAGCTGTGTGAGTGTTCTATTGTATCATTCTAAGCAGCATCTGTGATCCTAATGTTTGTCCTCATGGGGCATCACCAGGTGCCTGGCCGAGCACAGTGCTGTCTGTTATTTCCCTCTTTGTGTAGAGACCACTGTATACATAGCTTGTCTTGATTATATATCATTGAACACTGGAATTTTACAGCATCTCAGATCATAACGATCTCAGTTTTATCGGCAAGAAGAGCACTTTGAAAAAGAGAAGCAACTTACCTCAGGTATGAACTGGTAATTTATAAAATGGTACCATTCTGCTGGTATTTTTGTAGAAGAGGTGGTGAGATGTAGACTAGTCCTGCCCTTTTGTTTTGGGGGGACACAGAGGGTAGAAGCACTAGATCCGATCTGAGAGGAGACCCAGCTCCTTGGAAGGAATCTCAGGGTTGAGGCACCCTGTGAATCAGAAATCACTCTTGGGTTCCTGGAACTGTGTCCTAGCCACCGGCTCTAGCTTTTCTCCTGTAGAAATCTGCCCCACGGTGTCCGCTTACATCTGGTGTTTCTAAATGTCTGGAGGGATTCTGGGGGAACTTTACTGCTCTGAGATTGCAGCTGGATTCCCAGAACCTGGAACTGGCTCTACTGAAATCAGGGTCTGCCCTGTGGGCCTGAAGTCTCTAAATGGAACTAGTCAATACAGGAGACCTTCTTGAGACATCTCAAGGGGCCTTCCTATGACCTTCCAAGCAAAATGGAAGGTCAGGTTAATCTGAAACCAGGTCTGGATAGCCAATGTGCTCTCATCTAATCAGGTTCCCACAAAACCTTCCTGGGGAACCCAGGATATCTGTGGCTGCCACAGTATTCCAGAGGCGTCAGCCAAGGTCTCCTGGACTGGTCATTTCTGACTCCTCCAAGACTGGGGAATAGTCAGAAATCATAGCCAGTGAACACAGTGGACATGGCCCTGCCCTCATGAACTGCAGTGTAGAGGGGGCGAGAGATAGCGCATCCCTTGTTCCAGCTGTTCTCTGAGCATGTATGAGAGTATCTGTTGGTGGGAGTGGAATTTAGATTGGGACAATAGGAACCCTGTCTGAGGAACTAACATAGGTGCCAAAAGTCTGTTACTACCATGCTTCTGGTCCCCACATGGGTTTTATTTGCATTCTGCATCCAGTTTAAAGAGCCTTTCCAAAAGGTTTTGCTAAATATTATGGGAGAACACAAGGGAAGGAGAATAAAAGAAGCATAAGGCCAGACAGTTTTCTAGAGTTCGTGTTTTTGGTACCTTGCGGGAAGCTGGCTTCCTTCCTTCGGGTGCCATTTTTTGGTCCCCAGATACCAGAGAAGCCCGTACTGTGTCCATAAAGGATCATTGGTGAGGCCCTCCCTTCCTAATTCATGAACTGGAGAACTCTCTTCTTATGACTGGAGCCCCTCCCTTCCTACATATTTTGACCCTGGAATCCAGGGAAAGGGTCCAGATTCATTCACTGTTCCATACGTTGGGCTTTCCCAGCTGGCTTAGTTTCTGCTCAGAGGCATTGCCCTCCCTCTCGGCAGCCTCCCACAGGGTTACACCACTGATCATGCATGCTGGCAGGTCTCCACTGAGGCTAAGTGACCCTCTCTTGGCAATGTTGAAGACGACTCTACAACATGTGGGACACTGTACTAAGGGGACTCTGAGATCTTTTCCAATTCTTATTTCACAAAGTGATTTTAAAAAATATCTGTTAACTTGGATTCTGTATGAAAGAAGGGGAAGACCTCAATAACTTTTCAAGGATTTTTTCAGCCTTTCTAATTTTTAGGTCCCTTTCTTTGTGTGTGCGCTATGGTCAGGAAATTCTACCCCCTTTCCAATTTACCTTACATCCTAACCATCAAATAGTGCTTCCATCTTAGAGTGGCAGCCGCCGACTCTACTAGAATGTCTACCGAGCTCTTCAAATAGCCAGTTTCCCAGCCTGTTCCCAGTGAGGTGGTCAGGTCTAAATTTAACCATGACCTTCTGCCAGCATACGCAAGCTAGGGCTGCAAGAGCAAAATCGGAGCTGGACTGTTCTCAGGGCTGTGTGTGTGTGTGTGTGTGTGTGTGTAGGAGTTCAAAGAGAAGGTGAACAGAGCTTCCCAAAAGGCCAGATCAGCCCTGGGGGAAGAGAAGATGTTCAGGGCAGGGAGATGTATGTTCATCCCTGGTTTATGCTAGCTTGGCCAGCTCCTGGGGAGAAGGTCAGCCAAATTCTCCACCCTCTCGGTTTCTTCCCACTATAAAGTATCCATGACGTAACTCACCTGGGTTTGTAATTACTGTGGCTTCCTGCCGAGCATTCTACCACAATTAATGTGCTCGCTCTTGTCTCTTCTTCCACAATTACTGATCCCAGATTAACGAGATATGATCTGCACTTTGTGTTGTGCAGGTTTCAACTCTTGTTTACCTGTCTGGCTTGTCTCTTTCTGCATCAATAGGTTCATGTCTCAAACATAGGACAGGGGCAGTGTCTGTAATTCTGGGGGTGGAATGCCTTTGCACATTTTTTATGCCAAAAATGTGTACGTGCAAAGCAAAATTTTGCTCATCATAATTTAGTCACATATCTAATTTGTATTTATAGTCATGATTAGTGTTCTGTACCATAAAATTCATACACATATATGTGACATATATATACATATATATGTGATGTCATGTATATATACATACATATATATATAAGGCATTTTTAAAGATATTCTTTATTTATGTGAGAGAGAGCAAGAGTGAGAAAACACAAGTGGGGTTGGGGGAAGTAGCAGAGGGAGAGGGAGAAGCAGGTTGTAGCCCAATGTGGGGGCCCCATCCCAGGGGCCTGACCTGAACTTAACTGGTGAGCCACCCAGTTACCCCAATATGGCATTTTTAGAATGGCATCAGCTTAGGACTCAAATAGGATTTTTTTAAAAGTAGTCTCCACACCCAGTGTTGGGTTTGAACTCATGGCCCTGAGATCAAGAGTCATGTGCTCTACCAACTGAACAGGCAGGAGCCCCTTCAATAGGACAATTTTTATTTTTCTGTTTGATCGCTAACAACAGTTTGGAACTAATGTAGAAGGAGGTTTGGAGAGGCTGCCTTGAATGTATGTCTTTCCAGAATGCCTTGGCTTGCAACTGAGAGAAGAGCTTACAGAACTTCTGGAAGAAGAGTTACATAGCTTCTGGATCTGGAGCTCTAGCAATCTTTGAACATGCCCATCACGACAGGGACTTGACTACGGAGGGAGCATGGGCCAGTTGGGCTCTTGTGCTCATCTGTCATTTGCTGTGAATAAACTAGAGGAGTTGTGCAGGCAAGTTGCTCTTTAGCTCTGGTCTCTGAGGGAAGGGCAGGGATCAGGGAGGGTCCAGGGAGGGTCTGACTGGCTCTGTCCTGGCTTTAGCACTTACTAAGTGCACTGTGTTAGTCTAGTTACTGAACTTTTTTTATGCCAATTTCTTCATCTGCATCCTTGGGAAAATACAGGTATCTGTCCCTAGGGTATTCGTGAGGATTCAAATAAAAAAGGTGTGGACTGATGTGACACCTAGTGAAGCTCCTGGCTCCCTGGCACGTAGAATGCACTCTGTAAATGCTAAATTTATGGACGATAATATTCTTTCTCTCATTATCAGATATTTCTCTGACTTATAAGGCAGTAGTTTTCAGTGAACCATTAAATGGTTTTGGGGGATTAGTGAATATTTTCCAAAACTCTCTGGGAAAACAAACTCGTAACTTAGACTTGTAATTACTGGCCTTTTGCTCAGTTTTTGATTGCTAGGAGTGTCCCTGTTTCAAACAAGTTGCTGGTCTGGTGGGTCCTAGGGCTGATTCAGGGTGAGAGTTTTTATTAAGAAAGAGGTAAAAGGTCTCCTCTTTATACCCCGAGGCCAGTGTGTTGGGTTATTAAGCAATTCTTTTTTTTTTTTTTTAAGATTTTATTTATTTATTTGACACAGAGAGAGAGAGATCACAAGTAGGCAGAGTGGCAGGCAGGGAGAGAGTGGGAGAAGCAGGCTTCCCGCTGAGCAGAGGGCCTGATATGGGGCTCAATCCCAGGACTCTGAGATCATGACCTGAGCTGAAGGCAGAGGCTTAACCCACTGAGCCACCCAGGCACCCCTTATTAAGCAATTCTTCAGCAGGTCACTATAAACATCTTTATATTTATTAGTTTTTATATTCAATTATTAGTTTAATGTATGCTATTATCCTATATTCACATCCAGAGCTGATCATCTTAGATGTCTGTCTTTGGTTACTACAGTTATTGGCTGTGTTTGGGTAAATATCTGGTCTGTTGTTGATGGGTCAGAAATTTCCATTCTGTCCTCAGCAGCCAGTCAGAATTCCTTGTAATCCATCACCACATTTATCAATTTTAGGCAAAAAACAAAGAAACTTGGCGTTTTGGTAAAATGTGTTACCAGCTGGATTTAGATTATTTTTTGCTATGGTGAAACTCACTTACAGATCTTCAGGTTTGTGGGGAAGAAGGAAGTCAAAAGTCCCCCAGATTGACTGCTTTTAGGCCTGTCTCTGCTGAGTGGGGTCATGTTCCCATCCTTGAATTGGTTCCCATGTCCCACGGAATGAAATACTCCGGTGACTTTTGGCCCCACCTGTGGGCGTGGAGCTGGAATTGGAGACTGAAGAGGAACAGGGTTTCTACTCACAAAGCTGGACAATCTGGGATGCTCCTATGAAGGAGAAAGAGAAGCGGGTACTGGAGAGGCAGCCAGCATGTGTCCTCTGTTGACCTGTGGGCCCCGTTATCTAATGAGAAACCTCGGTGAGGTATAGCACAAGTGCCGCCCTCTGCCTCTCGTGTTGTATGTGCCCAGAGGACAGCATGACCCGCCCCTCTGGAGGAATGAGGAGGTTGTGTGTGGACCTTGTGAAGAAAGGATACAGGAATTTGGTCTTGTGGGGGGGGGTATTCTTCACCTAAGAAATCAGGCAAAGGAAATAGCATGAGGAAGGATATAAAGTCCTGGGTACACATGGAATGTTCTGGAAATGAGGAATAGCTAGCCATCTACTATGTGTGACTCTAGTATCTCCTTTGGTCTCCAGCTTCTGGGGGTCAGCCTGCACATCTCACAGGTGAGAAGACTGAGGCTCAGAGAGATTCAACTTTCTCCCAAGAGCATGTGGGTAATAAGTTGCATCCTGGTTTCCTCTCCATGTTCTGCTCTTTCTCCCACTTATCCTGCTCCCCAACTCGATTCAGATCCTTGTGTCAAGTTCCACTTTTTCTTACCATACTGGAATCTGGTGCAGTTCCATACTCTGTCCCTGAAGCTATGGGATGGGTTAGCGGTTCCAGAAGCAGCCTTTTCTTGTTGGGTATTACTTTTATTTGCATACATAAACCCTGTGCCGCCACAGATCTTAATATAAGCCCTGCCTGGCATCCACACACACACGTTTATACCCTAAATAGCAGAGGCCTAGAAATGTTTGTCTACTTTTGCCAACATCTGACTGTGATTATCTTTAACCACAGTCACACTGTTTGTCTCTTAAAATAGCACTGACTCTCCCGAGGAGGTTGATTGTGGTTGTCACTCCCCTCCTGGAGCTCTGGTCCACCTGCCTTCTCCTGGTAGCCTTGGCAGCCCATGGTTTACTGGGATTAATTTTGCTCTTCCCTTATGTCCACTGTCCTGAATTCTTCTTTAGGATTCACAGACCTCTCCTGATGGTCCCAGAGCCCACCTGTTGACTCAGGTAACTGACAATATAGCTCTCCCTGCCTTGTCCGTCCACCTTTTTTCCTTCCTACTCCTGTCTCTGTCCTCAGGCCATGTCAACAACATGCAGGGGTTGACTTCCCCAGGGGAGAACAGCCTAAAGGCCAAGTGGTGTCTGACCTGTGGACTTGATGGACTGACCTGATGGACTTGGCCAATTTCTGAAAGGGAGTGTCCCTTCCCCCTGCCCTGAAGCACAGGTACTAAACATATGTCCTTGCTTTGGGTTCTGCCTCACAGAAACTCAGCATTTCCCTTTGCTCATCCCAGATTCCTTTGCTTTAAAAACTTGTCTTATTTTGACTTCAACCATGATAAGAGTAAAAAGAGGGAGTGAAGAAGGTGTCTTTACCTCACAGTTTCTCACTCTGCATCACGCTGCCCCACCTGCTTCCACCCCTTAGAATAATACATCATACCAAGCTAGAGAAAACTACTGCCAGAGAGAGCCTCGTGGTCTTATTTGAGAAGGACTTTCTCAGAACCATCACTAGCTTCAAGGGAATGAGCATCAGCTCATACACGTGATTCTGGGTGGTGTGCTCTGGTCTTGGATCCTATCACTAAGAGATCCTTTTTCTGAAACAATCGGGGTGAGGTAGGTGGCAGACACAAAAGCCAGCTGGGTAAGAACTCCAAAAAAATAGATCATTGGGATAGCTTTCTCATTTTTCAGGCTCACTGTGTGATTTGAACAGTGTGTTCTCCAGCGTGGGGGTGTGGAGGTCATCCATTGAGCTCTGGCAAGAGCTGCTCCTGGTGCTGCTGTGGGGCTCTGTCGTTCTTCCTGAACCACAAAGGTTCTTTCTGCATAACCTTGTAGAAGAAGAATTGAAAGTTGAGGTGCCTGATTGTGGAAAATAGGTTTGGGAGATGAAGGTTACAGATGAGCTCATGAAAGCCCTATAAATATTTTTATGATCCTTCAAATAAATTATCCCACTAAATAAAGGAGTGTGAGCACCATGTAATTTCCATTCTGTTGGGGTAGAAATGTTTCAAGTTTTCCTTACTTGAAATTAGAACTGGCTATTTTTCAGGTCGTTTTGGCGTGTAGATAATAGGTACATGGAGACATGTTCATCCCCACCCCCACTGGGGTCCTTCGTCCAGATAGGGCTCAAAACCTTGTAAGAGGTTTAGGGTCCAGCAGATTTCCCTGAATACTGGCTTTGTCATTTACCAGCTCTGTAACCTGCCCAGGGACTTAACTTCTCTATGCCACATGCTCATTGTCAGCGAAATGGGCATAATATTAAGCAATTATGTGCCTGGAGTGTGCAAATGTTACTGACGATAGCCCTGAAATGCTTAGCATTTCTGTCATGTTGGAGGTTCTCATAAAGAACAGCATGTAAAATGTAGGGACACCTGTGCAGCTCAGTTGGGTAAACGTCTGCCTTCAGCTCAGGTCATGGTCTCAGAGTCCTGGGACGGAGCCCCGCATTGGGTTCCCTGCGTGGCGGGGAGTCTCCTTCTCCCTCTCCTCTCCCCACAACCCTTACTTGTGCTCTCTCTCTTGCTTTCTCTCTCAAATAAATAAATAAAATCTTTTTTAAAATAAAAAATAGCATATAAAATGTATTTACAGACAATGGTAATTGCAATTGTACATGTACAAGTGGTTAAAATGATAACTTTTGTGTTATATATATTTTATCACGATAAAAAGAACTTTAAAGTGATAACCCAGAAAAGGCTAAGCACATGAGAAAGAGAGTGATTTTTATAAGAAACTGGAAGGACTTTTGCCAAAGCATGTTCTATGGAAGGATTCTGAATGATTTTTTTTTAATCCTCTTCTTTAAGCTTTGATTTTTTCCAAATCCCTACTATAACGTGATTTACTTCTGCAACTAGAAAATTCTAAGTTACAATGAAGTCTAAGTGGATAAAAGCATCACTAAGTACAACCATGCCAGGCCACCCACACTGTCAAGCAGGTCCCAGGACTCTGTTCTCCACCTACCCTGTTGTCCTTGGGCTTGATGGGGTCAGGGTCACAAGGTCAGCCTCTTCCTGTCCTGGGTCTGCACTGACCTCTGCCCTAGTCTGCTGTCTATCCCTGGCCACCATCAGTGGAGGAAGGGGTGGGTCAGTGCAGGTGGCTCTTTATGGGCCATCCCCCTGAGTTGCTCTTAACTGCGGGAGCCCCAGCTGTCTTGACTACCTGATTACTGAGTTTCAGTCCCTTAGAGTTTCTGGCATCTTGTATTTCATAAAGATGTATACGTGCCCAGAGGTGTCTCTCAGCCCCTGTGCTTCACCCATGGCATCGTGATGTGTCAGAACACCCAAGAGCAGAGCAGCAGTTGGCCCTCCCTCTGTCACCCCCCCCCATTACATGTGACTGACATTCCCCTCCTCCAAACACACACATGAGAATGTTATTCTTGACACAAGCTTCTAATCTCTCCCAAGACTTTGACTTAACACAACTATGCATTTATTCAGCAAATATTTACTGAACCTGAATACGCTGGAACTTAAAATACACAGAGCAATAAAATCCCATTTATTGAAATTCTTGCGGGAGGGGAATTAAACTTTAGAGTAATTACCGTGTTGTCCTCAGATGGGACATCACAGGTCCTTAAACTTAGGTCTTCAGTGATATCCTTTCTTGAATGGGGGCTCACAATGGTGACATGTGGCCCAGAGGAGCATTGAAGCTGAGATCTGCCTCTTATACATCTAGCAAGCCAAATGAGCCCACAGCATGGTGCATCATTCATACTTTGGCTATGAGATGTATGGCAGGCTTCTTCATTCTTTCTCATGGTCGTGTCTCCTTAAAAATTCCATAATTTTGATTTATAAAATATGGGAAGCTTATAAGACAAGTATAAAACAGGTTCTTTGAAGTTTCTACTTTTTAAAAAAAGATTTACATATGGAGGGGAGGGGCAGAGAGTCTTAAGCAGACTGTGCTGGTGTGGAGCCCGACGTGGGACTTGATCTCACCATCCTGAGGTCACAACCTGAGCCGAAACCAAGAGTGGGAGGCTTAACCGACTGCACCGCCCAGGCGCCCCTGAAGTTTCTGCTTTAAAATATTTTCCCTGACATTAAAGTAAGGTAAATTATGTCCCTGAATAACATTATACATAAAAATAAATTACAAATAGATTTCTGGCAAGGAGGTGAAGACAATTAATAGACTGGAAGAAAATACTTGCAACCTACATAACAGACAAAAGATTAATACTCAGAATACATAAAGAGTTTTTATAAATCAATAAGAAAAAAGCCAACAACCCAAAAGGAAAAGTTAGAAACAAGCAGGACTTACAAAAGCAATAAACTTTTGGAAAAATAATATCAGTATTAATCAGAGAAATGCAAATAAAAATAGGATTATTTTCACCCTTCAGATTAACACAATTTAGGTAAGGGGGTAGAGAAGTAAACAGTTGTATAGTGGTGGGAATACAAATTGAAAACAGTCTTTCTGGAGGGCCATGTGGCAGAATCTATACATTTCAAAATATATTGTATCTTTTGACCTCCTTCTAAGAATATACCTTTAATGAAGTTCTGAAGTTCTCCGTTTGTCCCAAGATGTTCAGGTGGTAATTTTTGTAATAGCTACCAAGAAGATGGGCAGCATCTTTATTTCCAATAGGGGAATGATACAGTTTTACTGTGAAACCCTATGTAGCCATCTAAAACAAACAAACAAACAAAATACAGACATGAAAGTCTTACACTTGCTAAATGAAAAAATGTATAGAAACTTTCAGCTATATAACATGAACTGCTTTGTGCAAGAAATGTGGGCATGTGTGTGCATGTGTGTGAGTGCATGGAAAATGGTCTGAATGATGCCTGGGTGGCTCTGTCCTTCAGCCCTCAGCTCAGGTCATGATCCCAGAGTCCTGAGATCAAGTCCTGTATCAGGCTCCTTGCTCAGCAGGGAGCTTGCTTCTCCCTCTGCCTGCCGTTCCCTCTGCCTGTGCAGGCTCTCTCTCACTCTTAAATAAAATCTTAAAAATGAATAAATAAAATCTTAATGAATGAATAAATAAAATCTTTAAAAAAAAAAAAAAAAAGGAAAGAAAGAAAATGGTCCGAAAGTCCTACATTAGCCATGATTACCTCTAGATAGCAGAGTGGTACTGAGGTGTGGGGGAACAGCTGAGAAGAAATTGGAGAGAGAAGGAGGACTTTTTACTCTGCAATTTTCTAAGGTATTGTTTGAGATTTTATGAACGTATATTTACATATGGTGTACTTTTTAAAGTAATAGGTATTTATAAAACTTAATTTAGAAAACATAGGAAAATATATCACCTGTAATTCTAGACAGCTTGACTGTAGTCAAGCTCAGTTTTTTCTATATGTACACTGTGGTGGGGGGGGTTCAGTTTTATACTCAACATCATATCCTGGTTCTTTCATTTAAAGTTGTCTACGCATTTCCCCACAGTTTTACAGATTAGTCTCTGGTGCTACCTTTGAATGTTTATTATAAATTCACACTCTTTAAGGTTCTAGAAAAATGGCTATGAGGAACAGGTACCTGGAGTTCAAGTGCTCACCCTGTCTGCCCAGGAAGGGTGGTCAGTGGAAGGCAGTTAGGTCAGGCTCATTGACCTGCTGGAAATCTGAGGAAACCAAAAAGCATCCCCTTGGCCCATTCACCTTCTCAGGCTATCATCGGACCTTCTGTTTTTCTTTCTCCCTAGCTCAGGCTCTAACTCCGACTTCCAGGAGCTGCTTTCTCTGCTCCAGGCCTATCTGAGAACGGCAGCCAAAGGGCAGGATTTGAATGTCATCCCTACCCTCGAGTAATGGCATCTGAAAGTCAGCTTAGGATGTAGGCTTCTGTCTCTTTCTCTGAGTTTTAAAGGGGAAAAAAAGACTCGTGCAGATAATCTGGAGTTGTTCTCCCACTTGGTCCGTTGGTAAACTGAAACCCAGCAAGATCGGGGTCTGCCTGAAACTATGCAGCAGGTTAGCCGTGAGGCTAGAATCTTCCTCTGGGATTCTTGGTGTGGCCCAGTGCTCTTTTTACTCTATAATGAAAGATACCTGAGCAGCATTTGGGCTGCCTACGGCCCTGAGACTTAGCCGAAGGTGCTGTGGGCTGGGGAACAGTCACCTGGGCTTAAGTTTCAGTTCATTCACTCCACACTCATCCAGAGATGAGGTACGTGTCCCCAAGTGGTATAGGTGTAGTTTTCACATGGTGGTAGGATTCCTGAACCTCAGTTTTCTTCTATTTTTTTTCTTATAACGGCTCTGTATTACAGTTGAAATACAAAGCCATTAAAAGCTTGAAAGTTTGACTCTTTTTCAAGTCCTCCTGTTCAGTTAAGTATTTTTAACTTCTGAAGTCATAAAGTACTTCCTAACTTCAGACTAAGAAATGGGTGGGAAATTCATCCTTTCTTCTCATGTGAGTCTGATAGTTCTGGGGTCTTGGGCCTGAGTTCCTGAACACCCTGTGTGTTATCCCATGAACCTATTCCCGCTTATCATTCACCTCTGTGAGTGTGTTTATGTGTGTGTGTGTTTTTGCCCTTGCTGGGATCTGCTTTTGCATCTGGGACTGGTAAGGAGCGGCGGCTCGTGGAAGGCAGTCAGGAGTAAGCGCGTTCTCCCTTTGTTGCTGTCTGGGGAAGGAGAGTGAGAGGTTCATGAGCAAGGGACTCAATGCACCATGGCCTGATGGTTCCAGAAGGGGCTGGCCATCTCCCAGGCCCCACAGGCATGACTGCATTGCAACACAGCCTTGCTTATTGTCATTCAGCTGTCATCACTGTCATCTCTGTTCATTGTCATGTAATGACCTTTCACTGTTACTCTAAGTATGCATGATTATCTCACAGGTAGGTGTTGCTTCTCCCGGTTTATGGATGAAGGAGCCCGGGTTCAGAAGGGCCAAGAGGCAGAGCTGGAACTCAAATCCCGAGGTCGCCTTCCTCTACCCCTTGCCTCCTGTAGTTCTGTGCGCGCGCACAAACCGGCACCCTGGCTTCCTTTTTCCTCATTTAATATTGAAAACATATTTACTGATCATCTTCTAGGACATCTTTTCCAACAAACATTTATTGAATGTTCTATTGCTCATGTCAGCTGCTCTTCTCAGTGCTAGAAACAATAGTGAGCAAAAGCTGACAAAACCCCCCTGCCTTCAGGGAGCTGATGTTCTAGTGAGGAAAATAGGAGAGGCAATAAAAGTAAATTCTATGGTAGGTACTTTTTATTTATTTATTTTTTTAAGATTTTATTTATTTATTTGTCAGGGAGAGAGAGGGAGAGAAAGCGAGCACAGGCAGACAGAGTGGCAGGCAGAGTCAGAGGGAGAAGCAGGCTCCCCGCAGAGCAAGGAGCCTGATGTGGGACTCGATCCCAGGACGCTGGGATCATGACCTGAGCTGAAGGCAGCTGCTTAACCAACTGAGCCACCCAGGCGTCCCTGGTAGGTACTTTTTAAACTGTGCAGTTCAACAAGGCCAACAGGTGAGGAGAGGCCTGCCATTGAAAAGACAGCCTGGGGCGCCTGGGTGGCTCAGTGGGTTAAGCCTCTGCATTTGGCTCCAGTCTTGGTCTCGGGGTCCTGGGATCGAGCCCCACATGGGGCTCTCTGCTCAGCAGGGAGCCTGCTTCTCCCCTTTCTCTGCCTGCCTCTCTGCCTATTTGTGATCTTTCTCTCAAATAAATAAATAAAATCTTTTAAAAAGTTTAAAAAAAGAAAAGAAAAAGAAAAGACAGCCTGCTGGTCACCTGGCCATCATGCAGGGCCGCAGAGGAAAACACTGAGCTTGCTGGCAGGCAGAGAGAAAAAGGAACCGTGGGGCCCCTGCCTTTATGAAGCTAGCCAGGGAAATCAGGCTTAGGATTGGCTAGTTTGAATCATTGCAGCTGGCTCCAGAGTGCAGGGGCCTCTCCCTAGCTGTCTAGTTCCTAGCCCTGGGGTGCTTAGGGCGGGTGGAGAGTGGCCCAAAATGCAGAGCCCAGTGAAGAAGATGGTTGGGGGTATGGGCTGTTTTGGAGGGTTTGCGTATGAAAGTCACAGTTCCAGTTGAGTTGTTTGCTGTGTCTAGGAATTAGGTAGCCCTAGAAAGAAGGGCTGTCCCTCCATGTCAGCAAGGCTGAAGGTAGCAAAATATCAGAATACAGAAAATAAAAAGACATGGTTATTACAGCAAGCTAAATGGCAGTAAATGATACAGGGAAAATAAAAGGGGAGGGGATTAGAGACTGTCAGCATGGAGGGGTGGGAGGTTGCCGTTTTATTTATGTATTTACTTATTTTTTAAAGATTTTTATTCATTTATTTGACAGACAGAGATCACAAGTAGGCAGAGAGGCAGACAGAGAGAGAGGAGGAAGCAGGTTCCCTGCTGAGCAGAGAGCCCAATGCAGGGCTCCATCCCAGGACCCTGAGATCATGACCCGAGCCGAAGGCAGAGGCTTAATCCACTGAGCCATCCAGGTGCCCCAAGGTTGCAGTTTTAAATAGAGTGTTCAGAGGAGACTGTACCCGGAAGATGGCATTTCAGTGAAGACCTGAAGACAGAGAAGAAAGTTTTCCTGGGGGATGAACTTTCTAGGCAGGGAGATTAGCAAGATCAGAGGTGGGAGCATGTCTCATTGATAACACCACCCAAAGCTTGACCTGTTAGACCATAACAAGAGGAATATAGTTGAGAGCTCAGGTGACACATAGGTGTTGGAAACACAAGCTGACAGTAGGAAGGAATGAAATAGTCTTGTGTGTGTGAGCTGTATATGGAGTGTTTTGTCCAGAAAACAAATTTGAATATCCTGATATTTCCCTTTCATCCATATTTGGTTAGATGTTTCTTCCCAAATCCTTAAAGAGGAGGTGATTCTTTTTTTTTTAATTTTATTTATTTATTGAGAGAGAGAAGTAGAGAGAGCAGGGGGAGGGGCAGAGGGAAGGGGAGAAGCAGACTCTCTGTTGAGCAGGGAGTCCAACACCAGCCTTGATCCCAGGGTGCTGGGATCATGACCTGAGCCAAAGGCAGAGGCTTAACCAACTGAGCCACCCAGGTGCCCTGGAGAAGAGGTGATTCTTGATGGAAAGATGATTCCAGTTCAGGACAAATTTATCCAGTTGCACAACGTGGACCAATCAGGAATTAATGTTTGTCAGTTAAAGAAAAATCATCCCTCACCCCAGCCTCTTTGAAAACTCTCCACCGGTTTCCCATTGCATTTAGCATGAGGTTCCAACTTGTTGCCTTGGCCTACAAGGCTCTGGGTCCAGCTGCCACCTGCCTTCCCAACTTCATTTCCTATCCCCCACCCCTCACCTGTGCTCCAGCCACGAGAACTTTCTTCAGGTAACTTGGACATCCCAAACTTCTTTCTGCCTTAGGATATCTTCCCAGACGGTATTCTTGGCAGCAGGCCTTCACCCCATCTTTACATGGCTTGTTCCTTCTTATCATTCAGATCTTAGCTAACCTCAGGGAGACTGTCAGTGGCTGCTCACTCTGAAAATAGTATCCAGGCCCTCTACAACTCATTTAATTTAATGAGGTTGGGATTTTTGGTTTTTGTTTTTGTTGTTGTTGTTGTTGTTGTTTTAATTTAAAGCCAGTTTAATTCTCTAAATAGTGTTCGACAGTATCGGAAATTTTAAAAAACTCATATTAGTTTATTTTCTGACCCCACTGCCGCCCCAGCTAGAACATCAACTTGACTTTGTCTCCTTCACTGCTATTGCCCAACATTGGGAGTGGCACCTGGCACAGAGATAACATTCAGGAAGCATCTGCTGAATAAAGGAATAATAGCACAATATCTTCAAGAATAAAGGATATATGAAGTGAGCCAACAGTACCTAGCAGTTAAGTAATTAAAGGGTCCTCATAATGGGGCCAAGTCTAAGCAGTCTTCTAGGAAAGAAGCACTCTCATGGGAATAGTCTAATTGTGTATCTTTCCTGAAAAGGATGTCTCCAGGGGTATCTGTGGTGCTGGGTGACACCCCATCACAGTCATTGCTGATCATGAAGCTGGGGGGTTCCTGCTGTAGAAAAGAGGAGATGGCCCTGTCACCCTTGAGCAGGCATGGCAAAGTAGCAGCCCTTGGGCCTTTGGTCCCAATGTGTAGTATTTGGCAGCAGAGCATTTGGCTTATTTTTAAAAATATGAACTTGCATGTCTTTAGCTGACTTATACTCTCCATTTGGCCATGCATCCCTCTTCTGACTATCCTTGTCCAAAGCCTTCTCATGTTGACCTTCTCTTGAAGACATTAGAACTTTGACCCCTGCCCTAGGTGAATAAGTACCCTGTTCCCTACAAGTCCAGTGAGTACTCTGGATATTTTTCCTGATTAAAGGGAAGTTAAAATCTCAGGAACTAGTTCATGCCTAGAGGGCAGGGTGTCAGCTTATCTTACCCACATCAAAGACACTGTGTTGACCAAAGGGAAATTCTGGTCCCAATTATGCAAATGAGATATGTGGTATAATTAGGAGGTGACCTTACTAGGGTCCCATAGTATCATCTGGACTCAGCCTCTCTATCCTGCTCATCATGCACTCAAGGTTTATTATTTGCTACAACAGTTAGGTAGCCCATTTCATTGTTTTCTAGAGTAGAGCCCAGCATCGGAGCTTCTAAGGTTCTCACTGATCTACTCTCTGAACACCTACTTGTCATTTCTCCCATCTTTAATGCTCTCAAACTTGACTCGAGAGTTAGGAAATGCTTTGGCATCTACCAGGATCTTGGACTCATGACCTCTCTGTATTTATTAACAAAATATTGTAGGTAACTAACATAGCTGGCCAGCATTTTATGGCTCCCCCAAACCCACAGCACCATTTTCAGGGACAATTTCAAGATCTATAGAAAGGACTCATAGGTTGAATACAACCTGTCCCCCAATTAGCTTTAGGAATCCCCATTTAGAAGTATGAATTTCATATGGACCCTTAAGGTTGACTGATAATTGTATGGGTCCGAGAAGGTGGGCCCAGGAGGCGGGGCATGAGGGCATTGCTGCACAAAGAGCAGGGCAGAGCCATGTAGAATGAGACGTTACTCTTGGTCATACAGCTTGAACGGAACTCAGCTTGTTAGTTGCTTTTTTTCTAAGTAAGTAGCAAGGACCCAGAAGAGGACTCATTTGGCACAGGTGCTTGGGGCAGACAGGACCAGGTTAAGCCTGTGGGGTCTCAAACTATGTTAAATCCAGGATACTCTGTTCCCTAATACTTTCTTCCCTCCGCCCAATCCCTCCCAAACACACGCAATGTAGTTTTCCCAGAAAAGGACACTGAAAATGCGGTCGTTAACTACCAGCCCCTCGTTTCTTCCTCCAGGTATGTAATTTCCCCTCTTCTTCCCTTGGGTTCCCTAGGAGACTTTCCACTGCAATATTTTTAGTTAAGTAGCACTTAATTGCAGTCTTAAACTTTCTGGAGTCACCCTGCTTAACTCTTTCCCTGCGCCTCTGTAATTAAGCCTGGCAGAGCCATCTTTGGTTTAGGTTACTGGTGAAGGGCATTGTAAGTTGAATCCGGGACCGGCTTCCCACTGACTCCTGGGTCAACCCTGATGTAATGGCACTGAACTTGAAAATAAATGGACTGTAATTTAGCTCCTCCTTTAGTGTTCATGAGAGGTTTTGAGTTTGAGCAGTAACCCTGCTGTCAGGAGACCATCCTCAGGAACGTGATTCACCTTTTGTATTCTAGACCAAGGAGGAA
The DNA here is from genome assembly GCF_022355385.1 of Mustela nigripes. NCBI lineage: Eukaryota > Metazoa > Chordata > Mammalia > Carnivora > Mustelidae > Mustela > Mustela nigripes. The sequence goes on from NC_081558.1 coordinate 100,035,114, forward strand.
CAATTGCCAGGATCTATGCCAACCACACTGCTTTCCACAACAAGTTAATAGACTTCTGTAAATGGTCTGTGTTCCCCCTCAGAGAAGTGTCACCTGCCCGACAAGTTAATTCGCCTAGTAAAGATTACAAGAAGTCTTGCTGTAAAGAAACAGTTAACTTTGTTTGACCCCTCTGAATGGCCTGGGCAACACAGACCTTCTTACAGAACAGGAAGCACTAGCCCATGTTGGTAGTCACCTTGCTAAATTTAAGAGATGGAAACCCTCACCCAACACTGGCTTTTTCTTAGAGGTCTCTGGGCCTAAAAATACTGAGGCACCAGTGATTTATCATTCTTCATCCCTAGCTAATCATCTCTGGCCATTGAATGGGCTCCTCTATCCCCAAAGAGTCCATGCTGGGGATGCAAAGATGGAAGACATCTCTGTCCTCAAGGACCTTCCTTAGAGTTAGGCAGGTGAAGGCATGTAAACAAACCTTGTCAGTGCCAAATGAGTGGCACAAGGGGTATTCTCACAGAAAAAGGAGAACACACTGGGCTTAGTCATCCAAGAAGTGCCGGGAAGGCTTTCGACAAGCAAAGGGGTTGCAAGGTGATACAAGCAATGGGAAACGCCACATGGCTGGCACAGTAAACGGACTAAATGAACCATTAGACTGAAGTGGGGAGTTCGTATAAAAAATAGTCATCTTCAAACTTGCGCATACATCGAAATTACTTGGAGGGCTTGTTGAAACACAGAGTGCTGGGCTACCCCCATAGGTTCTGATTCGGGATCTCCAGAATGGGACCCAGGAATTTGCATTTCTTAACAAGTTCCCAGATGATGCTTCCGATGTTGGTCTGGGGACAGTTTGGGAAACTGATTGTCAAAGAATAGAAGCTCATAGAGCTGGAAGGGTGAGCAGTTCTGACCATGGAGTAGTTTAAATAGCAAGCTGACAAGATAGATTTGATTGATCAGGTGACTTGTACAGACCACTCTAATTGTTCTGGTAGCAGAGAGCTGTCAAATGGATAGGAGAAAGAGATTAGACACAGAGAAACCAGCTGGAGGCTGTTACGTAGTTAAGTAGATTTAAAAGATCTGAATTAAGGTAGCGACTATAGGAATAGACAGAAAAATATCCATGGAGATGTCTGTGTGAATGAAGAATCTGCTTGCAGGAGATTAACCCACTGAGCCACCCAAGTGCCCCACTGCTTGCAGGAGATTAAATGTGAAAGGCAGCTCTGGTCATCCTCTGAGAGAATCTTCAGTTACATTGGGTAATTTGTATCATGTTAGTTTGAGCTTTGGGAATATTACTAGGGTTGAACTTGTTTATGTTCTCACAGTCTGAAAAGTGCAAAGTGTTACTATTTAAGTGAATAGGTTGAACTGTTTTGTGGAGCTCATTTAACATGCTTGAAAGGTTATTTGAAGGTCCAAGAGAAAATTTGGGTGTAGATTCATCCTGGACTCAGCAGTGGACCTTTTTCATCAGAGAAATTTGTTTTACCTTCCAGATATGGAGCTTGGGAGGGCTGAAAATGAGGCTGTAAGGAGATGGCTACTCCAAGCTTGGGGCTGGGCGGATGCCCTGGGTCATGATTTGATGACCTCCTTGAGCTCAAGATATCTTTACAGATGAATGCTAATCTCAGATGACCTCAGTTCCTGCTGATCTGCTGATTCTTGTTGCCCTATCATAAGTAGAAACCTCATCTCAAATTAAAGTCTGTATTTAAGTTTTATATGAACGTAGCAATATCATTTTTCAGTCTGGATTTGTCACGTTTCACCATGCTCTCTTATTGGTTATGTTTTAAGCAGTTCAGAAGCCCTTTAGGAGAATTTTCTACACTATACTGTAAAAGAAATGTGCATTCCCTCTCCAGGATGGTGGACAAGTCTGGGAGAATGAAATGGGTATATAAATGGAAATAATATCTAAAATGTTTACTCTTGGAAGAGCAGCAGATCTGCTTTCACTGACTTTTGACGATCTGATATGTCAAGTTTCAGAATCCACCCCTGAAATATAGAGAGAATTTTTAGCCCTTGTCATTGTGACAGCATGTCACAGCACGGCCTTGCGTGCTTAGAACATGCCCGTCTGGATGGGAGGAAGGCACTGACTCATTGCCCTTTAAGGGCTCTCCTCCCTCTGTTCCAGCTCAGAGAGAATATTACACGGGGGAAACTGAAGCCAGGGAGACTATGAAGACAAGCAGTTGGAAACAGCCATTTTGCCCTCTGTTTCCCAAGGTGTCCTGATGGAAGTCCAAGTGGTGGAGGGCGGCGGCACTGAAGGAGCTGGGAGTAGTTGAGTGGGATCTGGGCTGAATTAGAGTAGAATTCGCAAAAGTTTATCTAGATTGAAGCCCAAGGTACTAACTTCTCACCCCTGTGGGGATTGTTTAATCTGTTGGTGTAGACCCTAGTATTAAGGGCTGGTGTCCCCAAGAGCTCCAAAGATGAAAAGAATTCCTGCCCTTTGTGGATGCCACTGGATTTGAAATCCCTGTGGCTCAGATCTCTCATTCTACCAGGTAGGATCAGCACTATGGGAGGAGATGGGGATGAGGGAGTAGAAATGAACAGTCATCTGACTATTGAGCTCCATACAATGTACTGTTTAGGCTCAGAGTGATCCTTCATTCATACTCTGTTTAATGGGAAAAGCAGACACAAATTTCCAAATCCCTCTGGATTTAGATGTGTGTGTGCGTGTGTGTGCGTGTGTGTGTGTGTGTGTATAAAAGTTATAAAAACACATGAAGTCTGAGTAAAGTGGTGAGATAAGGAACAGTGGGTTGGCAAAGGATTCATCAGAGAAGACATTCCTGAACTAAGTATAAAAGCAGGATAGCGAGCAGGAGGCAGGGGTGTGGACTACGTATTTGAGAGTCAAGTGTTGGTGAAGAGATCTTGAGCCAAGTGGTGTTTGCCAAGGTTAGTCTAAAGTTGTGGTAGGGGCAAATTGCAAGGGCACCAAGTTTCCTAGTGTTAAGAAACAATGTTTCTGGACCAAGCTGCTTATCTTCCTTTCCCCTTTCCTGTTGCTGTCACGGTAGCAGCTTTCTTCATTCTCTGGCACCAGGTGGTCTAGACACCGGAATGGCCAACCAAATGGTCTGGTGGGAAGCCAGCCATTCCAGGAACTGGTGATGCACAGTCTTGGGACCTCAGCTAAACACACAACCAGGAGATTGGCTTTCATCAGCGTTCCACTAAAAGACCTGTGAGAGTCATTATCTTGTGCCATGAGAGATATATTAATGTGCTTACTGTAGGTTTTTTCCTGTCCCTGCTTACAAACAATTGGATTTACGTGTTTATTACCCAAAGAATTCGTATCCTTGACATTTCCATCATCCCTTTCTCTAGAGGTGCAATTTCCAGTGTGAGAAAAAATGTATATATGATACTTCTATAATGTTTATATTAAGTAAATTATTTATAGAAAGCTGAAGAAAACACGAGTATTTGGCTCTCTAATCTCTGCAGACAAATGTATTGAAATGCATTTGCCTTATATAGCTCAAGCCACAGAAGGCAGTAAGGATGAGTTTACAATTATTCCAGTATCATTGGAACTAAAGCCAGACAAAAGAACAGGAGGTTAAAAAACTCTTCTGTAAATATCTAGTGGATTTTAGGAGTCTTTGTGTTTTCTTCTGATTTCAGCCATTGAGTCAAAGCTTCCAATAAAGTGTTATAAGTACCAGGGGGACATTTATAGACCCATTTACCATCTAGATAAAATGGGTATGATTAATACAGAGCAACTAGATTCTGTATCTTATAGCAATTAAATAAAATACAGTATTTTTTTTAAAGATTTTATTTATTTATTTGACAGAGATCACAAGTAGGCAGAGTCAGGCAGAGAGAGAGGAGGAAGCAGGCTCCCTGCTGAGCCGAGAGCCCGATGTGGGACTCGATCCAAGGATCCTGGGATCATGACCTGAGCCGAAGGCAGAGGCCTTAACCCACTGAGCCACCCAGGCGCCCCAAAATACAGTATTTAAAAGACAGCCTTTGGGGTGTGGTTGAATACCATCACTGAACTCCAGAAGAATGGACTGAGAATGAGTTTTTTGTTCTTGAGTTGTGTCCCTTAAGCCAGTATAGAAAATGGGTGGCCAGCTTAGTGAGGTATGCATCAAAGGTACTCACAATCCACCAGCTTGGGTGACCTTACACATGTGTATGCTCTCTGAGGTCCCAGACTTGCCCTTTCAAGGCCATTGTTCCTGGTCTTTGGGGATGGTAACCCCCAAAACTAATAGAACTCTCTTCTCTTTTTGTCTGAGAGGTATAATCCTTTATTTTCAGCTTGCTTTGAGGTCAGTGAGAAGAAGGCTGGTGAATCAGTATTTTGTGATTAGAGAAATACTGGGTGGCCATACTGGGGAGGCAGCCAAAGGCTTTTGACATTTCCTACATGTGCATTCTGTGATGACTTGTTCTTGATTTCTTTCTTTCTTTTTCGTTTTTTTTTAGATTTCATTTATTTATTTATTTATTTGAGAGATAGAGAGAGATCACAAGTAGGCAGAGAGGCAGGCAGAGAGAGGGGAGGAAGCAGGCTCCCTGCTGAACAGAGAGTCCTATGTAGGGCTCAATCCCAAGACCCTGAGATCATGACCTGAGCTGAAGGCAGAGGCTCAACCCACTGAGCCATCCAGGCACCCCTTGTATTCCACTTTCAGAATAGGTTTGCAAATTTTACAACAGGCTATTAAGGGTAAAAGCTTTTTTTCCCCTAGGTGTAATGTAAAAAGTGAAATAAATATGAGTTGAAACTTTTCAAAAAGGAAATAGAATTTATAAATGGGCTGTCTTAGATATGGCAAATTTCTAGTATATTCAGTTACTACCCATTTGCACATGTTTATCCTCTATTTTGGTAGCTAATGAAGGTCTAGCCAAGTATAGAAGGACAGGGTTTGACCTAGACAATGGACTCATTGGGACGTGTTCAGTGCACATATTCTCATGAGCTTTGTTCCACTTTTCCTCTTAACATCAAGCAGACAGCTCTCCTCTCCCTTACTGCTTGAAAATACCTGAAATCATGGAGTGCTTGCCCCAAGGCTGAAACTGATAACACTGGCATGTTTATTCTAAACCCACGATGGTATTTGAGACCCTAATCACAGCAGTTGTTCAACTGCCTGGTCATAAAATCATCTGCAGCTCCCATTCTGAGACACCACCCTATAGATAAGGAGGCACGTGTTGTTTCCAGGTAACAGCCTATAGTGCTTCCACTTCCAAATAGCGGGAAAGAGAGACCACCTATGGCCAAGGAGCCCTAGAATTTGGCTACCTTATTCTTGGACAAGATTTCAGGCAGTGGTCATACAAGTGGTTCCCTGAAATGAGAAAGGAAAATGACCTGGAATGGCAACGGGTAGCATTTTTTTCTTCACTTTTAGGAGACGTGACTCTTAGAAGCTAAAAATGGCCTTCAATCATTTGTTCTAGGCTTTAGAAGGACATAAGATAGAATGAAAAAAACAGAGTTTATACAAAATAAACTCAATGTCACGGAACTAAGGCAGCTTTTTATGGTTTTATTGATTTTTTTATTTAACTTAACATCTTGCTTCTATGGGTCTAAAGTATTCTAAGCACTTTAAAAACATTAACTCCTTAATCCTAATAGCAATCCTATAGGGTAGACACTAATATTATCTTCCTTTACTGATGAGGAAACTGAGATACAGAGAGATTAGGTAAGTGGACCAGAGTCACACAGCTGACCAGGGGCGGAGCCGGGCTTTGAGTGTATCCTGTCTAATCCGTCTGAGCGCTGCCCAGCTGGTTAGTGATATAGGCGGGCCAGAAGCCAGCTCATCCCTTTGTTGCAATCCACTGACGAGGCACCAGTGGGTTGTTCTGAGGTTATTTAAACAAGGCAGGCCCATTATGCCAGGAGAATTTCCCTTTTAATCAACATCAACGAAATATCATGAAGAGATGGGTGTTGAGGTAAAACTCTCTAATCATTGACTAAGCTTTGGAATGTGTTGTGTGGCCAAGCAGCGTGGCTTCTCGGCTATTAAGGAGGAAATCAGGTGGGTTAGAGAGGTGGCATGGGAACTGAAGAAAATAAAAACTGGATAAAAAATAGTGTGTGAGTCTGCTGATGGATAAGCTCTGGTTGTCTGTTGGTTTATTTATTTACATTTTCTTGGTTTCATTAGTATCTTTATACTCCCATGAACAACCAGGTAAGCTATACCACTCAGAGCCTATGAAGTTGGACCTTCAACCTCAGAGATTCCCATGACAAATTTCCTATTTTCCCAGTTTGTGGCTGAGATGCCAATTACAGGGCGCATTTCTTACTGATCTAGAGGCACTGGTTTTTACCTTTTTGTTTCTTCTTCTTGAGACATTCTGCTTTAATTTCAATTTATTTCCTTTAAGTATGTGCTTTTGGTTAGGAAGGAGACATGTACTTTTTCCAGTGGAAAATTATATGCTGATGTACATAATTAAGCATCAGAGAATGCAGGAAGATAAGAATTTTTTCTTTTTTTAAATCAAAATATTACCGACATAACATTATATTAGTTTCAGGTATACAATATAATGATTCAGTATTTGCATGTATTGTGAAATGATCACAATGTCTGCTTATTGTGCACCCATCACCACATACAGTTAGAAGTTTTTCTTTCCTGTGATGAGAACTTGTAAGGTTTACTCTCTTAGCAACTTTCAAATACATAATACAGCAATATTCACAGTAGTCATCACATGGTACATTACATCCCTGTGACTTATTTATTTTATAACTGGAAGTTTGTATCTTTGGACTTCCATCACCCATTTTGCCCACCTTCCTCGCCCAAGTTTGGCAACCACCAAACTGTTCTCTGTATCTATGAGTTTGTGGGGTTTTTTTCCGCCCTAGATTCCACATATAAGTGAGTTCATACATTCTTTATCTTTCTTTGTCTGACTTACTGTGTTTAACATAATGCCCTCAAGGTCCATCCAGGTTGTCACAAATAACACGATTCCCTTCTTTTTTGTGACTAAATAATATTCCAGTGTATACATGTACCACATTTCCATATCCATTCCTTGAGTCACCTCTGTCTTGTGCATTATAAATAATGCTGCAATTAATGCAGGGTCCATGTATCTTTTCAGGTGTTTTCATTTCTTTCAGATAAAAACCCAGAAGTGAAATTGCTAGATCATAGGGAGGTTCTGCTTTTAATTTTTTTGAGGAATTTTCATACTATTTTCCAGAGTATCTACTCCAGTTTGCATTCCCACCAGTGGTGCATAAGGGTTTCCTTTTCTCCACATCCTCATCAACATTCGTTATCTCTTATCTTTTGGAGAATGCCATTGTAACAGATGTGAGATATCTCACTGTGGTTTTGACTTGCATTTCCCTGATGATTTGTAATGTTGAGCATCTTTTCATGTACCCATTGACCATCTCTATGTCTTCTTTGGGAAAAGGTCTATTTAGATCTTCTGCCCATTTTTCTAATCAGGTTGTTTGCTGTTGAGTTGTATGAGTTCTTTATATATGTTGGGTATTAACCCCTTACCAGATATATGATTTGCAAGTTTTTTCCCATCTGGTAGATCGCTTTTTCATTTCGTTGATGATTGGAAAAGATGAGAAGTTGTGTACACAGTTGATGAGAGTAACTCAGAGTACAATCCAGCAGTAATTGGTGAAGGTGGTGAGGTCTTGTCTGTAAAGCCCAGCACGTCCACCTTGATACACATGCTCTGAATGCTTTAGTGTTTAGAGCAGTGTGTGTTCTCCTCAGTGTGTGATCTGCACGTTGTAAAGGTTTGTCAGCCATTTGTTTCCAGTCCACAAGGAGATACAGGTACAAGAAGTGAGAATAAGCATTTAGAAGCTTTTATAGCAATTTGATACTTCCACTGTATCTAAGAGTGTCACTTTGTATTTTATAAAAGTTTTGATCTGAAACAGATTGAGAATAAAAAAAAGGGGTCCTTGATTCCCTGACCACAGGTAGTTTAGGAAACCCTGCCCTAGAGGAATTCTCACAAATAGAGACCTGTCAGGACTGCTTCAGATAAGTGTGTGTGTGTGTGTGTGTGTGTGTGTGTATAACAACCTAAATATCCATCCTTAGGAAATGTGTTACAAATACCATGATACATCCTATGAAAGAATATCATTCAATAATTAAAATGAATGAACTAGGTCTACATGACTGAACATGGATAAATCTCAGATAATTTTGAATTAATGAGCACATTGCAAAATGATACCTATATTATGATATTTATATAAAATTTTAAAAATACAAAATAATACTATATTTCCATACACGGTAAATGGCTAACAACATGGACAGGAAAGATGCACACCAACTTCAGAAGAGAAATTAACTCTGGGAAGGGAAAATGGTGGATAGAATTGTGAATGGGTACAGACCTGTATCCCTGAGGCCAATAATACAATATGTGTTAATAATTAATAAAGAAAGAAAGGGAATAAAGAACTGTGAATGGGTGAAAAAATTTAAAACTACAATAATCTTTTATTTATCTTTTTTCAAAAGTTGAAACAAATATGCCCCCTCAAGGGCGCCTGGGTAGCTCAGTGGGTTAAGCCGCTGCCTTCAGCTCAGGTCATGATCTCGGGGTCCTGGGATCGAGTCCCGCGTCGGGCTCTCTGCTCAGCGGGGAGCCTGCTTCCTCCTCTCTCTCTCTCTCTCTCTCTCTCTGCCTGCCTCTCTGCCTACTTGTGATCTCTCTCTGTCAAATAAATAAATAAAATCTTTAAAAAAAAAAAAAAAACAAATATGCCCCCTCAAAAGTTGACATTTATGCCATCTAGTTGGTGGGTACCTGGTTGTTACATTTTTTTCTCTATTTTTCTCTATCCAAGTGTCTCCTAGTAAAACCAGCCTCAGAATATGATTTTTTTTTTTCTGATCCAGAAAGCAAGTTGAACATACTGGAACATCTGGGGAACTTGATTACCTACAATGCCCTGGGACACATTTGTCTTCCCAAGTGACTTAAAACCAGATATTAGGGGTGCCTGGGTGGCTCAGTGGGTTAAGGCCTCTGCCTTCGGCTCAGGTCTTGATCCCAGAGTCCTGGGATCAAGCCCCACATCGGGCTCTCTGCTCAGCAAGGAGCCTACTTCCTCCTCTCTCTCTCTCTCTCTGCCTGCCTCCCTGCCTACTTGTGATCTCTGTCAAATAAATAAAATCTTTAAAAAAAAAACCCAGATATTAGCTGTTTGTGCAGCTTCTGTGCCTCAGGGTTATAGAGGAAACATTTGTTCAGAGCCCTGGGGCAGCTATAGAGATGCTTGGATTCTGGTCCTAGCTTTGTGACTAACTCACTGGTAACAATGAATTTCTCAGATTTAAAACTTCATTGCCTTGTCTGTAAAATCAGTCTGAGACTGTGTTCAGCATTGCAATTTTATAACTTATATAAATTATATATAAATGTATATTTAAAATGTTAAATACACTAGCAGTTTGAGGCTCCTTTTACAATAATCATAGAAGCTAAAGCAATACATAGAATAAATGCAGAGGTAGGAATAAGATTAATATATGTGCTGTGAATGGGGCACCTGGGTGGCTCAGTCAGTTAAGCATCTGCCTTCAGTTCAGGTAATGATCTCAGGGTCATGGGATCAAGCCCCATGTCAGGCTCCATGCTCACCAGAGAGTCTGATTCTCCCTCTGTCCCTTCCCCTAGCTTGTGTTCTCTCTCTCTGCTCACTCTCTCCCAAATAAATAAAATCTTTAAATAAATAGTTGTGTGTGTATACATATATATGTATATTCATATATTCGTGTGTGTGTGTGTGTGTGTGTATACATACATACATACACATGTACAGTGAAGTGAGATCTGGTTTTAAGTCTTGCTTCTCTGCCATTCACCAACTATGAACCTTGGTTTCCTGAAACACTAATCTTCTATTTCCTATGACAAATATCATAATAAATAGCAACTACCTCAGCTTGGAAAACTTTGATAGCAGTCTTATTGTTGCAGTTGTTACAAATCAGTCACTTAACTTTTATGCCTGGAAAGGTACCAGAATAAAACCTCGAACAGCTAATTGCAGTCATCTTCCTAAAATGGGAAGAGCATAACATGCCAATTATTCTTTAAAGCAGCAATAAAGTACAAATTTTCTAAACTAAATGGTGCCACATTCTTTAAAAACATGCACTCAAAGTAATTTAGTAAATTTCTCAGCTCAAGAAAAAAATATTTAACTATGTGAGGTGATGTTAACTAAACTTACTGCAGTGATCATTTCACGATGTATCAAATATCAAATCATTATGTTATACACCTTGAACTAATACAGTGTTATATGTCAATTATATCAAAACTGGAAAATAGAAACAGAAAGAGACAAACAAAAAACACCAAAGTGATTTAAAAACGGTCCTGTCTCCATTTGGGACCCTAATTAGACAAATTACGGATTGCTTCCAACACTTGAATTCTCGTTTATGTGGGCTGCAATTGAATGGTTGATTTGATTCCAACAAATCTGATTCCAGTAGGTAAACTTTAAACATGCTTGATTTTTCATTTGTACTTTGTGATGTGTACTTTTGCCATTCATTTATACAGAATGACCCAAAGCAGAACCGCATGACCACAGGGAACGACAATCAGTCAAGACTCACATTTGTGAATCTCAAAGTTAGGCTATGCTTTGTGATGGAACAGAGAATTTGGACAGTCACCTGCCCTGCCTAGAACCAGGCACAGTTAATACCCTTGGACCTCTAGTTCTGCTGACACAGTACATGCTAATTACGTTTTGAAGGCTCCGTTTTACAGAGCCATGTGGTATCCCAGGGGTCTAGTGAATGAAAAACTTCTGCAGCTTATCAGCAGAAAGATAAGAGGAAGGCCCTGGTTCCACTGCCAGTGTAGGGAGATGCTGATCACCCAGGCTTCTGAGAACAGGAGTCTGACCCATACCAAACACTTCAGCAATAATGTCAACATACCCAGGACCACAGCCAGCAAGGAATTCCCTGAGATAAGATTATAGCGTTGTCCTTAAAGGGACACCAACCAAGTCAGTGGATCCCCAAATATTCAGAGAACAGCCCTGTAAATTGTCCTTTATACCAGGGGACTTGAGGACCTCAAGTGTTGGGGCTTCTAGATGCAGACATTGAGGTATTGTTTTCCAAAGTACACATAAAACTCTAGCAACGTCAAAGTCAGTCCCCACAAGTCAAGAGCCTAAGCTTGGGACCCTCAAGATCCACCACTTACAAAAGCTGGAGACAGCTCTTTGTTGGCAAAAGTATTTATCTACCTTCCTTGGGGATTTTGTTTCTTCTCCTCCGGCTGTGTCTGGGCCAGAGGGCCTCTAAAGCCAGCTTTGTCCTCCAGGCCAGGTCTAGGATGAAGTCATTACAGGAAAAGGTGATTCAGTCTTTGAGAGGAATAGGTATGAAAAACCACTGCAATAATTGATTTCAATACCTAGTCATATGTTTGGTTTAAATATTTAAATAGTGTTCAAACCAGTGCTGGGACAGCGGGCCCATGAGGGGTCAAGGCAGAGCTGGTCAGGGATTCTTCCAAGACCACTTTGGTAATGAGAAACAGCAGACACACAGAAGTAACTCACCTTCAGTTTGTCATCCAGACCCTTTGTACTTTGGAATGCCTCACATTCACTCATCTGTACCCCTGTGTGCTGCCCTAGTGTGGCCTTCTGGTTCTGACCCCACCTTCCCAGGGCTATGCTGTATATAGTGACCAGATTAATCAACAACAACAACAACAACAAAAAAGCCCACCTTTTTATTGTGTCATTTCCCAGGATAGTCTCACAATAAAAGCCAGATACTTCTAGTTTATTACTAAATGTCCTCACCCATCTTTCTATCCAGTTTCTCTTTCTCCATCAAACCTTTGTTTCATGCAGAGGATCTCCTTATGGGCTGGTGTTAACTTATTTTTCAATATTCATGCTTTGGTTCCTGCTGTCTCTCCCTTTTAGAATTTCTTCTCCCCTTCTCTTCTACTCAGACACATCTCTTCCATTAAACCCTTTCAGACCAGTTCCCGCCTACACTGATCTGACCTCCCTCTGAACTCTGCTAGCTTATCACCTAGAGTCCACACCAGCCTTATGGCAATTAATCACATTCTACTATGTGAATTTGGCTTTGTTTTGCATGCTCTGTCTTGCTCTTTAGCTCTTTTCTCTTTTTCTTTGAGTGTGTGTGTGTGTGTGTGTGTGTGTGTTTTGTCTGTAGATAGATAAGAGGTGTTTGAAAATAAAACCTAGGTCTTAAATGTCTTTAAAATATACTACCTAATAGATGGTCTGTAACATGGTTATTGGTTGGTAATTCTTGCTTATGATCTTGACTTTTTTTTTCTATGAGGGTAGGAGTCCTTATCTTCTGTTCACTCCGATATCCACAGCTCCCAGAGCAGTGCCTTGCACATTAAATATTCAGTGAGGGTCAGCTGTTAACTCTAGAGAGGGCTGCCCTGACCACGGTCTGTAACGGGCCTTGACATTCTGCCTTGTGTCCCAGCTTTCTGAGTGATGGACCTGTCTTACTCCCAGCCGCAACACCCGTCCCCCAACTGCTTCTGACATGGCTGTATCTGTCTGTTCTTTCTCCTCAGATGCATACTCTCATTCCTCAAGTGAAAACGGAGGCAAGTCTGATTCAGTGGCCAACCTCCAGTCTCAGCCCTCCCTGAACTCCATCCACAGCTCCCCCGGGCCCAAGCGTTCCACCAACACCCTTAAGAAGTGGCTGACTAGTCCCGTGCGCCGGCTCAACAGCGGGAAAGCAGATGGAAACATCAAGAAGCAGAAAAAAGTACGAGATGGCCGGAAGAGCTTCGACCTGGGCTCTCCCAAGCCTGGGGATGAGACAACACCTCAGGGAGACAGTGCCGATGAGGTACGTACACGTGGCCCTGGAGCCTCTATCAGAGGGGCCTCCTTCCCCGGGTTCTGTAAACTTCCCAGTCTCTAGACCCCAGTAGATTGTTTTCTTGAGCCCAAGGAATCTGAGGTTTTGTACCAACAAGATCTTGCCAGGCCAACACGTGACCATTTCGGAGACTGACTAGCACCTAGAATTTCCAGCAAATAGACCACATTTTCCAGATTTGGAGATAGGGGCCTGGGCCCGAGGGGAGCCATTTGGTCACCTATTCCTCTGCTTCTACTAAAAAGACTACATCAAAATCTGCTAGTTGAGAATAAGAATGAAAGAAGGTCCACCATTTCCCTTGGAAGGAGAAGGTCATGCTGGGAGAGTATAACTGTTTTCAGTTGTCTAGAGCAATGCCACATGTAAAAGGGAATAGACAACTCCAGGTGCTCCAGAGGGGAGAATTATGACTAACAGGCAGAGGTTTGCAGAAGGCTAGGTTGCAGCCCAAAGAGGGACTTGAATGGAAGTCAACCAGTGATGAGCAAGCGGTCATGAAAGCGAACAGACACCAGGGCTTGAAGGGGCAGGGATGACACATGACTTCACATAGTGGGAGAGGCCCCTGTATTAGCCAAGAGGTCAGACTGGGTGACCTCCGAAGTCTCTTTCAAAGCTGAGATTCTGTAATCAAGATACAGTGGGTGGGGGCACCTGGGTGGCTCAATGGATTAAGCCTATGCCTTCGGCTGGGGTCCTGATCTCAGGGTCCTGGGATAGAGCCCTGCATCGGGCTCTCTGCTCAGCAGGAAGCCTGTTTCCCTCTCTCTCTGCCTGCTTGTGACCTCTCTGTCAAATAAATAAAATCTTAAAAAAATAAAATACATTGGGTGTGTTCTAGTTGGGGGAATGAGAGCATTTTTGTTTTTGTTTTTGTTTTTTCCTGGCCAACTAACCTGCTCTAATCGCTGGTGGGGCTAAGCAATTCTTCCTGCTGTGTAACCAGACTCTGTTTGTAATTTTAGGCTATTTGCCATTTCTCCCTCTGAGGATGACAGGGGAGCCCGGTGATACTCAGATTGTGGCTTAATAGTCCTTCAAAGGCTTAAAAAGTTAGGCTCTCTCTGACCACTCTCAGCTTTTTCTTTTTCCTGATTAACAAGGTTGATGTTTGTCGTGTGTGTGTGTGTGTGTGTGTGTGTGTATTCCCCCATTTTAACCTCACTGTCCTTTGAGATGAAGGTGCACCCATTCCACAGAAGAGGACAGTGAGGCTCAAAACATAAGGATGTGTTGAGGAAGGAGGTTATCTTGTATGTTGCTTAAAAAAAAAAAAACTCTTAAGTCCTAAGCCATTGGTATCTTTAACTATATGAAACAGAGGACTGTATGACTAATGCTGCTCTTTTGTTCTAGAAGAACAAGAAAGGTTGGGGCGAAGATGAGCCAGACGAAGAGTCACACACCCCTCTCCCGCCTCCTATGAAGATCTTTGACAATGACCCTACGCAGGACGAGATGGTAGGACTCCTTTACTTTCTCCCTTGAAAGAACAACGTGTAATACATGTGATTTTGTCTTGTGTGTATGGTGGGGGTAGTAATACTCTCTATCCCTTGTTCTCACTCTGAATCTGTAATGATAGAGATTTGTCTATATTTGGTAGGTTACCCTCCCCCTGCCCTGGAGATCTGACTCCATTCTGGGCAGCAGAGGGGCATGTGCAGCAATCCCAGAGTGGGACGGGTGTCTCATCCTGTTGATGGAGGATAATGGCTCTGTCTTCGGACACTGCAGATCCTAAAAGGAACTGTTTGTCTCACAAGGAGTCTGAGGGCAGTTCCAGGCTGAGATCCCTTTGTTGTACCTGATGTCTGAACTGTGTTTTTGCTGATCGGTTTCCCTATACTCAACTCTAAAATCCAGATAGAAGTAGCTTCTGGTCAAGTCCAAATTCTGCAAGCACGGGAGGGAAGGAGATGCTGCGAAGGTGGGAGGGAAGTTTGCTGACAAAGGTGGGAAAACTAAACGCAGGCTGTTGCGTGCTTGGTCTTGTACAATCTCTGGCTCCTGAGCACGCGGAGGCTCCCGGGTGCCTGGAGCGTGGATGTCTGTGTGGCCTCGAAGCCCCCAGCGATCACCCTGATTGCTCTAGAGACTCAGCTTGGACGTGCTGCTCAGTACCAGCCGAGGCTTGGGGCTGCTTTAACTGTACACTCCGTCACTCATTTTCCTAGCAAACCCTGCTTTCACCTCAGTGTGTTTTTCCTGCCTTCTCTTTGTCACTGTCCCCTTGGACTCTGTGGGTTTTAACTGTCCTTTACAGTTTCTTTTCAGAGTGGCTTGTGGTGGAGGTGGTGGCTCAGCTGTCCCTCTGAGGACAGCCCTGTGTTCCCTGCTGCACCACCTTGCAGTGGCACGGCTTCCTGTGGGGCAGGGGGGCCAGCAGAGATTGGGAACAGATCTTTCCACCAGCACCTGGGATGCAGTTCAAAAAGTCCGGCTTGCCCGTGCTTCAGCATGTCCGGTTATAGCCCCATCCTGGAGCTCATTCCCTCCACTTTGTATTGGGTCACGAACCCAGACATTAGTTGGGGTCTTCCAGGGTGCCACACAAGAGGGAGAGACTCTAGGGACAGGATGATGACAGTTGCCCTGCTCTGGGACTCCGCCATGAGCCAGGCACAATGCTGGCCCCTCCTACGGTGACGCTGGTGGCCCCTGTTGGAAGGACAAGTAGCGGAAGTGTGGCGCGAGGCCCATCCTGGGCTCCCAGGAGCAGAAGCGCCCACGTTCCACACTGAGGTCCGCACGGGAGCCAACCTGCTGTGTTCCCAGAGGCCTTCCCTTGTAAAATGTTCCACAAACAGTGATCACGGCGTGTGTGGGGCGAAGGACGCTCCTATCACAGCATTAGCTGTCCCACACGGCATTTGGCAAGGAGGTGCCAGCTGGCCTATGATAAGTAAAGGTCAGGGACCCTCCCCCTCAAATTCCCTCAGACACAGCTTGTTTGGGGGAAGAGGATGTTATGTTGTTTCTGGATAATCTTTAACTGAAAAGGCGGACTTACCCCCGACATTTGTGTGGCCTTTTTGTTAGCCAGAAAGAGGACAGATGGCAATGGTCCCTTTTTAGACACATTCACCCTCCTCAGCCCTGCCTGTTTGATTTCTGTGCGTTTATTTTTCTGAAACATTTGGGGAGCCTCAAAACTTCTAGCAATTAGATTCGAACTTATTAAAATAAGTTTTTACAACAGTCTGTAAGGAATTTTTTAGTCTACCTATTTAATGTTATACAATCACCTGGATTCTCCATGTTCCCCTCTTAATATTTGTTCATATGTATGTATGTTTTATTTTTATAGTTTTAATATATACTTGATATGTTGAACGTTTTATTTAATATTTTTTAAAATCTTACTAATTTTAACTTCGTAACTACAATTTTAACAGCATTAAATAGGAGTATTTCCCTTATTCGATGTAGCATAATTTGCTTGGCCAGTCTGTTTTGGCATATCCTGGGTTGTTTCCAGTTTTTGCCGCCCTAGATAACACTGCTACAGATCACTTTGTACATACAGCATTTGTTCTTTTGACTTCTGTCCTTGGGATAAGTTCCCAGGGGTAGGATTACTAAATCAAAAAGTTGATAACTTGGATTTCCAAACAGGCTTAAGCTCCTTTCCTGCATTCCCCAGAAGAGGAGAAAGAGTGTTCTTCTCTCTCTCTCTTAATTATTATTTGACTTTGTTTTACCCCATCTCAGAAGCAAAGACCTAGAGTAACTCTTAAACTAGACAAAAAGTAGCTTCTTTTTGAAACTTTCCCCCTAATGTAAGGGACAAACTTGACGCCAAAGCATGGCCAGGACTTTCAGGTTTTTATCTCTGCAGTGATCAGTGTCAAAGACTGAAGGAACTTACCCAGTTCCAGGGTGTTTGGGGTCCAGGGAGCACAGTTGCCTGTGCTTGGCTGTGCCAGGGGGAAAAGTTCATACATGCATGCAGGGTGAACCATTTCTCCCCCAATTTCTTCTCAGGTAGGAGAAGGAAGATAAAAACCACTGTCCCTCCATGAGCAGGATTCCCCACACCATTGGCCATCCAGCCACATGGACCAGTCAGTGCTTCTTGCTGGTACAAAGGGATGGTGGGCAGGCCCTTGGCTTGAGCCTCCTTTTACTGTGAATAGGACAGTCCCTGGTGACTCTAGCATGAGACACTCAACTCCTTGCTCGAACCATGTATTATAACCACATGTTTCAATTTGGGAGCAACAAAAACAGCTGTTTGTGGAGGGGTGTGTGTGTGTGTGTGTGTGTGTGTGTGCATATGAGTGGGCGGGGGGTTTCTAGCTTCCTGGTCTTTAAGTGCCCTGCCCTAAAATTTTTGCTTTATACACACTGAAGATCTATGTTTAAAATCTGTATTTAAGTAAAGCAAAGACACTTCCTCTCCTTTGGACACATTTGAGGCCAGATTTATGGACCCCTGGAACAGCAATGGGCAGCCCTGTTGTGGCCAAAGTTCTATCTGTCCCTCTCCCCCTGTTGCTGACAGCAGGTGCAGGCCTTACCTGTTGGCCTCCCAGGAACTCAGCAAACCCTGCCTTCAGTTCCTTCAGAGGCCTGCCTAAGGAGAGCCTAGTCTCATCCCTGCTTTTCTGCTGGCCAGAACTCCTCACAAGGAGTCAGGCAGGACCGTCTGACACCCACACCACTTCCTGTCTTGCTCTGTGATTTCTTGCCTCTAAACATAAAGCTTTGCTTCCCTTGCCTGCCTTGAGCTGTGGACTTGCTGTTTTGCTTCCTAATTGCTATTCCTCATTCCTTGCTAATCTGCTTTTCCTTTGCTGCTCAATGTCTTGCAGTCCTCCTCTTTGCTAGCAGCCCGGCAGGCTTCCACTGAAGTACCTTCTGCTGCAGACCTTGTCAGTGCAATAGAACAATTGGTCAAAAGCAAGCTGGTAAGTGGGGGTCCTGGAGGCAGTTTTGTGTGTGTCTTACCTCCATGTGGCTCCCAGGGTCTGGCATCTGTCTGCCGTGGCCTCCTTTGCACCTGTCCTCATTCCTCCTGTAGGATTGTTTCTAGCTAAGGATGGTTTCCCAAAAAACCTGTGCTCCACAGTCTTTTTAGTTCCTTTTTTTTTTTTTTTTTTTTGAATGGGCATGGCCAATTAATGGCCCTTTTGGGATTGTGTCACTAATGAAAGGAAAAAAGTATCCAACACAAAATAGCATCTCTCTGAGCCCAGTCCACTGACCTTCAGGGATGCAGCATTTGGACAGTGACTGGTGTGTGTATGGTTAGCCCTGAAGCTAATTTGGCTACTGAGACACAGAACATGATTTGGGTCTTTGAAAGTACTGGGTAATTTTATTTGCGGACCCCAGGCAAGATTCTAGCCTGAGAGTCTGGCAAAAGTAGATATTATATAGATAGTATATATGGTATATAGTATGTATAGTGTGTGTGTATGTATATATATATATATATATACATGTATTATATATATATAATATCTACTATCTATAAATATAGATCTATATCTATAAATATAGATATATATTATAAATAGATATATAGATAGATATAGATAAATTTATCTATATATATAGATCTAGATCTATAAATATAGATAGTAGATATTATAAAGGGGCATGGGCCAAAATGTGTAGCTCTTTCACCACAGGAGATGAGGGGAGCTGGTGTCTACCCCCATCATGGGGGACAGTCAAGCTGATGGCCACTGAAAACTGGCCTAGCTTGTGACTGTCACGGGGGCCAAGCAGATGACCGCAGAGAAGGATTATGGGTCTGGCTGCTTTAGGGTTTGGGCTCCATGCTGGTGAAAGAGCTTGTTTTTGGATAATGTTATTCCTCTGCACCATGTTTTTACACTGACATGTATTCCTACAGGATGACAATTTAAAGCATTCTCCTTGCCCTTTATCCCATCGGTGTCACTCGTTTGGTTTTTCTCAGAACTTTCATTAGGATAAATGTCTGTGCTTCTGCCAGACTTCTCTTGGACAGTTCTGCTAATCAGCACCATATAAACCCTTCTCCCCTTGGTCCAGGAAAATGCTGGATGCCGTGCAGGGAACCCTGCCCAATCATAATTCTGATTATAGTAACTCCGTCTTCAAATCTCCCAGCTTAGAGAATACTGATGAAATTTAACATGTGATTTTCTTCTCCTTCTAAGTTTTCCATCCTAAGTAAGAAAGAATTTTGCAGCTGATGTTTTCAATAACTGTATCTAACTGTTCTTGAGGGCTGTCGGGTCTCTGGTCACCCTCCCTGTCTCACTGGTACGAGTCGAGTGCTCGTGTGGGCACTCCATTGGCTTTTCAAAGCTTGCCTCTCCGACCACCCCCCACTCGCTCTCCTTTTTTCTTCACGCTGACCCACATACCCTCTTCATGATCCAAATACTGTCTAACAATGTTTTTCCTTAAAGATCATCCTTTGTTTTTTTTCTTTACATTGTCCCCTTCACCACCTGTGCCTGAGCCCTGACCTCATGCCTGGACTATTGAAGTAGTGTCCTGCCCCCTCTGCCTCCCTCTCAGGCCTCTGTCCCCTGGCAGGTCTTCCGCATGCACTGCCGTTGCCTTCCTCCTCAGTGGAGGGTCACTGAGGACCCTCTTGCCTCCACAGTTGTCTGCAGGGTGGGGAGCCTTCAGGTACACAAGACTCTTCACTGAGGTGCAGGAAGACCATTTTAGAATCTCTTCATCATTTAAAAAATGATTTGGGGTACATTTTGTTATGTACATAGTGATAACACAGTAGCACAGAAATACAAGTTATAAATAAGTTACATGTTTGGGCAATGTATGGCCAAAATTAGGTTTCCTGATAGAGGTATATGATCAAGGTTTGGAACTCACTGGATTAAATATTCCATGGATAAAATTCACACTTACCCAGTATTCCAATGCTTTGTAGGCAGCCTACCACCACTTATTTATTCTGGTTGATGAACTCTGCTCCAACCAAATTGTTTTCCTCATGCATTTGGCTCTCCTCCCCCAAAGTTTCTATTCATACCACCCTACTTCTCTGGAACATTCCCTCTCTTATTTTTGCTTATCTAAAGCACAATAGTCCTTCAGGGCCCCAATGGAATCTCATCTGCCCAAAAGGGCTTCCCTGACCAGCCCAGGCCAGATTTCTTCTGCAGTCCCATGCCAATTACTGTGTAAGCCACACACTGCTGGGGCCAGCTCTTAGATAGTTCTGTTATGTTATTTGTTAAAGTAACTTAATCTTTTCTTTATCTTTGTCTGTGTAGCTTCCCTACCCAGCAAGATTAGGACATGATTTTCCCCTCCTCCATTAGTACACAAGAGGCTTTTACACTCATATGTCAGTAGACACTTCTCTCCAAAATGCTGTATTTTTGTGTATTTTCGATTATCTTTTATCCTGATATTACTGCTCACCTGAGTGCTCTGGGAGTCCCCACAGCCCTTCTAGTTGTGTGATCAGTGTGTCTGGTATTAAACAGGTAAGGGGAGATATTGAGAAGTTGGGGCGCCTAGGTGACTCAAGTGGTTAAGTGTCTGCCTTCAGCTCAGGTCATGATCTCCAGATTCTGGGATGGAGTCCCACATCTGGCTCCCAGCTCAGCAGGGAGTCTGCTTCTCCTTCTCCCTCTCCCTCCCCTCTGCCTCTCCCCTTGCTTGTTCTCTTTCTGTCTCTCTCTTTTTGACATAAATAAATCTTTAAAAAAAGAAAAAGGTCAATGAGAGTAAGTTTCCCAAAAGAGAGGAAGTGGAGGGTGTTATTGGAGCAGATCAGCCCCTCAACAAACCTCTATCAGATGAGTGGTTGCTCTGTGGTATGTTTCCACAATAAGAACTTTAACTTGTCCCTCCACCAATAACTACTCCTTGAGGACCTGCAGTGAACCCAGAATTATAGAGATTTCTTTGGCCAAACAAGTAACACCAACCCCATATCATGGAGAGGAATGAGGGAGCAGCAGCTTGGTTTCTCAGAATCTTCTCCTCAAAATTGATCCTTTGTCACTCCTCTACTTTCTCCTCCCTCCCATCCCAGTATATACCCGCTGTAGGAGAGCAATGAAGCAGCAGTGTGTGGTGGTTTCCCCAGGCATGTTGGAGAATCCCAAGTTGTATTTTTACCGCTGAAACTTGTATTCCTATTCCTCATTAGCTCTTTAGCTGAGATGAGGGTAAGACCTAGAACCTATGAAAGTTCCAGAGCTTTTATTTGACTGTGAGTACAACAGTGTGACAGCTGCCAAGATAGGCAGTGTGTTCATAGGCTAGGTTAGTGAAAGTACAATGTACAGTCAAGGAGAGTAACAACCCCATTGTCCTCCAAGTTCTTCAGACCACATCTGCCTTGAATACATGTGAGTCGTGTATCAGGTTCTGAACGCAGCATTCTGAAGTGTTCCTGAACTCAGTGGAAGGGCCCCAGAGGATGTGAACAGTACCATGTGGTGTCCACATCATTTGAAGGGAAGTTGAAGGTACTGGGTTAAATGAGGGGAGAAATTAGGAGAGAGAAGGCTAGTGAGAGCTGTCCTGAATTCATTGAGGACTGCTATGGAAAAGAAGGGTTGGTCTCCCTCTTTGTTACTCCAGAGGGTAAAACATAGACCTGTGGGTGGAAGTTATCTTAGTTCAGTATGAGATGAGGTAATAAGTTCCTTTCCAAGCGACAGAGTCTGGAAATTTTACAGGAGCGTCTAGCATACTTGGACTTTTATATCTAGGGCTTAGATTCTTTCTACTTTCCGTTTTGGGAAATAGTAGGAAGAGATAGCACCAAATTCTGCTCCACAACAAAAGCCTGGAGATCCCTTGTGTCTTGGAGCCCCAGAGCTGCCCTTGGTATGTTTTGGTCATGTGGTCATGACGGCACCAAGGCTTCTGCCTTAGAGTTGCTGGTAGGAAACAAGGGTGGGTGTTCTCCAGCTCACCTATGATACAGACATAAACCCTTGAAGCTTCCCCCGGAACTCTTTTGACAAGTTCCTCTGGACATCAGTGGACACTTCTGACTTCTTATCTGCCAGCCTTGGTCTTGAATCACTGCTTTTATTTACTAAGAGAAGATGCCCACCCACCTCCCCCCAAACAGATCTCACACATTTTTTCCACATTTTGTATTAAGATAGTCTCTCTAACCCCAAGCCGGGTGTAAGGACTCTCCCTACTTTCCCTGTGTGATTTTTCTTCTTTCTTTCTTTCTTTTTCTTTTTTTTTTTTTTTAAGTAAACTCTATCCCAAAGTGGGGCTCAAACTGACAACCCCGAGATGGAGAGTCACTTGCTCTACCAACCGAGCCAGCTAGGTGCCCCTCCCTATGTGATTTTTTTTTTTAAGATGTTTTATTTATTTATTTATTTATTTGACACAGAGAGAAAGAGAGAGACCCAGTGAGAGAAGAAACACAAGCAGGGGTAGTGGGAGAGGGAGAAGCAGGCTTCCCACTGAGCAGGGAGCCCGATGCAGTGCTAGAATCCAGAACCCTGGGAACATGACCTGAGCCAAAGGCAGATACTTAACAACTGAGCCACCCCGGTGCCCCCCTCCCACTGTGAGATTTTTCATAAAACTTTTCCTAGATGTGAGGATGGGTGGTGAGGTGGTGGGTGTGCAGGGAATCAGAGACCTGGGTTGTAGTCCCGCCTTGGCTGTTTATTGTGTAGCTGTGGGCAGTTACTTAGTCTACTTGGGCCTCTCTTTTATCTCCTTTATCAGCAGGGATGAGTCTGTCCAGCTGAATCTTATCTCAAAAAAGATACCATGATGATTGAGTAGGTGTGAGTGTGCTTTGTAAAATGATAAGCAAGCACCCTACAAATGTTAGCTCTTAGCCATCTCATCCGGGATCTGTGTTAATGTCGGGGGAAGGCAACAGATCCAGCCCGTTCATAGCCCCGTCCTGGGCCATGAGGACACAGTGTGTGTCAGCCAGTAGATGAGCAGTTGGGTGAACAGGGCAGGGTTATACCTTAACCATCTATATGATCTGGTTTTACTTCTCAAGTTCAAGGAACAAGAGCTTTTGTGTCTTTAAAAATCTTGTGTGTCTCTAAACAGCCCCAGGATTTCACAGCCTGCCTGAGATGAAAGGTCAAGCCTCCAGAAAGCATACCTCCTATCTGAGCCCTTGCCCTCAGGTGGCATGTCACAGCAGTTTCCTGGGCTTGGGATGGTATTTCTCCTCTACCTTTGGAGTAGGGACTGGCTGGGATTGAGCTCTTGTTCAGTCTACCCAGTGACCTGGCATCCTAGAATGTGTCTACCTGCTTCAGCAAGGCTTCCTGCCCTCTGGTTCTCCCGCTTGATAGCATTCACCTCCCTAGGCCAGCCCAGTGGGCCACGAAACATGACTCAGGCCACACTGCATCTGTATGTCTTTGTGCTTTGCTCACCTCTAGGTGAATCAGCCTGCTTGGTCAGTGGCAAGGTAGAGTTAGCCAAAGAGCCCAGAGAGGAGGAAATAATGGCCACATTGCACCCATGGTGGAGGGGTGTATTTTCAGACACTGAAAGGCCTCTGGCCTTCCTCTATGGAAAAGGTTCCTGAGCTTGGTGAAGTAGAAAAGTTTTGATTTCCACCAAAAAAATTTGAAGACAAAGTTGCAAACTTGAAATGTTATTTGCCCAGACATGACATTTTTTACTCTACAGTTATCTTCTTCCCCATCCCCACCCTTAATTTGTCTGGAGACGATTCTGATCTAGTACTTTTGGTCCAGAGAATATTATTTAAATTTTTAGAACAGGATGGGTCAGCTAGGAGGTTGGTGTGATGTGTGGTGCGGGACAAGCACCCTTATCTGTTGTTCTATCAGATGACCTTTGACCTCTCCCCAAGAGTCCCATAGTACATTCAGTAAATTCTTGGAGCCCTACCATGTGCCAGCTCTGGCACTGAGCACAGAACCTTCCCTAATGGAGCTCACAGGGTTAGTGCTCAAAACTCTCTCTGCCTGGACTGTTGAACGTTTCCTCTGTGACTGCGGTCTGATGTCTCTCTACATGAATACCAGATGGATTCTCTTTTCTTTTTTCTTTTAAAAAAACTTTTTAATAGTTTTTTTTTTTTTTTTTACTAATAAAAGCAATATATGCTCATTCAAGAAAAATTGGAACAATGACAAGGGTAGGAACACAAATTATATCACTGATAATATCATCATCTAGATACATTCAGTGCTGAAATATTGATATATTTTCTCCTAGGCACTTTTTTTTTTAAAGATTTTATTTATTTATTTGACAGTGAACACAAGTAGGCAGAGAGGTAGGCAGAGAGAGAGGGGGAATCAGGCTCTCTGCTGAGCAGAGAGCCTGATGCAGGGCTCATTCCCAGGACCCTGGGATCATGACCTGAGCCGAAGGCAGAGGCTTTAACCCACTGAGCCACCCAGGCGCTCCTCTCCTAGGCACTTTTAAAAATAATGTACTTAATTAGAGAGTATAGAAAAATGACATTCTTTTTTCCTTTACTGTCATATCAGAGACACTTTCCCAAGTCATGAAAAGCTCTTGGAAACATTAAGACTGGTCTTCCTAAAACTTAAATCCAATCACGTCACTTCCCTGCTTCAAACCCTTCATCACTGGTTTTAGAAAGTAAAGTCTCTATTTCTTGATGCACCACACAAGTCTCCCTATGATGGGACACTGCATTCTTCTCCAGGGTTGTCAGTCTCACTCCTACCCTCTTCTTTCACTCACTCCCCCAAACTCACACAATACACAGTCATTTGCCGCCACTTCCCAACCCCTTGCCACTTTCACTCCCTTATATTCTACCTGTGTGGGCTGCTTTCAGCTTCCCAGGCTGCCCCAGGTATGTTCACAGCTTGATCCTTTACTCAGAGTGTTGCTCCTGCTTAGAAAGCTCTCTCATCAGAGGATCCAGTGCAATCCTCTTTCTCAATACTCAGTTCAAGCACTGCCTCTTCCTTTCCCTCCCCTCTCCACCCCCTCCTCCCCCAGAGAGCATCTTGCTCCTTTTTTCATCCTCCTTAGTACCCCTTCTGTCTAAAACAGTACCCATGATAGCTTAGATGATGGAGGGTAGGAAGCCAAATTGTATTCATCTTCATTTCTGCAGTGCTTGGCAAATATTTAGCATGTAGTAGATGCTCAATGAATATTCGCTGGAGTGCAAACCGTTGAGCAGTTGCAGTGCTGTGTCATGACTGGTGTGCAGGGGTGTGTAAAGGGTGCTTATAGGAGTCCCAAAGAGGGCATTTTATCCATAATCCAGCAGACAGGGAATGTGTTCATTTTTTTTAAATAATTTTTTATTTTTTATAAACATATAATATATTTTTATCCCCCGGGGTACAGGTATGTGGATCACCAGGTTTATACACTTCACAACACTCATCATAGCACATATCCTCCCCAATGTCCATAACCCCACCCCCCTTCCCCCAACCCCCCTCCCCCCAGCAACCCTCAGTTTATTTTGTGAGATTAAGAGTCACTTATGGTTTGTCTCCCTCCCAATCCCATCTTGTTTCATTTATTCTTCTCCTAACCCCTTAACCCCCGCTGTTGCATCTCCACTTCCTCATATCAGGGAGATCATATGATAGTTGTCTTTCTCTGCTTGACTTATTTCGCTAAGCATGATACAAACGTAGTGATCCGAAGGGGCACGTGCACCCGAATGTTTATAGCAGCAATGTCCACAATAGCCAAACTATGGAAAGAACCTAGATGTCCATCAACAGATGAAAGAATGTGTTCATTTTTAACAGGGGACAGACTTCCTCCCTAATTAATCTATTGCTTTGAATCCTATTTGCATTTCTGTTCCATGGCCTTGGACCAGCTAGAGGCACTTTGTGGCCCTCTCCTCGTGCACCTTCTCCTTTGCCTGCTGAGACTGTGATGGCCTGAGCCCTGGGCAGGGCAGAAGCTCCCACTACCCATAAACCAGCCCCTGCTGCCTGCCTCCCAGCAGAGGCAGCACAGACAGTGGCAGCTTGCCCCCAGTTGCCCACGGCTGGGACCCAGGATCCCCCCTCTAGCCCTGGAAGCCTGCCATCAGAAGGAATGGCATTTGAGTTATAAGCATTGATAGCCAAGGCCATTAGGAGGCCCATTACCCAGACTACAGCTTACCCAGACCCTTTATTTCTCTCTTCCTCCTCTCTTGCCGCCTTTGCCCTACTCACCCCTTTGCAGAGAGTCTTTTTGGGCTTTTTTGCTCATTCAACAGGTCAGACAGGAAGATAGGGAACATAGTTCCCTGCATGACATTTCAGCTCCTCAGAGGCCCTTCATTCTAGAAGGTTGAAAAAGGACCATGCCAAGCTGGATGTTCCACAGGAGAGCCTTGTAGGCAGAGATGGAAGCCTGTTTGCCCAGGCCTTGCAGTCAGCATCCTGCCAGCCATCAGGCTGTAGAACAAAGGCTGTAATAGGACAACAGGACAAGGAGGAAGGGAAGTAAAAGTCATGTAATCAAATCAGTTAGCAGCTGGGTCCATTTGCCTGGGAGCCTGTCTCTGGCCATGGCACCAGGGAACAGGTCACATGTCTTGAAGAGCCTGCCTGTCCACTGGCTTCTCAGACCCCAGCACCAGACACTCTCATTTCCTTAATAACTGGTTAGAGATCCTGAATCTATAAATTTAGCTAAACTCTCCTTGACCTTTCTATATTTTTAGTCTATGCTGTTTCTCAGGATAACAACTTCCACAGTTGATTACTTATCCTGTAAAATAACTTCATGACAACTTAAAAGAAATTCTCACTCTTGAGCTTGAAAATGCTATCTTTACTTAAATTTTGTTTTAATTTTTTTACTAACATATACTGTATTATTTGTTTCAGGGGTACAGCTCTGTGAATCATCAGTCTTACACAATTCACAGCACTCACCATAGCACATAAACCGCCCCCCTTGCCAATGTCCATCACCCAGCCACCCTATAAGATGCTATCTTCTTAATTCTAGTTTCTGGTGTTGGTAACAAATTCATGCTTGGCCCTTGGTACCTTTTGTTGATTTGGAGGTAAAGCAGGGGAAAAGAAGGTTGATATCATTTCTCAACTTTAAATTTTTTGGATTTAAGACTTTTTAAAAATATTTTTTAAATATTTTTAAAAAGATTTTATTTATTTATATCAAAGAGAGAGAGAGCACAAGCAGGGGGGATGGCCGAGAGAGAGCGAGAAGCAGACTCCTCGCTGAGCAAGGAGCCCAACGTAGAGCTCTATCCCAGGACTCTGGGATCATGACCTGACCTGAAGACAGACACTTAACCAACTGAGCCACCCAGACCCTCCCCTTATTCATTTATTGTAGAGAGAGAAAGAAAGAGAGTAGGGGAGGGACATAGAGAGAGGGAGAGAGAGAATCTCAAGCACACTCCCTGCTGAGCATGGAGCCCAACGTGGGGCGTGATCTCACGTCCCTGAGATCATGACCTAAGCCAAAGCCAAGAATCAGATGCTTAACTGAATTACACACTCAAAGGCCCCTCTGCTTTAAGTCTTAATATCCACCACCTGTTATATAATGAATGACCCATTGGGTACCTCATTTACTTTTTGTTTCATTCCTCTGGACTGTTCCTACTTGTATTTATCCTAGCTTGAATTACGGCAGCTATGAGAATTTAGACATATACTCCAAGTGCACGCTGTTTAACACCATGCTGAAGCCTGTTGTTTCTCCCACCTTTTTTGGAGATTTTTTTATCTTTGTGACTTTAACCTTAAGGCTGATGTTTTCAAAGACTTCCAAAGTGAAGCTTTTCCTTTGAGCCGCAGAGGCTGTTGTAAATAGGCCTCTTGTGTGGGTAGTTTGGGTTAGACACCCATATTTGTTTTAGAGTCGCTCACCTTGACCTTGATCTCCAGGCTTACTGTTTATCCGCATTGCTTCTGCCAAGTTCCATAATGAAATTCTAAGTGTTGCTGTTTGATCTTTCTTCAAGGACACCTGTGAAAATGCTAAGCTAATGGCCCCATTTTTTAATATCCTTCTTGTTAACAGCTCTGGGGGTTGGGAGGGAGAATTCATCATTGTAGAATATTTTTAATTTTCCAAGGGGTTATACAACTATTGTCTCTGTCAATTCCTTAGAAATCTGTAGAAAGGAGAGATCTGATGTGAAAACTGAAAAAAAAAAAAAAATGAAGCCCACATGGAATAATTGCAGCTGTCTCACTTAAGATCATCCAATGGCTAGCAGATCTGGCGTTAGAAACCTTTGCTCTTAAGTCTTTCTAGAGTACTGTATTAATATCTTTACCTTGTTTCTCAATCCTATAGCACCTTAATTAAAGGAAATTAAAGGGATTCATAAGTGAAAGAAAACTTTGGCAAATAACCTTAGGAAAGATATTTTTACGAAAGGCTAAATCTATTGATCTCTTCCGGTCTACATCTCATTGGGATTTGGGGGTGGGGGGGGGGGTAGCTGATTTAACAAACAGGCATTGGTCCAACTAGCTCTCCTGTCACTACCTTCCCCTTATCAATTGGCATTTGATGGTCTCACAACTGATCTTTTTTAACTGCTTCATCAGTATAGAATCTCAATGATTATCTTTTTTTTTTTTTAAGATTTATTTATTTATTTGACACAGAGAGAGAGAGAGAGAGAGAGAGAGGGAGGAAGGGAAGCAGGCTCCCCGTTGAGCAGAGAGCCCGATGTGGGACTCGATCCTAGGACTCTGAGATCATGACCTGAGCTGAAGGCAGCGGCCTTTGAGCCACCCAGGCGCCCTCAATGATTATCTTTACCTCTGAATCACTTACCCAGATATAAGTCACTTTGACAATTTTCATTATGTCAGGAAATTGGACGCACATGATGCCAAGTTCATCCTGATTGCCCGAGAAGGTGGCAGCTCTGGGCAATCTGCTGCAGGGACAGGGGAGTACCTGGCCTCCTGGTGCCTCACTGACATTCAGTGAGAACAGCCTGGGCTACTGGTCTACCAAGTTGGCTATAGCTAGGCAGGAGGGGACACAAGGGCCTCCAGATGACTTTTCAAGGTATGCTTCCCTAAGGCTGTTTTTCTTCTCTTTTCAGAGTCTAGAAGGAGGCTCATACCGGGGAAGCTTGAAAGACCCTGTAGGCTGCCTGAATGAGGGGATGACTCCACCCACACCTCCTAGAAACCTGGAAGAAGAACAGAAAGCCAAGGCCCTGAGAGGCCGGATGTAAGTAACTTTCCCATATACTACCCTAGTACGCATGTGTATGGTGGACAACATGCTGAGGTCGGAGGAAGTTTGGGGAGGATTACAGAGGGGTCCCCCACACCGTATTTCCACAGATACTATTCATTCTAAGTAAAGGTGACCTAGATCTGTCCAGTGTACATTGATAGACAAGGCACTGCCGTGGCATCGACTTTAAGAATTTTAGGCTAAAGTATTGTCAGGGAGATAGCAGCTGTTATTGACAAAGTGTGGTTATAACCACGGTCTGTTAGAAATTTAAAACATGTTGGGGCACCTGGGTGGCTCAGTCAGTTAAGCATCTGCCTTTGGCTCAGATCATGATCCTACGGTCCTGGGATTGAGCCTCCAGCAGGCTACCTGCTCAGCAGGGAGTTTGCTTCTTCCTCTCCCTCTGCCCGCTTGCTCGCTCTCTCTCCCCCATCATTCTCTCATAAATAAATAAATAAATCTTTTAAAAACAAAATAGCACATGCTGACAAAAGGAAAACAACAAAGTGCAGAGAACTACGGGACTATTACTATGGTCCCATATTAGAGAAACCATGGCAGAAAGTCTGGTAGAGTTTCACCTGAGGAAACATTTCTCAAAATGTAGAGAAGTCATATCTAGGAAAGGCTTCTGTTGTGCCGGCTGGCCAGGGCCTAACTCTACCCCTTTCCTAACCCTTTAAGTTGGCATCCATTTGTGAGCTTAGCTCCAAGAGAATCTCTTCACTTTTTTTTAATAGTTGGGGGTAAATAAAATTCACATTGCAGCCCATTTCACAAAAACCCCTCCTTTATATAAGGTTTGAGTTATCCACCCTGATGTCAAGGCCATCTTACTGTTATTTGAGATGATCAAGAGGATATCAGATACCATTAATCCCAAACCACAATTCCTCCAAAACTTTAGTTTTCTTGCTTCGGATTTGATTCCATGTTGGAAGCAGAGCTTGGTGAGTCTTGGATGTGGCCTGGTGTGTGAGGGATTATAAAGCCCAGAAAACTGATCCCTTTGCTAATTAGTCTGTCTTTCTCCCTCAGACTCGTCCTTCCTTTAGCCTGGTCACAGATGTGAGGATTAGCAAAAATGAGGGAGGCCAGGCCCCTCTGTTGCCTGGAAACCGGCAAAGTGAACATCTATGACTTTATTTCCTAGGAAACAAGAGTAGAAACATCGTAGCCAGGGCCTGGCCTCCAAGCAGGGTTGTCACTTCATAGCTGAGCTGAACAAGTGTCTCTTCAGTTCCAAACTTTCCCCTCAACTTTATGGATACCCAGGGGAATCCCAAGAATGGAATAGAGATAGAAAAAATACCGTCCCTAAATGGAAATTTTTTAGGACTTGTATAAAGCTGCTTCTCTTTAGCCTCTCAGGGTATTTTTCACATAGATGAGACAGTGGTGGAGCCAATGCTCCAGTCCTCTGTCAAGCCAACCAAAACTCAGATCAGAGAGGAGACCTTTGGGGTAGCAAGTGGTCCTTGGCAAAGCCTGTTACTGCTCTTGTCATTTTGGTTGAACAGGCTCATGAGCAGTCATGTAAGCCATTGTCCTGCTTCCAGATGTGCTGTTGTCTGATCTTGCTCCAAGAGGCAGAAGTTTGTTGCCTCTTTTACTCTCTTTACCCATTTCTTCTCCCTCTTCTTATTCTTTTGCCTGACTCCACAACTCTCTACAACCTGAGCTATCCTGAAAATCCAGCCATTACAGTGTCTCATTGCTCTTGCTGCAACTTATGGCCATGATGAAAGAGAGGATAGATACATGTTCTAATTGTGAACTCTGTGTGAGGTGAGAGGCCAGGGAAGAGGCGTGGTGGGGGGAGGGGGCGAGGTACAGGGAATGGAGACAGTCCAGACAGCAAAGGGTTAAATGAGAGCTCTGTGGAGAAAAGATGAAAACAGATACTTATTTGTCCAGGACAAGAAAAAAGTCAAGGGTGGGCTTGATTGTCTTCAAGTTTTAGCTGTCATTCATTGAACAGTAGGTGTTGAATACCTATTGTGCCCCAAGGTATGGGATGTATCAGTGAATTAGACAAACAATAGGAATAAAAGAAAAGTCCTTGCTCTCATGGCAAGTGTACACTATAAAGGGAGAAACTGCACAATAAACAAAATAAAAATAGATTATTAAGTATGTTAGAAGCTGAAAAAATAAAAAATAGTAAGGGAGATTTGGAATATGATTGAGACCGTGTTGCGATTTTAACACACAAAGACTAGAAGCAGGTAAGAAATAAGCCATTAGCTATGGCCATTAGCCAGGGAGGAAAAGTGTTCTTGGCTGAGGGAATAGCTAGTGCAAAGCTTCTAAGAGATTTCCTGTGCAAGACCAGCCATTCCTCACCATTGTGAAACACAGAAGTTAGAAATAGGTGTGACCTGTTGCTGGAAGAAGTTTAGTTGGGCGAAAGAGTAACATTTACCTTGTAAATAACCTTTACTAACAAGAACCGAACATTTGTTAAAATGCTTTAGTATGATTTCAATTTATTTGGCAATTAATCATGGTCTGTCTTATGCTGCATGTAATTTAAATCTTTTATGGACCTTTTCAGAATGTCCATTAATGCATCATGATCTCCCCAAGTATTTCGTCGGGCCTTCAGTGGAAGTGATGCCAGGCCCACTAGCATCACCTAGCCTAATCATCCCCCTTCCCTAGAGGCTGGAAAGCCCAAGACAGCCCTCAATCTGTCAGCAGATAGCATAGGATAAATATATCGCCTGGAGACAGAGAGCTGGACTTCATCTCCAGAGGGCCCTTCCAGCCCCAAATTCCCACTCCCACTTTCCTGTGGGTTTTTACCATTTTCTTCCAAGCAGTAACGTGGGCCATGCTAAAGATATATTTAAATGCTTTTATTTGGCCTTGCCAGTTCCTTCCTGTGGCCTGTAACACATGATTGTGGATTGTGTATATTAGAGAGAGGAAACTGGTTGGAAGTACTGGACATGCTGATAAAGAAGCATGTGTTCCTTTTGCTTTCTCCCCATCACCCTGAGGCCCAGACCCTTGGATCTGTTGGCTTCTGTGTGCCATATAGGTCAAGAATTCCAGATGAATTGCTTCCTGCATTCAGAACACTTAACAGCCCTTATGTTGGGGTTCCTTCAGCCCCTTGGGCCAAATAAGCAGTTGTGTGGCTCCAGGCAAAAAAAGTAGTAGGAGTCAGACTCCAGTAAGCCGCACGGCACCCAGCCTGCCCCCCTGCACAGCCCTGAGTATTTTATGTCCAGCTCTTTACTCTCTGGACAGAAAGAAAGAGAAACTCTTGGATTTGAGGCCTCAGGGGCACCAGAGAGCCAGTCTGAGCAGTTTGCCAGGCAGCAGGCAACAGTGAAAGAGCAGTCTCTGAACTCTGGCATAATAGGTTCAGATCCCAACTCTGTTACGGACTTCGTCATCTTGGGCAACACAGCCTCACTATCTCCCTCTATATGAAACAGGGCTTACAGGGGCACCTGGGTGGCTCAGTGGGTTAAAGCCTCTGCCTTCGGCTCAGGTCATGATCCCAGGGTCCTGGGCTCTCTGCTCAGCAGGGAGCCTGCTTCTCTTCCTCTCTCTCTGCCTGCCTCTCTGTCTCTCAAACAAATTAATAAAATCTCTAAAAAGAACAAACAGGGCTTACGCTCCCTGCCTTGATAGAAGCATGAGACATTTCAGATGAAGGGCTGGCACAAAGCAGTGTCTGAGAGGAGGAAATCATTAACAAGAAAGAGACCAAGAAAGCAAGGGTCCTTGTGTTGGTTACACCCCACATCTGCTGGGGAGAGGGGAGGCTACTGCTTTGAAAGCTATGATAATGGGGGCCTGCAGTCAACCTTTCTGGCCCTGACTGGACCTTTTACAGGCCAGTTACCAGGGACAACTATCTACTGTAGCTTCTGTATCTCAAAAGTTTCACTTGATGCTGGTGTCTCTGAGGACTCAAAGCTTGATTATCAAGCAAATGTCTCTCTCCTCTTGATAATCACAGAATAGAGTTGAAATGAAGGAAGGAAAGTCTCCTGGTGAGTCCTTGGCCTCAAAGCTTTCATAACTCAGTTTTGTCCAAGTGTCTTGTCTTAAAGATGCCAAAGTATCTTTCCTGTCAACTTAAGTGTGAAGATTTCTTGCTTTGCAATGAAGAGGAACCCTCATTGTTCTTAATCTCCTGCTCAGGTTTGTCCTGAATGAGCTGGTACAGACAGAAAAAGACTATGTCAAGGATCTGGGGATTGTGGTGGAGGTGAGTATGTGGGTCAAGGTGGGTCTGCGGTAACCCAACCAGGGGCATGTTGGACCCTACCTGGGTGGGCCAAGGTGTTTTTAACTTGTGGGTTATGTGCAAATACATCTGGGTATTTGCAGAATGAGACTAAGAATGACAACAGATCAAATATAATATGCAGGGTTTTTTCTTTTCTCCTTGAAATATCATAAAAGATTCAGAGGGAGATGGGGTCTCAAGTCTGGGGTAGAGCTGAGTCCCTTCATCTTGTTTTAGGTGACTAACTTACTACCTCAAGAGCCTCATATGGCGTTTAACCATATGGACATTTCTTCTTCACACCTATGAGTCACCATGGGCACAAGCAGGGCACTCCTAGGGAAAACTTGGGGCTTAGAGTCTCCTTAGATTTCAAGGAGAATGTTATGGCTACCAAGAGAACAGACCAAGAAAAATCCACCCATAAGACAAGACTGACAAGTCCATAGTTAAGAGTCAACTTACAGTAAATAAAACAGTGCTCTCCTTAGGGATTTACTTTAGGGGCATTTAGATGCTTGGATGAAAAAGACTTTATCTTAAGAGGGCTGAAGACAAAGAAAGGGACCTAGAACTTTATCAGAGTTGGGTCTGTCTCTCTGCACGGGGTGAAATTCTGGCGGAACACTGAGAGACCAGGGAAGAGCTTGCCCTCAGGCTCCCAAAGAGAGTGGGCACTTACGCCGGCTGCGGTGTATGAGGCTTGGCATGAGAGCTTTCTGGTAAAGATGCCCCACTCATCACTGCCTCTGCTCTACAGGGCTTCATGAAGAGAATAGAAGAAAAGGGTGTCCCTGAGGACATGCGAGGGAAGGATAAAATCGTGTTTGGAAATATTCACCAGATTTACGACTGGCATAAGGAGTAAGTGCCACCTTGTCCTAAGGACAGGGCCCCCTGGAAATCCAGGACCTGCCCATCCTCCCCCTGCATCTGACCTCAGGGGTAGGGTAGGGCTGGGGGAGAGTCTGGTGTCATCTATCGCCTCATGGAGAAATAATATAGTTCTGAAGGAGGGGGCCTCCTTCCCTTACGCCCTCCCCTCCTTTTAGTTTTTTCTTGGCTGAACTGGAAAAATGTATCCAGGAGCAAGACAGACTGGCCCAGCTCTTTATTAAACACGTGAGTGCTTCCCAGCAACCTCTGCGCCCTGCCCCGCCCCTCCCACCGGGCTCCCTTGCATGCTCTCCAAAGTTCCTCCTCTCTTCTGCCCCTGAGCTTCCTTCTCACCCAAGTTCTTGGTTTTTTGAGGGGGTGGGAGGGAGTACCTTCTTGGCAATTTGAAAGATGGGTGGTTGCCTACTGCGTGTACTCTTGTTTCCGTGGTATTGAAGGGCCTGTGACCCCTGAGCAGGGCGTGGGGGCCGTGCCCTGGGGCGGAGCCCGGCGGGGGGTGGTTTAGGTGAGGGGTCGGTGGGGGGCGGCCTCCTGAGTGCCCCTCGTCTGCCTCTGCAGGAGCGGAAGCTGCACATCTACGTGTGGTACTGTCAGAACAAGCCGCGCTCTGAGTACATCGTCGCCGAGTACGACACTTACTTCGAAGTAAGCTGCTCGGCCTTCGCAGAGCCCGGGTCAGGGAAGAAAGGCAGCCCGAGGCAGCCGCAGTCAGAAAGGCCGGCCGTGTCCAGCCGCATATGCCTCCCCTGCCCCAGACAGTGCTGGGACCCCCTTCAGGGCAGAGAGCGCTGCCTCAGGGGGACCACTGTCTTACCTCAGTTCTGTGGGCGGCTTTGCTCTGGACGAGTTGAGGCGGCCTGTGTGCGGAGCAACGGTGACACCAACGCGGCTTCAGGAGCTTGGCCCCGCTTCTGGACCCCAGTGCAGACCGCCACCCACCCCACCTGTCCTGGGGGACTGCTGGCGGAGGCGCCTCCTCCTCAGCCAGGCACTCGCAGTCCCCTCAGGCTCTCCTGCTTGCGGTCTGGAAGGTTCTGTCAAGCACCTGCCAGTGTTTGTTTTGCCCTGCCCCGGAAGTGCTGCTTTTGTTGGAGAGCAAGGCTGTGCCTCAGAGAGAGCCCTCCTCCATCTGTTGGCAGATCTGTGTCCAGGGTGGTGCAGTTAGGCCCCTGCCCTAGGAGGAGCCCTTCTGACAGCAGAGAACAGAATACTCATTCCAGCGTGTCCCCCGGGGCTGGAGGGAGGACACGGGGTGGGAAGTGCCTAACATGCAGAAAGTGGTGGGTTTGTGTTGTTAGTAGCATGGTGGCAGCTGTGTGGGCAGCTGTCCCTCTCCCCTGGTTTGAGGATTCTAAAACTCCATTGGCCAGAGGGAAGGCCTGTCCTTCTCACCTTGCCCGTTAATCACGGGGGCCTCATTCCTTTGGTTCCTTTTTCTTCTAATGTAGATCCCTTGTGTTCCAGGAGGTGAAACAGGAGATCAACCAAAGGCTGACACTTAGTGACTTCCTTATCAAGCCCATTCAGAGAATCACTAAATACCAGTTGCTCCTCAAGGTGAGAGAGCTGTGAGCCTGAGTCAGGGCCGGAGAAGGGTCATCTCAGATTCTGAGATGGGGAGCAGGTCAGCGGGAGGCTGTATCTCCACCACACCTTTCCCATGAAGGGGTGGGGGGGAGGGGGGGATTTGTGGGCTGTTATCTTCCCTGTCCCTGACTTATGTCAGCTCTTCCTCCAAATAAACTGCATACCACTCCTGCCTATAAGGTTGGTGGTTAGTTCATTTTCTTTCTTTCAATTCGTTTTCTTCCCTTGTCACCATCACGGACTTGGGATCTTTAAAAAATAAAAAACAGTAACATAAAATCAGAGGGACCACAAGGAGAAAGAAAAGCCAAGGCAAGGCCCTGGAGAGCCTAAATGAGTAATACCTAAAATTTGATCATATTTTATCTTTTAAAATAGTTTAATTTGGTTTGTCTTACAGAATATGAGGTAAATGGAAGAGTGAGATTGAGCTTTCCTTTCTCCCAGGCTTTCTGAACATAACCCCCACCCCTGCCCCGCTTTCTGCTCAGAGCCTCTCTCTCCCTTCTTCCCTTTCTCCCCCTCCTCCTTTGCCCATAGCTTTTAATCTTTGAGTATTTGGGGGTTTTCTCCATGTTTCCAATATGATTCATAAGTTCATATCTCAGCTTCTATAATGCACTGCCATGTGTGTTGGGGAGGAAAGTCATCTGGGTGTCATGATAGGTTTTATGATGCTGGATTTTTTATAGTGCTCTCTTTTCCTAACTGATGTCTCCACTCTGCACCTTCCCTGCTCCCTCCTGCCCCCACCTTGCTAGGACTTCCTGAGATACAGTGAGAAGGCTGGTTTGGAGTGTTCTGATATTGAGGTGAGTCTAATGCTCTTGGCACTGGCTGTTCTCGGAGACAGTGTTGGATGTCTGTCTCTAAGGCAGAAGAACTGGCTCTTGAGGGCCAAAGGTCCAGGCAGAGTCCTCTCAGTGAGAGCCCCTTGCCAGCAGCTGCTCAACAGAATGGGGAATGGCAAGTAGTAATAAACACACTGAGTGTTTTTCCAGAACCAGAGAATTCTGTCCTGAGAATTCCAGAGTTTCACTGCACTCATCTTCTCAGTGTGGCTCCAATGGCATATGGTGGGAAGGGGGTGCGATATTTGAGTCTTCTGACATCCTTCAGAGATTCAGT
Organism: Mustela nigripes; assembly: GCF_022355385.1. Classification (NCBI taxonomy): domain Eukaryota; kingdom Metazoa; phylum Chordata; class Mammalia; order Carnivora; family Mustelidae; genus Mustela; species Mustela nigripes. Next base: position 100,072,119 of record NC_081558.1, read on the forward strand.
GTTTCAGTGTGCCATTTCATCCATGAATCCAGGTACTATCTGAGTTCAACACATAAAACATCCTGTTTTCACTGCCTCCCTACCCTGGAGGATTACTCCCTAAGTGAAGTCCTTTGAGGCAATCTCACCATGGGGATTATTTTAAGCCAGAGAGGTTACAGACCATTCTGGCAGGTTATTTTAGGTGAAAACCTCTAGTGTTTCACAAGCCAGGCTAAGCTGTTGCTTAGGCAGCCAAGAAGCAACAGAGAGAAGAAAGAAAATATGAGAAGGAATGAGAATTGCTAAATAAAAGTGAGAAGGAGGAAAAAGCTGGCTGGGTAGCGTTCTTCCCATATGTGGTCACTGATTCATCTGGAGCCATGCGCTGATGATCAACATCCCAACAGAAAATCCCATACTACTCTAGGAGTGGGCAGCAGGAACCAATGTCCTTTTCTAGAATTAGGGATCCCCTCAGAGGTCCCTGTCCTCCAGCACGGAATTGCCCTAAGCTTCCTGCCTGAGTGCTTATTCCCCTCTTGTGCTGCTGTTGTTCTCTCCCACAGAAAGCCGTGGAGTTAATGTGCCTTGTTCCAAAACGCTGCAATGACATGATGAATCTGGGACGCCTGCAGGGCTTTGAGGTGAGCCCTTACCGAGCCCTCTCTCTTCTGGACAGCAGGAGCCGGGGCTGTGAGGCAGCTTCCCTTTGAAGCCCTGTGCCCTTTGAACCTCCTCTGCCACCTCCACTTGCCATCTGTGCCTTTGTGCCAGGTTCTCTGGCTCACAGGCCCAGAATATGTATCTATTTAGGATATCCAGTGATAGGACAGTCAGAGGAGGCTACAGAGCAGTCCACCAAGCTAGAGTCACAATTCCAAGGGGGTTGAAAAGACCCGAAATTCCTTATAACTGTGGACCTGGCAGTGACCTCTGCTTTGCTTGCTTGCTTGAGATGTGAGTGCGGGAAATATGAGGGAGAGCAGACTATGGAATGAAAGTAGCACCAGAGGGAAAATGAGACACCCTTTTGGGGGGAGGGGGTTCTTAGGTTTACACAATGGCTTGCTTTTTAGTTAAGTGAATATTTAAAACTTTAAAGCATGCACACATTTCTATTCTTTGAAATAGAATAGAATCTTAGGAGCTTGAATTGAGAATGGAATCTTAGGAGAAATAGCTAGATGTCCCTAGAATTTTTGGCTTCATTAAATAGCCAGTTTGCTAGGGCTGCCGTAACAAAGTCCCACAGACTGGGTGGCTTAAACAGCAGAATTTATCATCTCATTTTTCCAGAGTCTAGGAGTCCAAGATCAAGGTGCAGGCAGTGATGGTTTCTTCTGAGGGATGTGAGGGATGGATCTGTTTAGGCCTCTCTCATTAGCCTATAGATGGCTGTCTTCATGTTCACATGACATGCTTCCTATGTCTTCATATTGTCTTCCCTCTGTTCATTTTCTGTATCCAAATTTCCCCTTTTTTTAAGGACAGCGATCATGTTTAAGTAGAGCTCACTCTAATGACCTCACTTTAACTTGATTCCCTCTGTAAAGATCCTGTCTTCCAATATGGTCACATTCGAAGGTACTTGGGGTCAGGACTTCAAGATATGAAGGGGCAATACACCCCATAACAGTGAATCTTTGAAGAAAAAATGGGCTTTCCTACTTTAAACTCGATAAGTGACTACCATTAGTTTATACCCCAACCTCATATGCTAACTACATATCATCTGTTTTTAATATTAATATGATCAAATTGGAACTGACAGAGTCATTGGCATTTAATAATTGTTGAACCCCTTAGAGAAAGATGTGGGTCTTCTAATTCTGTTTCCTGATAATTCTGCAGCCTAAGATTTTATTATTCCTTTCTAGAGAAACAGGGTTCCTGGAAGTTGAGATGGTAAAGAAAATAATAGCTTTTTTTCTCCCTGGCTAAATTAGGATAGAACAGAATAGAAATAAGGCAGACTGGTTTATAAGTAAATTTAGGAGATGGTACATTCAGGCTTGGGTTACTGAGTTGGAGTCCGGATGTCCTTGAGCCCAGTTCTCGTATCCTCACTGCTCTCTCAGCCCTTCCTTGTGCCTGTCTGCCACCGCTTTGTTCCTGTAACCAGGAACTATGTGGAGGGTTTTCTTTCTTGTTTATTTTTTGTAGATTCCCAGTTCTCCATGGTAGACCTGAGGCATCTCAGGTCTGCAAAGCAGGGCTTTGCAGCAGAAATATACCCTGAGTTCTTACGGCTTTTTGGTAGTCATACTAGATGAAGTTCATAGTTTTTTCCTTGAGGCTATACTAGGTCTAAAACTATTCTGAACAAACCAAGTAATTCCTTTTGCTCTTAAGTCATGTTTCTGAGGAGGAGTCTGGCTTGACTTTCTCCTGGTCTTTGAAGGCACTGACCACTGACAGGAAATCAGCATCTGACCGTACTAACTCACGTTAGACTCCACAGGAACTGCATGCATGCACATCTGTGTACACAGAAGGCCACACACAGACTGCACGATTATCTTCCCTTTTCAGTGAAGCACCACCACCTCCTTTTTCTGTCAAGTCTCGGAGAATTTGCTTTGCATTCCTTCCACTAATTAAGAAGGACCATGAACATTCTTCCATCCCTTCTGAAGTCCAGGGCTTTGGGCCTGGGAGAAGTTTGTCTCTGACTTATATTTTCTCTCTTTTACATCCTCTAGCTTTCCCTTCAGTATTGGCAGGACTATAATTCACAGGTCAGGCTCTTACATAATGTTAATAGAGCTATTAGAGCTTTCCTGGCTAGCTGATCACTGGCTTAATATTAACTTTGGACCAGGGTAGAGATAAGCCTGTTTGGCTGCTGACCTTGACGGTAAGAAGCCATGATCCAAGCAGAGGGCAGGTGTTTCTTGGGAATAGGAAAGAAAAATGACCCCTGTGCTGGGTACTGTTTGGAATAAGGTATCATGTGCAGAGAATGGACCACATTTTCACTAAAGGGCAAAAGCCATCACCTGAGAGAGTGTGGTTCAGAGGAGGCCCTCTAGCTGCTATCAGATATCAGGTGTCAGCGTGTTCTTGCTGCAGAACAGTGGGGAAAGCAAGGCTCTCCAATGGCATCTGTGAAGACTTGCTGGGTTGGGCCTAATTCCCTTTGAAGATGTGAAGATGTCTCTGAAAACTGGCAAACCAAATAGGCTCTTCCTATGGAGGCTGGAAAGTGGCCTGCTGGCTCAAGGCATTTTAAGAAGATCACAGGGCCCAGAAAAATATCTGCCAGCTTTTAAAACACGGGCACCTGTATATGGTACTCCGACGATACCTGTTCATAGGTAGCAGGAGACTAAGATTTCAGAATTAGACTAATTCTAACTAAGACTCCATCCTGAAATAATAGAAGGAGAGGAGAGGAGCCCAGCTCATTAGATTACTTGTGGTCCTGCCTACATCACTCCCCTTGGTCACAGATTGGTTCTAGGTTTGTGGCCATAAGAGTACCCGAGGTCCTTGGCCTGTGCTGTGAGGGACTTCTGAGGACAGAAAGGCTACAGATGTCACCCACTTTCTGTTATCCTTGTAATAAAAAATAAGAAGAGCAGGATAATCCCTGAACAACTTTTTAGCTAATGATTTTATCTTTCTCCCTTCTGGCATTTTCTTCGGGCTGCTTCTTAGTGGTTTTCTAGCCTTCTCCCCCCACCCCCACCCCCAGGGCTCCATGTCCCCTACCTGAATGGATGGGTCCTAATTCAGTCTCTTACTAGTACCCTTAGGCTTTTAGGGGGGCCAGTTTTGTGGACCCAGAGGGCTGTGGCCCCTCCCTATTTTTCACCTCCCTCACCCCAGTACTTGTTTCCATCAGGGCACTCTGACCGCCCAGGGGAAGCTGCTACAGCAGGACACATTCTATGTGATTGAGCTGGACACAGGCATGCAGTCCCGGACCAAGGAAAGGCGTGTATTCCTCTTTGAACAAATTGTCATCTTCAGTGAACTGCTAAGGAAGGGCTCCCTCACCCCGGGCTACATGTTCAAAAGGAGCATCAAGGTAAGGCTCCCAGTGGGGATAACAGAGCAAAGGACAGAACCAGTCCTGGGAGCTGCTTCCCGAGGACAGAGACGTGGAGTGAGTACGGATTCAAACCTTGGCAGTCTTCCAGCCAAAGCAGCTGTGGATGCAAAGGTTACATATTTTGAGAGAAAGAGACGGGCTTGAATGCAGGCCTTCCGGATCATTCAGGTTCTCCAGGATCATGTCATTCACTCAGAGTCAGAAACCAAAGTATTTAGCGGTTAGATCCAGGACAAAATTTTGGAAATGTATCCTGAAATAAAAACGTGGAAGAGCCTGCCTTCAGCTCAGGTCATGATCCCAGGGTCCTGGAATTGAGCCCTGCATCTGGCTCTCTGCTCCACGGGGAGCCTGCTTCCTCCTCTCTCTCTCTCTCTCTCTCTCTCTCTCTCTCTCTCTGCCTGCCTCTCTGCCTGCTTGTGATCTCTGCAAATAAATTAAAAAAAAAAAATCTTTAAAAACTTGGAGGAGCTGTAATATGTTGTTGATTTTCTTTTTAAACCATTTAAGTATGAAAAGACTCAACTTGGCTTCTTCCAGATGAATTACTTGGTCCTGGAGGAGAACGTGGACAATGACCCCTGCAAGTTTGCACTCATGAATAGAGAGACTTCTGAGAGGGTCATTCTGCAAGCCGCCAATGCGGACATCCAGCAGGCCTGGGTGCAGGACATCAATCAAGTCTTAGAAACACAGCGAGACTTCTTAAATGGTAGGTACTGGTCCTGGCTTCTAACAGGGCCAATGTCAGGGAACCCCACACCTCTGAACTTCCTTGGGTCTGGGCTTAACAGTGACTTCATGAGCCCGGATGACATTTTCTATGGATGGTATATTTGTAGTTTTCAGAAACACTTTGTTTAGAATTTTTCTGAACCTGGATATGTCAGTGGAACAGATGGAACATGATAAAGATGCCTCATCTTTCCAAAAGAAGAGCTGTTCTCTTAGAGCCTAGACATAGGGTAGATGCCTTGTGGCCACCATTGCCAGCTGGAAATGATTGTGGCCGAAGTCTGAGTTGGGCACATCCACCTTGTCTTAGGGGCTGACTAGCAGTGTCCTATGTTTTCCCATTTCATGGCTAACGACTGGTATTTTCACAGATTCTCTGGTGTGATCTAGTGATAACTGGGTATTTGACAGATCAGTGGGAGAGCCTACATAGGTCCTCTTGCTAGCCAGCGTGAGCCCTTTCAAAAGAGAGGTGATCCCTAAACTCTAAATTTCAGTGATATCTCGATACTTCCTAGAGCTCATGATTACACAGAATGTGTAGCTCTCTACGGACCCCGCAGGAGTCCCCTAACTGGTGGTGGGAACTGAAGTGAAATGGTGCTGCTACCTTGTTTATGTTTCTTTATCTCTTTTCATTGCTGGGGTTGTCTCCACGTTGAGCTTGGCATGTGACAGGAAGCGTACGGTTTTAAACTAGTGCTCGTCTCTCAAGTTGATATGCTCAGCAGTCTTTCTGAGCACAAACAGAGCCAGAAGGTGGAGGCAGAATGTCACCAGAAATGAAGTTACCCCAGAGACTTGGCTAGCACATATACCCGTACGTATATATACATACACACACATGCACACATATGCACATGCACAGACTCAGCAAGCACATATATCCATACGTGCACACACATACACAGGTCCAGTGTCGAATGTGTCACCTCTTGCCAGTACTGGAATCTGGACTCCTTCACGTGGCGCAGACAGCCTTTGTTGGGTGTCCAGCAGCAACCTGAATGCTGTGGGGAAAGATTGAAGGTGACATACAAGATGAAGACCAGGGGCACGTCATGATGTTTCTCTGGGCTTCTGTTGGCTCATTTTTGTGAAAAGCAGAAACAGTCTGCCCACATTGGCATATGCTCTGGTAGTAGAAGCAGGAAAGCATGGCACAACTCCCTACAATCTCAGTCTAATTGCATGATAAGGGATTTAGCACTTTGTATTTATTTTAAAACATGTAAAAAGAAATTATACAGCAAGATAAACATGAAGCTTCAAAGCAATTTCACACTGTAAGTATGAGAGTATTTTGGGGTCATCCCCTCTGATCCCACAACTGTAGGCAGTTTGAAGAAAAAAAAAAAAACCTTTGTGATCTCTAGGACTCTTTCTCATTCTAAAAAGTCTAAAATAAAACACCAGCCCACCCCTGAGAGGTAGCAATAGAAGTCATATATAGTTTACAGTTTCTGAATGTAGAACTTTGAATTAACACCTGTGTTGATAAAATTTATGTAGAAGGTGCACATATATAAAATACATGGATCAAATTACATCTAGTGGTTAAGAATTTCTGATAGATTCTAAGCTGGAATGAGATTTTTAAGTTTATCAATTCAGTACAAAAGACAAATAAAAAAAAACTGAAACCAGCAATAATGGAAGTAACAACAATGGCTCACACATGGAGTCCTTTGTCGGAGCCAGGCACAATGCTAAGCATGTATTCACATGTATCATCACAGTTCATTCTCAGGTCACATGGAAATGTGAGCCCTATTATCCTGTATTTTTCAGGTGAGAGAAAGGATTCAGGAAGGTTAATAAACTTGTCCAAGATCACAAAAACAGTAGGTGATAGAACAAGGACTTGAACCGAAAGCTATATAACTTAAAATTAGGCTTTTAACCACGAATTACCATATAGTCAGTGGTGGTAGGAATACACATTTATCTATGACCTCCCCGGCAAACAAAGCAAAGAAAGAAACAGGATCAGGCATAAGATGCTACAGATCAGGCAGAAACGAACCCTTCCAGGAGATCCATAGCTTCCCTGATCCTAAGACCTGAGTAATGCAGACTGAACAAGTGGAAGTGGAAGCAGATATAAGGCTGTATATGTAGCTCATTTAAAAAGCCATATTTAAAAAAATAATTTAAAAAGCTAAAAAAATAAAAAGCCATATTATTTTGAAAGACTTCAGCACATTTATTGTATCTATAAACAGGTAATACCCCAGTTCCATGTGATAGGTACTAATTCATATAGTCAGGTTGACAAGGCCTGCTTCAAAACTCTTTGCCATCTACTTAAAACTTGGAACTGCATTTCTTTGGGTATAGTCCATGGTCCAGACTTTTACATGGTTCCAAGAGACCTTTCTCTTAATTATAGTGTGTAGTAGAGCTATTGCTAAACTATATTATCAGTACTTAAATATTTAATGTCTACAGAATCCTCTCCAGGGAGAAAGGCTGAGCTCTGGCAGGAGTCTGATACTTTGACACGTTCAAGGGGTAAGGCTGTGATGACAGAGTGGAGCCAGCCTTTTGCTCACAGGGACATGTGCAGGCATCGCAGGGCCAATATTTCCCTCCTGACCTCAGAGAGGAAGAAGGGTGGCCCTGTATTGGGTCCTACTGAAGGACATACTTAATCACTGTAGAAATGTCCCTATAATTGAAGGCCCCAGCTGTTAACCCACTTAAATATTTGTTACAGAGAATCCTGAAAAAAATGACGAAAGTAGGGGCGCCTGGGTGGCTCAGTGGGTTAAAGCCTCTGCCTTCTGCTCAGGTCATGATCCCAGGGTCCTGGGATCGAGCCCTGCATCGGGCTCTCTGCTCATCAGGTAGCCTGCTTCCCCCTCTCTCTCTGTCTGCCTCTCTGCCTACTTGTGATCTCTCTCTGTCAAATAAATAAATAAAAATCTTTATTTAAAAAAAATGACAGGGACGCCTGGGTGGCTCAGTTGGTTAAGCAGCTGCCTTCGGCTCAGGTCATGATCCCAGCGTCCTGGGATCGAGTCCCACATCGGGCTCCTTGCTCCACGGGGAGCCTGCTTCTCCCTCTGACTCTGCCTTCCACTCTGTCTGCCTGTGCTCGCTTTCGCTCGTGCTCTATCTCTGACAAATAAATAAATAAAATCTTTAAAAAAAAAAAAAATGACAAGAGTGGGCCAGCCCTTGAAGTCATTATTACAGAGTTTGACCTGTATGCCTTTTACCTGGCTATCCCTCTTTAGTACTTAGGCCTTGGAACTTTCTTATCTGAAACTTTAAAACAAGGCTCACAACTTTCCTCTGTCTCCTGAGCTCCACTGACTGCCATTCTACCAGTCTCCGAATTGGAGTGACCCTCAGCTCTTGCCTCCTCCTTGTACCAACGCTGTGGCAGAGTCTCATCTCCCTCCGGAACACGTGCCACCCCATAGCCATTCTACATTCTCGCTGGCTCTGCTCTGCTTGGGTCTCACTGGTCACTATCTCAAGGTTTCTGAATCAGCCTCTTCAATCCCTCTTCCCAGCTGCCATGAGGTTAATGTTCTTTGGATGTGGCTCTGGTGAGAGAATTTAGAATGTTCAGGTTCATTTTATCCAATCACTTTTTGTGATCTTCAGAATTAGACCCAGACTCGTTAGCCTAGCTTTGTTGATCTTTCAGCCATGGTACCCGTAACCTCCTTTTCCTGTCTCATCTCCTCTTCCTCCATGGAGACGCATGGCCTGCAGGTCCTTTGACTCCATCCAGTTCCCCAGACACACTTCACACTTGCCTATATCTTGCAGAGTCTGAAGCATGTCACCACCCCTCCCACGGGCCCCTACACGCACACACACCCACACACATGCACATACACAAAGCCTTTGTTGCTGCTTTTGCACAACACTGTGCACCTCACATAGGGCATCACTTCGTGTCTGCATTTCCCTTTTTAAGGTAGTTTTCTTAGTTCTCACGGGAGATTATAAGTTCCTTAAAAACAAGGTTAGTGTCTTCCTCAGTAACACCACAATACCTGGCACAAAGCCTGTGTGTAATAAGCTTCCAAATCCTTGTGGGATTCCCGGAGCTTAGAGTAACCATCCGCTCTTACCCTGCAGCCCTACAGTCACCCATTGAGTACCAGCGGAAAGAAAGGAGCACGGCCGTGATGAGGTCCCAGCCATCCAGGGTTCCCCAAGCCAGCCCCAGGCCCTACTCCTCTGTCCCCACGGGCTCTGAGAAGCCCCCAAAGGGCTCCAGCTATAACCCACCTCTGCCACCCCTGAAGATATCTACCTCCAATGGCAGTCCAGGGTTTGACTACCACCAGCCTGGGGACAAGTTCGAGGCCAGCAAGGTAAGTGACAGCCCTGCACCCCCACCCTCACCACTCTGAGGGCATAGCCTCCAAGCTCCCTTGAGGAAGTAGCTTCTTTTTATGCTGCTCTTTTGACCAGAAGCAACCCACCAAATACAGCCAAGGCTCAATTATTTCTCTTTCTTCCCCTGCCAATTGAGTGAGCTAGACTAGTTCCCTCTGCTCAGATACTCTGTGTTGAAGGACTGTTGTCATCTGCAGAAACTCTGCAAATATAAGGTAATATTGTACTGGCAATTTTGACTTCTACCAAATAGAGTAGTTGTGGTTTGAATTACTGAAAGTGACAACTCTAGTGTTTGACATCTTAAAGAGATCACTCTTTCTAATGACGAGCTGCTGAAGTGAGCTCACGGTCATCCACCATCCACTGGCTGATGCAGCAAGGGGAGATTGCTCATCTGTGTGTGAATGGGAACAGCAGACTCGGATGAGACATTATTCACAGATAATCCACAATTCAATCATCACCATGGCAGCAGCATAGAATTAACTGTAGACCCAGTCTGCACAGCTGTTTTGACCTTACCAAGTGGTAGGTGTGAGAATAAATGGGAAAGGTGTTAGATTAGGAATTCAGGCAATCTGGTTCCATTCCAAATTCTGCAGCTCACTTGTTCTAGAGCCTTAGCAAATTCATTAATCTCATTAGGTTCCAGTTGCCTGTAGAACTTAATAGATCTGTGAATAGGAAGATTTTTTTCCCACTTACATGTTCTGGTTTTATTTTTTGTTTTATTTGCTCTATCCAAATTATTAGATGATACTGAGTTTTTAATTAACTGTTAATAAAAACTACCATAAGTTTTTTTTTAAAAATCAACTGTTAATGTCTAAGTTCAATTCTGCATTAGAATTACTGTACTGACCTATTTCATCACATTACCTAGAAATAATTTTCTACATTAAAAACCCCTTGTGGGTGCCTGGGTAGCTCAGTGGTTTAAGCCTCTGCCTTTGGCTCAGGTCATGATCCCAGGGTCCTGGGATTGAGTTCTGCATCAGGCTCTCTGCTCAGCAGGGAGCCTGCTTCCCCTACTCTCTCTCTCTGCCTGCCTCTCTGCCTACTTGTAATCTCGATCTCTCTGTCAAATAGATAAGTAAAATCTTAAAAAAAAAAAAAAAAAAAAAAAAACCAACCTTGTGAGTTAACTGAAGCCATGTTGGCCTTTTGTCAAACTTACTGAGGAATTTCTTGTTCTGATCATGCTGTGTGAGGTAGCCAGATTACTAGGAGGTACAGGACAAGATTCAGCTTTTCTGGTGTACTCATACGAAAAGTCCTCAGAGGCAGGACCTCTTGTATTAATGAATACAGGTGGGACCAGAGTTTTGTTCCCACTCGAGTTGGGTCAGGGTAGGTCATGGTCTTACCTTTGAATTGGGCAAATGTCTCATTGTTAGTCCTGCTTCAAAGAAGATCAGAATGTAGCATAAGACCAATGCTTTTACAAAAGGAAGAAAAAATGTTTCGAAGGGTCTGTCTGCTTTCTCCTGGGGGGTTGTGACCTTGACATGACCTTTGCCCCAACGTCACTCTGCCCAGGCGCTTGTGTGTATTTGTGCCTGTGCCACACTCTTCCATGCATTAGAGGATGCTGGTGGGAAGGTTGCATGCTAGGGAGGCTTCCAGGTGGAAGGTGTTTATGCCTTTCCCTAGGCTAGACAATTCTCTGCTTATTCACCCTAGATTATAATATTATGTGCAACATTGTTATAAAAAATAGATATTCAATACATGTTTATCGATTTCATTTTGTCAGTTAAGATAATCTTCTGTCTGCTGTTTACCCTGATGGTGGAGGGTTAGCCTTTAATCACACAGTGGGATGTGAACCGGCCTCCTCGTGTCTGTGTCCCTCTTGCCCTTGTCTCCTAGCAGGGTGACCTGGGAGGCTGCAATGGGACCTCATCCATGGCTGTGATCAAAGATTACTATGCACTGAAGGAGAACGAAATCTGTGTGAGCCAAGGTGAGGTGGTCCAGGTCCTCGCCGTCAACCAGCAGAGCATGTGCCTGGTGTACCAGCCCGCCAGCGACCACTCCCCTGCGGCAGAGGGCTGGGTCCCGGGCAGCGTCCTGGCGCCCCTCCCCAAAGCCACAGCAGCCACAGAAAATAGTGACGGAAGCATCAAGTAAGTGCCTCGTTGGCTTCCCCGGGAGAGGAGTGTGTGGATTAAAAAACCAAAACCAAACAAAGAACACAAAAAATGCAAACACATGCTAGGGAATTCCTGCTGCTTATTCTCGACAGTGCCACTGGAACCAATGTTTGAGCGCTGGAGCCACACGCAGCATGGGGCAGCCAGGCTGGATTGTTCTGGGCTTTTGTTGTTGTTGTTGTTGTTGTTGTTGTTGACAGTAGTGGCTGTGGGTTTTTTTGTTTTTTGGTTTTTTCCTTTTTGTTTATAATTTTCTGTTCGTTTTTTTCCTCCCCTCCCCCATTAAGAAAAGAACCCTACTGAAACCCTAGATGACAAAAGGCATGCCTTCCGTTGCTCCATTTGACCCACCACAGGATTCACTGGACTGGACTTTATTTATATTGTATTAAGTTACCGATATATATATATATATTTTTTTTGATTGACACCAAAAAATTACCTTAGCACGAATGCCAGACCTATATAGGTCAGAGGCCTGCTGCTTCTCCCAGGAGAGAGGGAACTTTTTGGTTGTCTGTGGCAATTCCTCTGTACAGATTGTAACTTTTTTTTTTTTAAATTTCTCCCCTCCCCTGTCACTTTAATATATGTTCATGGTAATTTGTAAGATATTTCTTTTCCTTATTTTGGTTGCGAAGACCCTTCTGAACACATTCCTGTATAAAGTATTTTGCACTATTTAAAGAACCCCATATGGATGAAGTCAGGTTGTGCAATATAAATGGAGAGTCACAATGTTCATCATTGTACCTGTAATGTAACTAATAATTTTAAATGTACTATTTTAAATATGTAAAATAAATTTTCACCATGAGCATGTTTTAATGAGGCTAAAGACTAGTTGACCCTTTTTCCCCTATTACTATTCTGTGACTTTTAAATGTGCAAACTATTCTTTTTTTTTTTTTTTCTTTTCTGTATTTTAGGGATCGGTTGAATGCATTGGCAGTGTTTTCCTACACATAAAGGGCTTTAGTTACTAAAGCTCCAATATTAGCCTTCCCTTCAAGAGCCCCTATGATATCTCTGTCTCTGCCTCTGAGATATAGAATGGTATAGATGGGATTCCATCTGGTTGGGCACCTTTGAGGTGCTGACGTAATGATTGGGGTATGAGGCTGTGCTTGGCTTGCACCCCCTGTTTCCCATGCTATCTGGCCATCCATGGCAGAGGTGGAAGGAATTCCCCACCAGAGAGCTGAACAGGGGCACCAAAGGAATAGTGCTTCTTAGGCCCTTTCTCTAGCTCTGGCGAGAGGTGACCAACCTCACCCTGGCCTTTCTAAGTAATGACAGGCCCAGACTGATATCAGTGGTGACCTCTAATGCACAATAGGCCTAAGTCCTTTTATTCTAAAGACATTTGCTTTTGGTACCTTTTAAGGAGCTTTGGAAATAAAGGCCCTCAAAGCATTGAAATTCTTATTAGTCAATCACCTGGTAACTACAGAGCTAACCTGTTGTGATTTGTGACCTAATTATGCAGGCACTCAGCACTTCCTCCTCACTTTTGTGTCTTTTGGCCACTTTTTCATACCTTCCATGGGAGGGAAGGTAGAAGGGATGTCAGGCTGGGCAAAAGAGAACAGATCCAAACATGAATGGGACATTCCGGTTCCTTGTCAACCCCTCTTGCACAAGGGTTGGTGGGAGTGGAGCAGAGGCACAGACTTGGAGTGGTCATCAGTATTTGTCAGTGAAGGACACTTAACTGTACCCTCCCCAGGGCCTACTAGGACCACAAGAGTCAGAATTGGTTGTGATGCCTCCAGCATAAATGTCACTGAAACCCTGTTTCCACATCAGTTCCTGGGCCTGTGGCCAAGAAATGGAAGCTCCCCAAACCATGATGACGACTTCTTCTGGGAAGAATATGGAATTGAGCCTGCCCTACCACTTATACTACCCTAAGTCTTTCTTCTGAACATTATTTGTAACATTTCTAGTTTCTCATCAAGCATACCGAATGACCCAGAGGGTTGTTAATAAACGTAGGAACATGCCCCAGATTTACACACGCACTCACTGTCTGTCCACCCTAGGAGTCTTTGCAGCATGGACCTCCCTGACTCAAGGTGTTCCCAGACTGAGTCAGGGGTGTAAATTTTGGGGGTAAAGATATGAGGTGAATGTCTGAAGTTAACAGTGATATTGTCTAAAGTCAGTTTCCAGGACTGGTTCTCACTCAGGTATAACAACTGAAGGGAGTTGCTGGTATGCTAAGGAGCCTGCCTGTTCAGGAGGTTCAAGAGAAGGTCTGGCCAAGAGATCCTTGCTTTCTGATGGAGTCCCCTTACCCCCAAAATATGAGAACATGACTATTATTGGCCTTTCCTATTCAGAAAGGTGATCATTGAACATGTGTGTTAGCGATCAATATTTTGGAAGCTCTTCGGCACATCCTAAAATTCCTGAAATATTAGAACATTCTCCTTCCTCCTAAGTCTTATGTGTGTGTTTCTCCCCCCACCCTGTGCCCCTTTCCCCTAATGAAGGCTCTTTCATCAGGCTCTGTCTGCAAAGGCCTAAATTTGACAAGGAGACACTGAAGGGAGGCCAACCTCACTTATTCCTGATAATGATAGTCTTTCATCCAAATTCTGTGACCACTCCTGAAATTTATAATGTCTGCCCAGGATCATTAATGCTGTTTGTGACTTGGCTTTTGACGTCTTTGTTTTTGAGTCCTGACACACGTGGAACTTGAAAGCTCTGCTATGAGCTTGTCTTTACATGTCTGTGAAGTAGCTTCCAGACCCCTTAGTGGGAAGGAAGAAGTTAGGGTATTGCTGCCCCCACCACCCTGAGAGCACATAATGGGTCTTCTCCCAACAGGAAAACTCTAGGACCTCTTAGTGCTCGACAGAGCTCTTTATTCACAAACACCTGAGTGACAAGGAAGATATAGACCAAGAAAAACCCTTCATCCTAAAATAATCAGATAAGTGAGTTGTGTTCTACTGTGTATAAGTCAAATGCTCTAGAAAAAAAAAATCCTCTCTGTACTACAGTGTTTGGGAATAGCCACAGCCCAAATATAAATAATGAGATGAAAACCTCAAAATCATCCTTTTAGGTCTTTCTTTCTGGTCCTGGGAAAGTACCAATAGCTTATGCACTATAAAATCTACTTCTCTTATGTTTTCTGTTTTACCCATCACTCCCCCCCAATCACATTCTTCCACCCTACACCATACTGCTCAGGAAAAGAATTCCTCAGTCCTCTAAGGCTTCTTCAGTATGATATAAAAACTTTCCTTGGTAGAGTTTAATAACCCAGTACTCATATTTTCCTCAAGTGCTGCAGCCAACCTTGCACATCTCTCAGGAGGAGTCAGAGCTCATCCTCACTCATTGCCTAGCGGAGGCAAGATCAACTACCAGCCACCAGAGGAGCTGGCATGCGGGTTTGGGGCCTCTGAAGCTGGGGCTTGACTGGAGCACCTCACCTACTGACTCACCCAAGGGTGGCAAGCCCACCCACCACCTCACTCTGCCCTGACCTGCCATTTTGATTGGTGCATTTTTTGGTACAACAGGAAGTCATGTTCATGGCATACTCTACGAATGAGAAAGCGGGCGGAAGTGGAGCACACGGGTAAAAATGAAGCCACAGGGCCTCGTAAACCCAAGGATATTCTGGGCAACAAAGTCTCTGTTAAAGTGAGTAAGGTCTTCTGGAGCTGTGTCCCAGCTCTCACCTAGTCCCACCCTACAGCATCTCACGAGGCAATTTGGGTGGATGGGGTTTTTTCTTTCCCAGCGTGGGGACCAGAGGGGATGTAGTTTAGCAGGATTTTGCATGCAAGATCAATTTATTTTTGGTTTTTTATTTCTCCTGGCAACTTTGATTCAAATAAGTAAGTATATTTTTTTCTTTTATATCTTTCTCTTTATACTGTGCACATGTTTTATAACAAATTATCTGCAGTGTTATTGTTGTAAAAAATGCAAGATGCTGGACTCATACTAAAGTTCTCAAAGCTGCCTATATAGTATCCTAGGTTTGAAAATAGATGCAGGGGAAGGAGATTAGGGGTATGTGCCAAACCTCCAACCCTGTGAAGTCTGAGGTTTGTAATTTAAGGGCCACTGTGGCCTTGGTAAAGTTTCATTTCTTTTCCCCAGAATTCAGACAACATCATTTTCAGGCCTATACAGGGGCAGGGAAGGGGAGGCACATCAGCAAAGCCCAAGTTACTGTTTTGTAATAATCCACCTCTTGCTGTGAACCCACTGATTCTAAGCTTCAGCAGGCCCTTGTTGTGCTCCCCCTCCCCCAAATCTTGAAGTGATGTGATCTGTTTTCTTTACATTGGGCCCTCTGAAAAGATCTGACTCTGGACAATGGGAATCAGACTGCTGATGCTGAACAGCTTTATAATGTGTGATTCTCCACCTGGCACCTTTTCCCCTTCTTGGGTAAAATAAAGAACGTCCTTCTTGGGGAAAAGAAATTCTATTCCCTCCCTCACTCTCCTCGGGGAAACCCGACCTCACGGAAGACAAGAGTTTAAATTCTTCAACGCTCATGCTTCATGTGCTTGCCTCTTCCACTGCTGTTTCCCGTGAGATGCGTGGCGGCACAGGATCCCAGCCTCCTCTCCCACGCCCGCCCCTGAAAAGAGCATGCTGCCACCCCTGGGTGATCAGCACCCCCACCTTAGAAGCACCTGGTTTTTTGCTCAGCCCAATATTCCATTGCTTGTGCCTTTCTGAAGTTCTCCTCACGCTCTAGCAAAAGCTGCCTGTGTTCTAACTATGTTCTCTTTCTTCCCCCTCCTCATGCTGCCCTTCAAGGAGACGAACAGTTCCGAGGAGTCAGAGTGTGATGATCTTGACCCTAATACTAGCATGGAGGTAGAAGCAGCTATTGTTGTCCTATTTGCTATAATGATTGTCTTTTTAAATGTGTTCTCTAACAGTGATCTTATTGAAGTGACCGGTCAGTCAAGGATAAATGGTGATGGGGGAACATCTCTGGGTGTCCCCGCCTAACCTAAAAACAAAAACAAAAAATACATTGATTCAGCTCAATTTTTGTAGAAAACTTGACCTAGTTTTTGTTTTTTTTTTTTTTAAAGTAAAACTTCTGGCTCTCCTGAATGCTTGCTTAATATTTCCTTCTTTGGTGGGTATGGCTTTGTGTAGAAAATATCCAACATCATTATTGGAAACGTAGAGCACTTTTTCCCCCTGTGGAAAATGGCCTTATGAGGAATGGCAGATTGCCTGCTGAAGGACAAGAACTCTTTTAGTTTCTCCTTCTTTTATTTCTCCTTCCTCTCTCTTCCCTCTTTTACTTTCCCCTTTATCCTCTTCATCTGGCTCTTCCACTAGAACCTATTCCTCCCTTGAGGCTCCAGCAAAATCACGGAGTAGGTGTGGTCTGGTGGGTAACCTGTTCCCTAGTTACTGGGTATGGCTGGCTGAGAGCAAATGAGTGATTGTAGCAGCCCCAGGACCCGCCTCTGCCCGGCCCCAGAGCTCCTGGACAGTGCCTGTCCACTAGGAAGTAAAAATAGCCCTGGGAAAGGCCTCCCTTCTGTAACCTTAGCAGCAATCTCTCTAGAGATGGGGAGACTAAAACATTGTCAGAGGCCTTTCTTGTACTGTAGGGCTCCAGGGTATGGGATTGGAACTAATACTCCACCAAGAACATGAAATCAACTTCCAGCCCCTTTTTGACTAGAAACGATCTTGGGTTAGAGAAGTGGGACTCCTACATGGCTTGCCACTGAGGGATAACCCTCATAAATTTATTAACCCTAGACGATTAGAGCAAACACGAGCCTGGCTTTCCCTGCCATTTTGTCTTTCAGAGTAAATGGAAATGTTTTTCTCCAAATCTGTGTTCTATTCACCAGGAATGGATAAAAGTTTAGAGATTTCCTCTGAGTACAAAATAAGTATTTTTAAAAATCTTTTCCTTTTTAGAGACCTAAGCTTTTCACTTAACTGGATGGACTTTTATTATTCTTACTCTAACTTGACCTAATCCCACCACCATATAAAGTCAACCACCAGAAAACCAGAGAAAAACCATTCTGCCTGAAAAGGAGTAAGGCAGCTATGGAAGATGCCAGTTGCTTTGAATCAGGTCAGAGCCAGTGGTTGAAAGTAGGTATTCTGCCAGGATACGGTGGTTGCCTATGGATGTGGGTATTGCCACAGAGCTAAATTCAGCGGTGTGTGTCAGTGCCCTACCATGGGTGGAAGTGGGTCTGGCACTCATAGCCTAAATGTATCTTAGAGAATGAGGAAGCCAGGGGAAGTTTCTGGCTCTGCTTTCCCCGTGTTTCCTCAGATAGGCACCAGCTCCCATGGAGCCCACATCTATCAGCTTGTAGACCCCTGGTGATGCCTGTCCCTCCAAGTCTAAGCTTTGCTGGCCTGTATCACAGATGTCATCAGCAAGCAGAGGCAGTCCAGACACAGGGAGGGACAAGCCAGGTATTTGTGATCCAGAAGGCAACTTGGGACCTTTTTCAGCTCAGGTGGAATAGGGAGAGAAAGTGCCTTTCCCACCCTGCTCTTTAATGCAAGAAGTGGGCCCAGAGCCTCTTGGGGCCAGGTGAGTAAGCAAGAGGAGAAAGTTAACTGATGTAATCAGATATTCCATTCTATGGTTAGAGAAGCAAACACACTACACACACACACACACACACACACACACACACACACACACGTACACATGCATTAGTTCTGCTTTGTGAATTGAACACATTTCTAAGGTTCTTATTCATCCCAGGCTTTCAGCCCTTTGCATAGACTGAGTGCAGTGGGTCCCAGGGAGGCGCTTTGGGATGCATAAGCAAAAGCAATAGGATGTTCATGCTGAATGGAGGAAAGCCATGAGTTGTGTTGATGAATGTCTGGAAAGTTTTCAAACACAATACTTGAGGCAGACATTTCAGTTAACTGGCACTGTAGAGAGGGCATGTGGTTAGAAACGAGCCAAATATTCTGGTCAGTTTCTGTAGGAGGTGTGCATGAGCCCTTGACTATTCCATACGGATCCTTTCAGGTGCCAGTGAGCTCTTGGGCAGTGTACAGCTGTGTTCAAGTTAACTCAGCACAAAGCAGGTGCTGAGGGAGCGCAGGCATCTTGGCACTGCTAGCTCAGAATTCTCAGACACAAAAAACAACTGAGACATAGAAAGTCAGCCTGTTCAACAGGAGTTGAGAATTTTCCCACAGGATAGGTAAGTAGACGTCATTGCGATGTTCATTGCAGAGGAGGAAAATGGCCAGGGGTGCATAGAAAGAGAGCAGGTGGGCCTCTTGAAGGCCTCTGGCTGCTCACGGATCATTTGGGGCATCATTAACCAGGCCCAGCCTGGCCCCCAACCTCACTCTTACCTTCTGAACCTGAGCACTGTGATGTGCATTGTCTGGCTGCTGACAGTCCTGTGCCCTGGGGAGCTGTCCTGCTCCCCCGCAAACATACACCATGGCCTGTGCCCTGAAGCCCTGTGCTCTGCCCCAGCCACCACGCGGGCCCCTGCAGCCAGCGCACTGCTCCACACTAGGTCTCTGGGCGCGAAGTCCGGCCCTCTCCACTGCTTGAACTGCCGCCTGCGTGTTGATTCCCACCCGAGCTGTGTTTAGGCTCTTTCTCCTGCCTCCACTCATCTGTCACTACCAAATTCACTACTTTTCTTTTCTTTTTCTCAATTGGTGGACTGAAGGGTCCCTTTAAGGAGCAGTTTCCTTGCATCTTTGCTTACAGACCAGCTGCTTGCTACCCTCAGGCTTGGCTTATTTCCCACCATACCATTTCACAGAGGTTTCTAGACATCTCCTTGAAAGCTACTGAAGAGGGAAGTGAAGCACCCCGAATCCTAGGAATCTGATTTCCAAGGCTTCACAAGAACTCTGAGCACATTGTAGAAGGAGGCAGTTCTCCTCTACTGTACCAGCCTTTGTTTTCCCCTCTGGAGAAACGCTTGTGAAGAGTCTCAGGTAGAGCCCCCGTGCCCCTCTCCTGGCCCGCCAGCTGCTGCACGATTGGCTCCCCGTCTGCAGATCCTCTCATGGTCTGGCACCCCCTTGCTCCTGTTGACCCGTGACCACACCTCAGAGAGAGCTAGTCTGGAAATGGCACAGGTCTGTGCGTTGTTCACCTTACTTTATCTTGCGCTGATTACACGTTGGAGGCTGGTGGAGAAGAGGATATTATATATAAGAGAAACTTTTCTACCTGGAAGAAGAATCCAGTCAGGCTGAAAATCAAACTCTGGGCTGTTTGGGGAACCAATTAATATTAATTCATTTTTTCCAGTACAGCGTAGACTGCTGACTGCCTTTTCTTGATGAGGTGTGACGGTGGGCTAGCATCACACGCCCACCTGCCAGCTTCTCAGGCCTGCCCCTGCCCCAGTGTCTGCACAGACCCCCAGGTGGGAGCCAGGGCCCCAAGGTTCAGGCTTCATATCCACCTTCTGAGCCAGTGCTCTCCTCTGAGAAGTCTGGATCCTCCCTAAGCTGTCCTGGATTTCTCGTAGGATCCAGCAAGGCGGGTTCCCACAACTCTGCCATCTCAGAAAACTGTCTTGAGGACTGCATTGAGATGGGGTTTTATACCTGCCCTCCAGCCCCAGAACTGCCACACACCTACATTGTGAGCTGGAGGAGAAAGTCCTTGACCAGGCTTCCTGACTTGGGCCTTCATCTTCAGGGATAAGGTTTCTCCGACCAGCTTTTATGTCAAGCCTAATTAAATAAATGCATCTTAGTTTTAAGACAAAAGCCCAATGCCACTTTTAGCATAGAACATCAATCCATCAAAATAAGAGGTGGTCACGATTCCAAAAATGCTCCATCTCTGCCCCAGTCATTTAACAAGGAGCCAGCCTCATCCACGATGCAGACTAAATCCAGACCTTACCCTCGGTCATTATGCCAACTGCAAGACAGCTCAGGGTGCTCCTTTCTGCCTAAGAACAGGGTTGGGGTCTTGTGGGAGAGCATTCTGAGAGATTAGAGAGAGAAAGCACTTGGAAAGACAAAGCTACATTGGAAGGAAATTTCCAGTCAGGCTAAGGATTGTAGACTTTCAGAGTGGAGAGAAACTTAGAAACCATCAGTTAACCCCCCCCCCATTTATTTATATACTATTTTTTCAATTGTGGTAAAACATACACAACATAAAATTTACTACTTTAACCATTTTTTTAAATACTTATTGATAGGGAGAGAGAGAGATCACAAGTAGGCAGAGAAAGAGGGGGAAGCAGGCCCCCTACTGAACAGAGAGCCCGATGTGGGGCTCAATCTCATGACCCTGAGATCATGACCTGAGCCGAAGGCAGAGGCTTAACCCACTGAGCCACCCAGGTGCCCCTATTTTAACCCCCCCCCTTTTTTTAAGATTTTATTTATTTATTTATTTGACAGAGAGATCACAAGTAGGCAGAGAGGCAGGCAGGGGGGACGGGAAGCAGGCTCCCTACTGAGCAGAGAGCCCGATGCGGGGCTCCAGTCCAGGACCCTGGGATCATGGCCTGAGCAAAAGGCAGAGGCTTAACCCACTGAGCCACCCAGGCACCCCCTTTCTTAACCATTTTTAAGTGGCATTAAATACCATCACAATTTGTATAGCTGTCACTGCTATTCATTTCCAAAACTTTCTCTTCATGCTGAATTGAAACTGTACCCACTAAACAATAACTCCCCATTCCTCTCCATCCCCCCAGCCCCTTCAAAGACTTTTAGAAGAGGAAACTGAGGCAGAGAAGTTGTATCTTTCAGTTTGAAAATGAGAAGTTTCCCTGAAGGCAGATTGTGGCTTTCCCTGACTTCACTCCCCAACCTCCACCATCCTTCTGTGGGTGAGTGGGGGGACTGCTCCCCCACTCCAGGTTGTTTTTAATCTAAAACACAGATCCTGGAAGATGAGAAGACCTGTCTTCCAGTGCCAAGTTTTATGTGTGGATTTGTTGTTCAACTTTCCAGCTCAACAAAGAGGAATATCATATGTGCTCATCCCAGCTTTCCAGGGCTTAAGTGTGACTTAAATAAAAATGACACAAAGATACGATACCTGGATGACTCTGTCGATAGAGCATCCGACCCAATGTTGGGGTGGTGAGTTCAGGCCCCATGGTGGGTGTAGAGATTACTTTTTTTAAAAAAAATCACACAAGGGCACATGGAAAGTATCTCCACAGAAAGAACGCGGGAAGAGGAGACAGAAAACCTGATTTGGAGTCTGGGTACTGTCAACTGTGAGGCGAGGGCCACTTAGCCTTGCTGAACCTCAGGTTTCTCTGAGAGATCACACAGCTCAAGGGTACAGGTGTTTATGTATGTGGTGTGGGACCCTTTGAGCACCAAATGGATCCAAGGTGTGATATCAGTGGACACTGAGACCCTTTGCTTTCCTGAACTTCTGACTGAAAACACTGAGACCCTCCAACAGAAGAAGTTGGAGATTCTATGCCTTGACCCTGAAATTTGCTTCAAAGGAAGTGTGCCAGGAATGGCCTGGGTACATTTATTCCTGAGATCGGACCGGAATGTCCACTCCCAGCCCTGGAAGGGTTTGAGTGGCCAGAGCTGACCCTTCTTTCATTCTCCATACCCACAGTTCCCCAGCCCCAGCTTCTACATCTTGAAAGAGCTAGCCTGCTGCTCCCACCTCAGCTGCTTTGGCTCCCTGTCCCAGATTCAGAGCTTCAAAATAACCTGGCCAGACAGACTGGAGGAAACTTTTACACCCCTAGTCAGGTGACTGACCTTCTGGCATCACCAGTGTGTTTCCACTGATGCCTGTTAATGCATTATATAAAAAGAAATTTTTTATGAAAAGAGCTCTTTGGAGAAAAGAAAGTGAAGCATCACATTCCTGCCTTTTTATTTTTACAAAATATTTTCTTTGTAATATATCTGATGGGTTTGGCCTGGAGACTCACTCCCGTTGCCTGGCTTTGTTCTAACTCAACAAGCAGATTGATTTATATTGTGCCACTAAGGGAAGGGCACTTAGCTTGCCAGAGCTGGCATTTCTCTCTCCTGGGGGAATTATAAGAAAATCTTCCACTGCATATCCACATCTGTGATGTTCCTTTTCCTTCGAACAACCCTGTGAAGATGGGGTTTTCTTACCCTCCTAGAGGAAACAGAGTCAGAGAGGTCACAGTCACACAACCAACCAAAAAGCAGGTCTAGAAAAAAAAAAAAAAAAAAAAAAGCAGATCTGGGACACCTGGCTGCCTCAGTTGGTAGAGCATATAGCTCTTGATCTCAGGCTCATGAGTTCAAGCCCCACTTTGGAAGTAGAGATTACTTCAAAAAAAGAGAGCTGATCTTGATGGTGATGCATTGAGAGGCCAAACTTGGCATGTGATGTGGAGGAGATCTGCTCAGTGAGGCTCAGGAACTTTCTTAAGAAGGTTCAGGCTCTCCCTTGTCGCACATTTGCTTGATGGAGGAGAATTTCTTCCTCAACAACTTTTTAAATCCCTTGAACTTGGGGGTGATGACTTGGCCTCACCCATACCTTTCCCCTGTGACTCCGGAGTCCTGCCACAGAAGCCAAGAAGGGAGATCTGATCACATGGGAGAAGAGTCTGAATGGATTTCTCAGGCCAATACAGTCACTCAGCACCCCCCAGTCTGGTGTTTCCTATGGCACTCTCACCCTAGTCTGGAGACCTCACCCATCTCATCTGCATTGTCCATTAATGAGATTATGAGGTGCCACTGACCCAGGAGAAGTTGCTCTAACAGCAGCTATTAGAGAAGCAAAAGCCACCACCTCCCTCCCCAAGCCTGTACTGTCAAGTTTCACCCACAGGCTCACTCCACGTGATATCCTAGTCAGTTCAATTTATCAAAAGTGAGTAATAAAAGCATTGCAGTGAGTATAATGGAGGGTCAACAAATGATGTAAGATCAGGGCCCATACTTAAGAAGTGTGCAGTCATGTAGAAAGAGGCAGGCTTGATTTAATGTTCAAATTATATAGCAGAGTTCACAACGTGATCTATTAAAAGGCATGGGGTCATGCATTTATTCATTAGTGGGTATTTGCACAACCACTCAGGCACTGGGCTGATAATAATAGGAGCTATTACTTACCAGTCTTCCCTATGTACCTGGCTCTGCTGAGTCCTTTCCTCCCAACAGAGTCAATACATAGGTACTCTTAACATTATTCCTGTTTTACAGAGGAGAAAAGGGGAGCACAGAGAGAGGGGTGAAGTAACTTTCCCAAGGTTGTGTATTCTCACAGCCTGTGTCTCCCAGGAAGCATGATCATTATCTTCATGTGATGGCAGTGTGTGGGCTGGGTGGACTGCTAAACAGTCTGGTAGAAGGATAAAGTAGGAAGAGAACATGAGCAAAGGACCTGAGGTATGAAAGTGCCTGGCACATTTCGAGAAGAGTATATGGTCTGGGTGGCTGGGGTTTAGTATGTGAGAAGAGTTTGTCAGAGACAAAGCCTAGCAGATGACTTGGGACCAAACAATGAGGGCCTTGAGAAACTTGCTAGAAAGCCTGGACTTGACCCAGTGGATGATGAGAGCAAAAGTGAGTTTTCAAGCAGAGTCCATGTGTTTCATTAGGGAGAAAGAGAATCTTAAGCAGGGTCCATGACCAGTGGGGAGCAGGACTCTATCTCACAACCCTGAGATCATGACCTGAGCCTAAACCAAGACTCTGATCCTTAACTGACTGAGCCATCCAGGTGTCCCTCATTCTGCACTTTAGGGAAGTAGGTGGCACCTGAGTTAGCAACAACAGGCGAGGCAGGTCTATTGGAGGGCTGTTGCGGTAGACCTAGGAGTAGATGAACAAGAGTAAAAAAAGTAAAAGACATTTGAGGGTAGGAATATGAGGAGGTTCAAATCCTTAAGGCATGAGACCTCAAAGCATTCATCCATAAAGCCTTTATCCAAGGTCAAGATCATGACTTCCAAGTTGGACATGGGATGTATAAAAAAGAAGTTGGACCAGCACCCCTCACTCCAATCCCTTCTGAACAGACCTCCAGGCTACTGAGAGCACAGGACTCTTGTATGCACAGTAATAAACCACCTGCTTTGACTACTTTGTGGGATGGGTGGTGACATTTTTTTCATTATTATGTTTAAAGTCATATTTTTGTCCTTTTTATTTTCAAGGACACGCCAAATGTTCTCTAACCAAAATACTGAGGAAGGGTGGGAAGAGGAGTTAGACAAGAAATCCCCATAAAAGAGCTAATGTGTTTGACACATGAACATTTAGAAATCTGTACTCAATGGCCAACACTTATACATTCTTCTCAAGAACCCACACAACTTTTTACAGAGATGGACCATGTCTCATCAAAAATCAAGGAATGAGTATCCTATAGATCAAAGCCTCCAAGCACCATGCAATTAAGTTAAAAACCAGTAACAAAAATAATTTTTAAAACTTATACATTTGGAAATTTAAAAATGTTTCTATCACAAATGGGTCAAAGCAGGGGGAAAGGCAAAGTTGAAAAAAAATACCTAGAACCTAGACAGTCATGAAAATACTTGGGAAGTAAGGAGCTACTT
Source organism: Mustela nigripes (assembly GCF_022355385.1). NCBI lineage: Eukaryota > Metazoa > Chordata > Mammalia > Carnivora > Mustelidae > Mustela > Mustela nigripes. The sequence goes on from NC_081558.1 coordinate 100,096,955, forward strand.
CAAAGACAATCCCACTGCTGTTTGGGATTGTGTTGCATTCACATCTTTGTGTTTTGCTTTCATCTTTATGTCCATTTAGAGATAAGCAGAGGTAGGGATATTTTCTAAACATTTAGAGAACTGTGTCTTGTTTAGCCGGATTAAAAACAGTAAGGGTTCAACCTCCACACCAGAAATCATACCTAGGTTTTTAGAAATTGACTTTCTTATATATGTTCATTTCATTGTCACATTTCCTCACGAAAATCTGAAATCCCTTCCCTTCCTCTTCTGAACAGAGATTCTCATGAAAAACACAAAGGCAGTAAGAAAACAAGGCCGGCTGTACAAATTCTGGGTTCGTTGAAGGTAGTTCTGAGATGAGTTTAGAACATTTGGTTTGAGTTTCTTTTGGCCATTTTGATTCCTTCAGCATTCTAGATATACATAGTTTTGAACTGTGTTTTGTGACCAGTGATGAGGGATTGGGAAAAAATGGGGTGGGGTGTTTTCCTTCTGGCATCAGTTGGCACCTGGTTTTCTAAACAAGGATTTGCCCTCACTCTCAGGACATGGGGCCGGAATCTTGGACATTAACTGGCAAGAAAAAGAGACTCAACATTTCTTTAAAGCTTAGCTTGTTATTCAGGGCTGGTTGATTTTACCTATAACTCTTTCCCGTTCCTTCGCTGCCCTCCTGTTTTGAAGAAGACCATTGGAATTCTCTCCAGAAGGAAGAAACTAAGTTGCTGGTGGACCACATTGTGGTGGTTCTTTGCTCCCAGGAGGAAACACGACCACCTGCCGCCCTCTGCTGTTCAAATAAAAGCAGATTCCCAAGCCCTGTCTATAGCAGCTTCATCCCCTTGGGTTTGCGTCTCCCAGAGAGAGAACATGTGCTTTTTGTACAAGTGTCATCTTGCCTCAACATCCATTCTGATTCCAGCTCCCTGCTCTTTTCCGTCTACCACTCTCTGCGGACACTCAAACTGTTTCTAAAGAAGGAAAACATTAGGCTTCAAGAAATATGTGTTGGCTTATGATTACCCCTTCCAGCCCCAGGCGGGGGTATCTCAGGTCTCGGCACATACCAACAATGATTATTAGACAAGGTGGTCAGGAGGCCTAGATTCTAGTCTTCTAATTGGGTAAGTTAATTTGATTGGACACATACCTGGCCTTCTACTATGTGCAAGACACTATGTTAAGCAGCATGGCTTAATGGTGCATAAAACATAGAAAAGGGTTACTATCTTCAAAGGATTCATGAGTCTGGTATGGTAATAGCATGCAGGGAAGATGTCGTGATAGACAGAAGCACGGGAGCAGAGCACTAGGGACCAACCTCAGGAAGATCAGGGAGGAGGAAAAGATCACTGTCGCCTCTCAGGCATGAACTGACTGATGAGATTCCAGAACAAGTACCATTCCAAATGATGGAAATAGGAAAACACTCCCAAGTTCATGACGAGACATTTTCTCAACTCCCACCAAATTAGGATCCCACCACTTGATTGACTGATTAATTCGACAAATACCTATGGAGCCCTTATGTGCCAGGGATTGTGCTAGGCTCCAAAGCAACAACAGTGAGCAAGGTTCTTGCCCAAGTGGGCCTTGTAGTCCACAGGGAACCCCAGACAAATACCTAGGTTGTTCCACTGCAGTGTGAAGAGGCTGCCGTGGCCCTCTTCCAGTCCATAACCCAACTTGCTTCAAAGTAGAAAGAGGAAAAATGAGGGAGGGATCTTCCATGAATGTCACCCAGAGTCAAAGTTAGAAAAAGCATTAATGTGGACTTCAGCCAGGCTCTTGGTCCTTGCTAGAGGAGTTTAAAGGGGAGAACTAGGTAGCAATGGGATGAAGAGCAAGGTTGGGGAGCAAAGGTAGGGAGGCAGGGCTTTGACATCAAGAACAAAGTGTCACAATGCTTTTCCAAGGCCATGCCTGTGCACGGATGGTGGAAGGAGCACTGTGTGACCTTACACGAACTTCCCTGTCCCATCTGGAAATGGGAACAAATAACACCTGCTTGGTACATCCTCCGAGAGTTTAGGATGAGTGAATGAAGGAGTCTGTGAGTGGTTTATGCCAACTACGTGATGTTACACAAACCACTGGTGTTATTGCCATTATCGGCAGTGCTTGGGCCGGCCAAAAGAGGAATGAACACTGATGCCTTCCACGGGCCCCTTCCAGGTAGAGAACCTACAAGTAGCCTTGTTGGCAATATTTCTCTCCAAATTCCCACAAAGTCTACCTCTAAATTAGGAAGTTTTGCTTTTTAAATAATGTATGTGTTTGATAATATCCTGAATGCAGTGGGGAGTGATGGGAAAGAGGACTAAGTCAAGCAATTCCCTCGGCATCAGTTTGGGGTGCTGTTTTATAGAATCACTACCACAGCGCAGAGTTATGAAACCCCACTTAAGTGTTACAATGAAGGAATGGGCCATTTGTCTCTTCCCTGTCCCTCCCTGCATGCAATCCCTGTCTGACTCCCTTGTGGTTTCCCATTGGGATAGGAAGTACAGGCCACTGGACAAAGCTGGTAACATTCCCAGATCGCTTCTACCCTGAAGTCCTGACAGGGAAAGTGGGGCGAGGGAGAAGGCAGAGCTCTGTGTCTGTTGGAGGCTGGTCAGCCAGGCACCATCCTGGAAGCTGTGCAGAGGTCACTGGATTCCACCCTCCCCACCAGACTTTCGGCCCAAAGAGGGTGCTGAAGCATGTTGCGGAGGGCCACAACCAAAGACCAGCTCAATAAATCTTTATCGGAACAAATCAGCCCTTGCATCAAACAAGCTTTCCGGTGGGCACCATTATCCCCAATTTTCAGCTAAAACTAAGGCCTAATAGGCTTAACAATGTTGTCCAAGGCAAGAGAGTGTGTCTGGCTTGGGGTCTGGATACTATGTGCTTTGTCTGCTCCTGGAGTTTATATTCGCTCCTGAGTGGAACGCTGCTGAGAACCTCTTCTCTCAGAGGCAATGGATTTTCTTGTTTTTATTTTTCATTCCCCAAAAGTTTGTTTTCCATCTGTGTTTGAAAACAGACTCTGATCAAATATTATTAGTAATATACCCTGAAGTCATTATTTTATAGATTATATGGACTTAGTTCCAGATTCTGTTTATGAATTTTTGGACGAACTGGAATGAGGACAAAGGTCAAATACTGATTCAACCAACATGTATAAAACGCCCATTTTGCAGCAGAAGCCAGGCTAGGGGCCAGAGGTCCAAGAAAAATAACATCCTCTGGTCCTGAAGGAACTTACAGTCCAGTAGCGCTGTGTTCTTTTCTCCTTTGAAAAAGATTATAAAAGTGAAACATATGGACTACAGGATATTTGCAAAGCCCAGGTAAGAAGAGAAAGAAAAAAATCACCCCAAATTCAGACATCTTATAAATCCTGAGGCTGGGACCTCCATCCTAGCAAGATCAGTAAAATCTTGCACCAGCCTGGAGGAGGAGACAATGTTTTTTGAACTGGAGAAAAGCCACCCTTGATCTCGCCACCCTGTGAAAAGCCACGATAACATTTAGAAAATATTCTTCATCTCCTTTTCTTGGACTGTGAAATGACTGTGAAATGGATGTCGTTCTCTCTGCCTCACCCAAGCCGGGGGGAGACCTTTGTGGACCCCTCAGCACCTTGCCCACCCTGTTCCCAGGCTGTTCCCCTGCCACAGCCCATGTCTCCTCATAAAGAGGGGAGGTCTCTTGGGTGGGGGAAAAGCCGCTTTTACCAAATGCCCCCACATCTCCCCACCCCACCCCAGAAAAGCCTCAGGGGTGGGGAGTTGGTTTCCAAAACCAGTTCCTTTGGATAGAGGGGGCTTTCAGTGGCTTTCTTCAAACTAGGGCACACATTGACTCCCCCAAAGCAGCTTTCAAAAAACCCGATGCCTGGCCCCACTTCACACCAACTAAAAGAATCTCTAGGCCTGAGGTCCAGGCATTGATTTTTTGTGTTTTTAAAGCTTCCAGGGTAAAGGATTAAGAACCACTGATTTAAAGGAAGGCGGGGCAGTGGTGTACGTGGCCTTTGAGATTAGCAAAGGGCGCTGCCGAGGTCAGTCTCAAGAAGGGGCAGCCCCAGGACTTGGCATGGCGAGAACTTTCCACAGCTCACTTCAGGAAAGAGCTGGGTGCTGTATATGGGTAGTTGGTTGGCAAAGGGGAACCTAAAGGGGGAAAAGAGCAACTTTGTTCCAAAGGGCTCACATGGATCCTGATTAAGGGAAGAACAGACAGAAACCATGTTCACATAAGCCAGGAGTAACTATGGGGAGATAAGTATGAATGCCACAGTGGGCCATTGGTAAGGCAGGCGAGCTCTCTGGCTTCATTTATGAGGGAGAGAAGAATTTTACACCATAAACTCTGAGAGAAAAGCCACTGTAACAGTAGGCTGCTTCGCAGAAGGAGGATGACTAGAATTAGAACATCTTTCTTTCCTTAAGCAGAAATACTGAGTACTTGCTATTTGTCAAGCATTGTGCCAAGCACTTGACTAGACTACTCATTTCATCTTTGCAATAACATTTCGTAGTACGTATTAGTTATCCCCATTTTATAGGGAAGGAAATTGATGTAATAAATCTTAAGTGATTATCACATGAAACAAAGGAGATGAGCCCCAGGCTTTCAGACTCCGAAACCCATGTTTCATTCACCCTGCCAAGCCCTGCACTCACTTGATTAGAGGGAAAACAGAAGATGAAAGAAAATCAAGAAGGGGTGACTTTTCAGTGTGGCTAGTTGGCCGGGAGTCCATCTTCTGTGAAGATCTGTGGGGTCACAAGGGAGCCTTTCCAATGTGTCTTTGCCAACCAGCCATGTGAAGGCCAGGTCGCTTCGTTGGCCTAGGTCTGTGTTCTGAGCTAGACAAAGCCAAAAGGGCTAGAACCCCTAGGTGATTTTCAAGCTGCCTTATGCAGGACAGGATGGATGGGTATGACCTTCCCTTTTCCCTGCAACCAGACAAGCTCCGCATGCAGCTGCTTGAAGAGGACCTTCCCTGTTTGGGATGAGGGGGCTGCCTCTGGAAGACTATTCCAGTCTGACACAGCTCTGGTGCTCTGTTATTGAAAACCTGTGAGGTTGGGAAGACCCGGTGCCAACTCAGAGCTCGAGTGCAGATGGAAGCGGGCAGGGAGCATGGCTTTTATGCATTTGACAGGGAGGACAAGCCCCTGGGGAAGTGAAACACAGGAGAAAGGGGCCGGCTAAAGCCAGCAGAGCTTGCAGTCACGAAACACCTGCGTGGGGCCCTGGGCCACCCAAAGGAACGTGAAGAACCAGAGCAGAGAGGAGAGGAGAGCAGGTGCCCAGGGTTGTTCCTGCGATGCTGACACAGTCGCAAGCAAGAGAGCCTGGCCTCCAGGCCTCGTCTCCCTAAACTGTACTTCCTTTACTCAAGACGGTGGAAGTCTCCTGTTCTCCATTAGTAGCTTAGGATTTAAGCAATTTTCTGTTTCTTTGTGTTTTTCAGATCTTAAATCCAAATTTCATCCAAGAAGGTGAGTTACAAAGTCAAATGGAGAACACAGGGACTGGCTCAATAAATTGTGGCAGATCCAGCCATTGAGAGAGAGGCAGAATATAATGGGGATGTGGTCCTGTGCTATGGACAAGAAAAGGCGTGCATGATACACTGTGGAAGTGGAAATGGCCACGACTTGCGTTATATGTAATTTGTATAAGAAAAACGGTGTTGGTGAAAGCCCAAAGGATATAGACCAAGACATTCGCAGTAGTTAGTTACATCTGTATCAGGACATCATGGAGAATTTTCCTCTTTTTACTTATCTGTATTTCCTGATTTTCTGCAATAAACATTTCTTACTTTTAAAACCCTTCTTCATGGAACACGGATGACTTGACAGTATTAAGCTGAAGGTCATTTGAATCACTAGACGTGCATGGGCAGGGGAGAGTGGTGTAAAACGGCTGGTTATTGTATTTGTTCTAAATGACGCTTTACGTCCATCTGACCACAGTGGCCCCAGAATTCCTTGTGCCCTTAGTGGATGTGACCTGCTTGCTTGGGGACACAGTGACACTGCAGTGCAAAGTCTGTGGGCGGCCAAAACCCACCATCACCTGGAAGGGGCCAGACCAGAACATCCTTGACACGGACAACAGCTCGGCCACCTACACCGTCTCCTCCTGGTAAGCTGATCGCCCCACCGTGGGAGACATCGCTAGCACCTTGGTGCAGCCCCTTTTCTGGTTCTTTAGCCTCTGGGGGCAGGGAGGTTGGGTGCCCTGGAGCTTTTTCTCACCCAAATACTTGGTCTTGATGAGGAGAGAAGTGGTCAACATCCACGGGCAGCTCAGGAAAGCGCTGGCACACAATGGTATGTCAGGCTGGGAGCTGTAGGACAGCCCAGGCTGCTACCTCCCTCGAGGTCAGACACAGAGGGGAGGGGTGCCCAGCACGTGGTCACGTGCCACTGAGCAGCGCATAGACATACCTGTACCTACAAGGAAAGTTTGGCAAAACTGCATTCTGGACCCACACTCAGCAAAGAAAAACATACCCCTCTGTATCTCGGGTTAGGCATGAGCCGTACTTTCAAAGAGCTTTGACAGTCACCGACTTACATCCGCCGGACTGGCTGATCTTTGCCCAAGGATCCCCAAGAGAATCTCTGCATCAGCAGTAGTGGCAAAGGCTCTAGCCCCGTGGGAGGAATGTGGGTCTCACATCCCAACATCCTGGTGTTTCTTTGTGCCTGTCAGGATCCTGAGAAACAGTGATCTGTTGAATTCCTCCATTAACCTAAGAACAGTTTTCTTAGAAGAAAAAAAAAAAAGACTTGCTCCAAAATATGCGATGTTAAACAGAAAATCCAGCTATACACATGCTTCCACAAAGAAAGCCTATTTAAAAAGAAAAAAACTTGGTTGACTGCTTCCTAATCGTTCTGTTAGTATTTATTGTGTACTGCTGTTTACAGTGGATAAGCAATAATGAGCCCTTAAGTGCTTAAGCATTTATCAAAGAATCACCTAGAATCAAACTCCCATCCATTAACTTAATTTTTGTGTATATGAAATGGTATTCCCAGCAATGATGGCCAGGGATGGCCAGGTCCTGAGGTTAGCAGGCCCATGGAACCTAGTGGGGGAGTCAGGGTTTGGCTTCCTCTGTCTCCTCAGGGGGTTGGCAGTGGGGTTGACTTGACTGCTGTGTGTCATCCTTTCTGAGCAGCGCTTCCCTTGTGGTGCTCTGGACCCCAGATGGGAACTGCCAAGGAAGTTAGCATTTAGTGGCAGAATTCGGCCTTTACTTAATTCACGTAATTTTTTTTTTATTTTAAGATTTATTTAGGTGACAGAGAGAGACACAGCGAGAGAGGGAACACAAGCAGGGGGAGTAGGAGAGGGAAAGTGAGAAGCAGGCTTCCTGCTGAGCAGGGAGCCTGATTCGGGGCTCGATCCCTGGACCCTGGGATCATGACCTGAGCTGAAGGCAGACACTTAACGTCTGAGCCACCTAGGCGCCCCTCATGTAATTGTTTTGAGGGTCCTCTAGTAGAATTTGAAATACTTAAACATTTCATTCTCAGTCATTCCATTTTCCTTTGTTTGTTTATTAAATCTTTTTAAAAAGATTTTATTTATTTCCATGAGAGAGAGAACAAGTGAGAGAGAGAGTAGTAGTCAGTGTGGGGAGAGGCAGAGAAAGAGGGGGAAGCAGGCTCCCTACTGAACAGACAGCCCAATGTGGGGCTTGATCCCAGGACCCTGGGATCATGACCTGAGCCAAAGGCAGAGGCTTAACTGACTGAGCCACCCAGGCATCCCTTCTTCTTCTTCTTCCTTTTTTTTTTTTTTTTTTTAAAGATTTATCTATCTATTTGAGAGAGAGAGAGAGAGAGCATGCAAGTGTGGGGGACTGGGGCAGAGGGAGAGACAGAGAAAATCCCAAGCAGATTCCATGCAGAGGATGGAGCCCCACTGGGGCTCAGATCACCATCTGAGCTGAAACCAAGAGTCAAACACTTAACCCACTGTGCCACCCAGGTGCCCCTCCCTTTTCTTATACAGTGTGTTATCGATGTTTGAGACTGAAAATATTTTAGGACAAAACTGCTAGTGGTAATAATACCAGTAATATTGTATAGGACTTTATATATTTCAAACCATATTCTAATTCTTATCTCGTTTTACTCCTTTTCTATCCCTCTGCCCTTTATACAACACACATGAGAGATGCTAGTGGCAAGAATGTCCCCCCATAAAGAAATGGGAATATAGAAAAACAAGGTGTGTAGGGAAGTCCCAGAGCTGGGATGAGACCTTGGGCCTGAGGATTCAGCTCAGCACCCCACATGCCCACCCTCTGGGATTTTACCCATCAGTCAATTGTGTCATTACTAGAGTCTGAAGAGCATCCTTTTGGTGTCCCTAGTGATTCAGGGGAAATCACCTTGAAGATCTGCAATCTGATGCCCCAAGACAGTGGGATTTATACCTGCATAGCAACAAATGACCATGGCACCACGTCCACGTCTGCTACAGTTAAAGTGCAAGGTACAGGCTCTCTGTTCATCCAACACCTTTTATAATTTTTAAAATATTTTTATTATGGTAAATTAAACATAACATTTTTCACTCTAACCAATGTTAAATGTACCTTCTGCAGTGTTGAATACATCCATGTTTGTACAACCAATCTCCAGAATTCTTTTCATCTTGCAAAACTAAATCCTATAACCATTATACAGCAGCTCCCCTCCCTGCCCCCACTGCCCCTGGCAGCCACTGTTCTACTTCCTGTCTCTATGAATTTATGTGCATCGGATATTTTAAGTGGACATTACAAGGGTTCCCTGAGACCTGAGGAAGAAAAGGTCCATTGTGAAATCCCAAAGTCCAGCAAAGGGGAGAGAAGGAATCTTCGCTAAGGGCTATCTGTGGCCCACCATAACTTCCTGCATGCTTTCCAGGTCAGCCTAATATCCAGCGTGCAGTCTTTAGCCTGAGGAAGAACTTCTAACCCCAAAGCATATCTGCCAGGCCTCTCCAGAGCCTGGAGAAAGCTATGCCACTGGGTGGAAAGGGCATAGGAAAAAATTGAGACATGGGGAAGCACGTTTCCTAGGAAATGTTCAACCTGGGTACAAAATGTCAAGTTCGGCAGAAAGAGCACTTGACCGTAACTTCCGTCTCCAAAGGTGTTCCGGCGGCCCCTAACCGCCCCATTGCTCAGGAGAGAAGCTGCACCTCCGTGATCCTCCGCTGGCTGCCTCCCTCCAGCACGGGAAACTGCACGATTTCTGGTTACACCGTGGAGTACAGAGAGGAAGGTGAGCTGGCTCCCCCTGCTCTTCCCTTTCTCCAAAGGAGAAGTCCTTCAGAGTCATAAACTACTTGCCTTCAAGCTTTTCATCAGGTGTTCCTTCTTGTGTCTTCCAACTCAGCATAAACAACCTCCTGTCAGACCACAGCCGCCTTCTGACCTCTAACTTCGAGCAGTGGTTTTTGCCAAACTGATAATGACTCCTGGTAGATTTCAAAGTGCCTTCTTGGGCACTTCTGTCCTTAATCAGCCCTATCCCCCCAGATGGGCAATCAGGCCCTCCTTACAGATGAGGAGGCTAAGGCCTGAAGAAAGTTAAGGAACACGAAGCAGGAGTTGGTTAAGAGGCAAGGCTGGCATTAAACCCAGGTGTCAAGTTTGTGAATCCATACTCTTTCTCCCAGAGTGATAACCAGGGTAGCATGAGCAAAACCTGACCCGCACCCCCACACAAAATTTAGAGACCACATATATAGAGATCGCATATACCTTTTGTGTGATCTCTAAATTTTATATACATAAAGACATGTGTATAATGATTTTTTAAAGCTGTTCATTTTTTAAAATTTGTTGCATTTACATGCTGAGGGTGCATACATTAGTTCAGCAGTCAGAAACGCCTGAACCTGCCACCGGTTATCCAGAAAAATTAGTTACACAAGAAGCTGCCCGCTAGCTCTAGTTGTTCATCTCTGAACCACATAATGCATTACACAGCTGAATTTCCAGCCACCGTTCGTGCCCTGAACCAAAATCATTTGTTGTGCTCGCCATTGCTCGCAGTATCTCAACTCTTCCTCCTTCTACCCAACAAGCCCCGTGCAGTTCCGAAACTGCTTACTTTGGCCTCTTCGGGAAGCTGTTCACTAGCTGTTCACTCTCAGGTCTCCCCGCCTCGGCACAGATGTGTTCGAGCTGAGCCAGGGACACGTCTCACCAAGCTAGTCCTCCCCCCGCCCCCACCGCCAACCCGCGCAGTTCGGTCCTTAGCTCATCATATTCAGGCCATTCTCATGAGAAGATCATTTCATCTTTCTGAGCCTCCGTTTCTCCTGTTCCCGACCCCGTAGGGTGTCTGGGGATTTCGGTGTGAAAAGGAAATGAGAGAGTTGCCTGGCACGGGTACTTGACATGAGTGGAGGGCTCAGTGCCTGTTCACTTCTAGTTTGTTTCCACTTCCAAATACATATTTCCTCTCATCTTGTGATTTATAATATATTTTTATGCCTTATTAAAAAGTTGCCGCAGGGTCCCCTGTAAATTCTGCACGCTCTCCGTCTTCTCACTCTCACACGTGCTTTCACACCCCTCAGGACCTAGTCAGTCATTTGCCACAGGTGGCCCACCGGATTTCAGAGCCCAATCAGTAACCACAGCTGCTCCTTGAATGGAATGAGTCAACTTCCCCTTCTTTGTTTGCTGAAGGTCTTTGAAACAATGTCTCTCTGGCCTTTCTCTCTCCCTCTCCTCGGAAATCGTGCACTAGGTTCCCAGGCCTGGCAGCAGTCCGTGGCTTCGACCTTGGACACTTACCTCGTCATCGAGGACCTCAGTCCTGGGAGTCCTTATCAGTTCCGAGTCAGCGCCAGCAACCCCTGGGGGATCAGCCTTCCCAGCGAGCCCTCGGAGTTTGTACGACTCCCCGAGTATGGTGAGTCCCGGCCTTTCCCTGCACCCCAAGCGGGGGAGGCCAGGCACCCGGGCGGCTCACCCAGTCACGGGTGCCGGCTGGCCGTTGGCATGGCAGGCCACCATGCGGGGGGAACCTGGATTTGCTTCAGTCAAGTAACATTTCAGAGACCTGAAGAAAAGTGTGATTTCAACCGTCTTGGAGCAAAAGTGAGGTCAGCCACCCGTGTTTACCTGGGGCCTGCCAGTCCCTGGGCTCCCGCGTGTGTCCCCCGGAACAGAGAGGGGGGCAGGCAGGAGTCATGAGTCACCTGGATGCTATCTGCCCCTTCTCCTACTTGGGAGCGCCAAACCTCGTCTCCCTTGGGAATCCCTGCCAGGTGTAAGTGTGCCTCGCGGCATCAGAGACAGCTGTGTTCACCAGTTTAAGCTGGGGAGAGGAAAGCAAGCTGTTCGAAGGATCTGAATCAAAATGAGTATTAAAACATATTTATTTGAAAGAGAAAGAAAGCACAAGCAGGTGAGGGGCAGAGGGTGAAGCAGACTCCCAGCTGAGCCGGGAGCGCCATGTGGCACTCGATCCGGAGACTCTAGGATCATGACCTGAGCCCAAGGCAGACTCTTAACCGACTGAGCCTCCCAGGCGCCCCTCAAGGTGGATACATTTTTAGGTGGATATGTTGAGTAATTAAGATACGCCTATAACTAGCTACACGTATTTTACAAATACCACCTATTCCCTGTCTCACCAAACCCCCTTGGTCCTAAGAACATTTTGAAAGAGGACACCTGGGGCACCTGCCTGGCTCAGTTGCTTGAGTGGTTGTGTTTGGCCCGGGTCATGATCCCGGAGTCCTAGGATCGAGTCCTGCATCAGGTTCCCAGCTACACGGGGAGTTTGCTTCTCCCTCTGACCTTCTCCCCTTTGACGCTCTCTCTTATTCTTTCTCTCTCTCAAATGGACCCCTGCTGACTCTGGAAGTGCTCCCCAGCCCGCCCCAGCCTTGCTCCGTTGGACCCATGACACTGGGAAACCTTGGCCCTGGGCCTCAGAATTCAATATAGATAAGGCACCTAAGTCTCAGCCCCACTGTGCTCTGGGCAGCCTGAGGTGGCCCGGGTCAGAAGAGTTGCGCTGCTGGCGTGCTCCTCTTCTCCTAAGCCACGAACTAAATTCTGCCTCATGTCTTCCTTCTTGCAAGCCTTGGTCCCAAGAGACAGAACAAACATATGTTGGTGCACATGCTTTGCACATGCACACATGTGTGGGTGTTTGTGGGTGCGTGTGTAAATCATTGCCAGGGAATTAACACCTCAGATAAGGTAATGCTACCAAACATTGTGCTCAGGCCTGTATTTTAGGTTAAGCTACACCATTCGATATACCAGCTAAGCTCTCACTGTCTGAGGCAGCGGGGTGACAGGGACAAGTGGGTAGGATGCTCTGAGCCCGTTCCCCTCCTTTCCTCCTCTGGGCCTTGTAACTCTTCCCCTAGCTGCTGCTGCATCCCTCCTCGGCCCTGATTCTCACTGGCTTTTCTAGGCCTTCCATGTGTTTTTCTCTCTTTTAACTTGTTCTACCAAATTTCTATTTTAAAATATCCAGAGGTTACATCTCTGATTGTCCCAAGTTTTCTTTTGTTTATGTAGACGGCACAGCGCTGGGGGTGGGGGTGGGGGGATATGACTCTGTCATGTCGGTTTCCCTTGGATGATATTTTTAAAAATAACATTTCAGAGCATCCTGGCATTTTCCCATGAGTTAGACTCCATATTTGGTTGCGAGAATGCTTTGGGGCAAAGCAGGAGATTTTCTGTTAATCTTTTCTTTATTCTTATATGACTTCCTCAGTATCCTAAATGGATTCTCTCTCTTCCAAAGATGCTGCTGCTGATGGTGCCACCATTTCTTGGAAGGAAAATTTTGATTCAGCTTATACTGAGCTGAATGAAATTGGAAGGTAATGACTCCATTTTCTCTTCCTTCATTCATGGGCACTTATCATCATCATATCAGAATAATGACTTGCTTTTCCTATTGTTTGTTTCTCCTCACTAAGTGTATTCCCTCTTTAGGAAGAAAAAAAAAACCAGTATTTTTATGTATTTTTACTGCTCTTTTTTTTAAAAAAACTTTTTAAGTTAGATGCTTCACTCATAACTGTCAGCCTTTCTTCTATTCTAATATAAGAATTTAAGCCTTTTCTTCAAATTATAATTTTAGTTATGTCTCCTGAGTTCTGATATGTGGCACTTTTGTTATCATTGAGTTCAACTATCATTTTTTTTTCTTTGACCTAATTGTAATAGAAATACTTTAAAATTTTCAGCTGTGTGAGATTTTTTCCAAATCATCATCTTCTTACTGATGTCTAACTTAATTACATTGTAGTTGAAGAACTTGATCTATGTGATACTGACTCTGACTTTTGCTGGGACTTGCGTTATTTGCAGTACATGGTCAGTTTTTGTTCAAAGTTCCATGTGTTCCTGAGAAGAAGGTATAATCACTAATTACTGGTTCAGGTCTCCGCATATGTCCATATGTCAAGCCCAACACACTGTTTTATGGATATTTCTAGTCCAATCCCCCCTACGCATACCCACATACTCAGTCACACAATCTATCTCTATTATGAGTAGGAAAGTGTCCTCAAAAATAAAAAGATAAAAATAGGACTTTTAGGGGCGCCTGGGTGGCTCAGCCGGTTAAGCCGCTGCCTTCAGCTCAGGTCATGATCTCAGGGTCCTGGGATCGAGCCCCGCGTCGGGCTCTCTGCTCAGCAGGGGGCCTGCTTCCTCCTCTCTCTCTGCCTGCCTCTCTGCCTACTTGTGATCTCTCTCTGTCAAATAAATAAATAAAATCTTAAAAAAAAAAAAAAATAGGACTTTTAACAAAACAATGAAAAAAAATCTATCACCTGTCCCATAAAATAGTTGATGGAAAGAAACAAAAAAGAGGTCATCTCTGTGTGTGCATTAATTTGCACGTGGTCTAGGTGAGAGGGTGGGGAGTTCTTACAAGTCCCCCCACCCACTGAATGTATAAAAAAAAAAAAAAGAGCACCCACTAAGGGTGGGCCATTACCATCATCTCTTTGGTTGACATCTCTCAATGAAGCACAACTTTTCCTGAGTAGGGTGGTTATTACAGGGGTTGTGGAAAGAGCCCAAATGCTTGCTATTCCCATTTATTAGGCAGGAATCACAATGTCGGGGGGCGCCTGGGTGGCTCAGTGGGTTAGGCCTCTGCCTTTGGCTCAGGTCATGATCTCAGGGACCTGGGATCAAGCCCCGCATTGGGCTCTCTGCTCAGTGGGGAGCCTGCTTCCCTCACTCTCTGCCTGCCTCTCTGCCTACTTGTGGTCTCTCTCTGTCAAATAAATAAATAAAATCTTTAAAAAAAAAAAAAAAAAGGAATCACAATGTCATTCACTACCTTTCACTGTAATCCCCTCCATCAAAAACCAACTTGCGCTCTCCTTTCACTCTTCTTTGTGTGGCCAGAGGGAGAAAAAGACCAGTGGAAATTTATATGGTGTTGGATGATGCTTACATCATGTTGCAGATCCTATGAAGATATTATATGAGAGACATTTAGTGTAATCCTTGCCACATTGTGAGTAGAACCCAGGCTTGGGGAGTTAAGTAACTTTTTCAAGGTCTTACAACCATTAAGTGGAGAACAGTCAGGATTCCAACCCTGGCCTACCCAATTCTTAAGCCTGTGTTTGTTTTACTAGCATATGTGATTTCTCACCGCAGCAGTTTTTGTCAAAAATAAGCTCTAGCCATTGAAATCTAGTCGGCTCCATTATATTCAAGTTTTGTGAAGTTCCACATGACTCCAGTAAGGAATCGACTCCACTCCTGGTTCTAAAGGAAAACTAGTTGTATGGATCAGATGCTCCAGTGATTTTCTTCCCCAGACATGCATTTGCTGTTGAGAACCAGAGGCGAAGGCATGTTTTACCTAGAAGAGATGGATGTTTTAGTATTTCCCAAAGGGGAGCTCAAGTTTCTGATCTGTTCAGGGCAATGATGTTTTTGTTTTTGTTTTTCAAATCTCATCCCCAGCCATCTGAAGCTTTTCCTCTCCTCCAAGTATAATCCTCCTATTTTCAAGAGCTCCTTTAAAAAAAATGCTGCATGAGGGCACCTGGGTGGCTCAGTGGGTTAAGCCTCTGCCTTCGACTCAGGTCATGATCTCAGGGTCCTGGGATCAAGCCCTGTGTTGGGCTCTCTGCTCAGCAGGGAGACTGTTTCTCCCCTCTCTCTCTGCCTGCCTCTCTGCCTACTTGTGATCTCTCTCTGTCAAATAAATAAATAAAGTCTTTTTTTTTAAATGCTGCATATAAACAGAAGGGAAACAAAACATGTAGATACTGATGTGAGACATACCACAGGTATCTGCAGGCCATAAATGTGAGTCAGCTTTCTCCACTGAACTTAAACCTAGACTTCTAGGCCTATATGACTATCTTGTTAAAAATAGCTCTCTGGTAATTAAGTAGTTTAAAAACTATGGTGCATAAAGAAATACCATCACTCCTAAAGTCTATCTACAGAAGGAAAGAGCACTTGAGCATGGCAAGCTTAGCCAGAAATAAACTAGACAGGCACATCACCAATGTGAAGAAGCCAGAGAGTTGTCCCCTGGCAAGGAGGACTGGTGACCTGTACAGGATCCAAAGAGATAGCAGGGCCAGGCCTCCAGGCAAGGATGGAAGGTTGAACCCAGCTATCAGTTTTCACACTGTCCTGAGACTTCACTGAATCTCCACTAAAGGAATTTTTCCAATCAGGCATGTAAGACTTCACTGAATCTCCACTAAAGGAATTTTTCCAATCAGGCATGTAAGGAGACTTCACTGAATCTCCACTAAAGGAATTTTTCCAATCAGGAAAAGAGATACTCTAGAAACACATTCGAAGCAGAAAACAAGTGAAAGAGTGACAAATGACCGAGGAGACCTGAGGAACTCAGTCCAAATCAGTTGTGGGGTCAAGTGAGAGCCAGTGCAACTTTTGCAGCAGAATCCCCCGAAGGCAGGGGAACTGGCTGCATCAAGTAGCTCTGTAAACCGGTGTAAAAAGGATGCTGACATGGGAAGGAGTGGCTGAAACTGTGTGAGAGCTTGTCGCTTCAGCTCTCCTCCCCAGCAGAGGCAGCTCTAGGATCATCCATCTCCATGCAGGAAAAGGCTGGGGTCCATTCTCTAGACAGGGTAAAACAGAATGCCTCGCTTCTCTGGGACAATGGCATACTTGTGGGCAGCAGAACCTTCCAGCAGACAGGCCCCTTGGACACTGTAGCCACGCTGGATACTCAGGACCCCAGCTTTCTCAACCACCCAGCCTTCAAAAGTGGACAATCGTGGCTTCACCATCTAGGCAGGAGGTACAAGGCTCTTTCTCCGGGAATTCCGATCAGCCCAAGAAGAAAGACTTAAAGATAATGACTTTGGAGTTTTCCCTACTAAACAGTCCACTCAGATCACGCTATAGTGAAGATCGAATTGACAGGCTCCACTCCCAACACTCAGAGCTTCCAAACACCATTTAGTCCCCAACTTTTAGAATGAGCTAACTTCCAGTGCCCACCAAGAGAGAGTCAGCCCACTGTGGCCTATCTCTCCTACTGATGACAACCAGAATCCCTGGAGAAAATACAAAAAAGGCAACTACCTCAGGATTCTGAAAAGCAAAGAACACAGAGAACGGGGAGACAAGTGAAAATTTGAGGAAAGTCAGGGACAGTGGCAGTGAGTTCTCTGGCTTGTTTGTTGGGCTTTAGCCCAAACCAGGGAACTGGGCAACATGTACAGGGGACAGCTCCAAAGGAAACTCATCTTTCTGGCCAAAAGACAGGAAAGGGGGCTCTCTTTGAGCTGAAGAGACAGGAGAATGCCTTTCCCTCCCTCCTTTCCTTCTCTCATTGCTTTAACCCAAGCAAGAAACTAAAACTCTGAAGGAATCCCATCTATTAAAACGGGCCCATGGGAGCCAAAGAATGTGTGGGAAATCTCAGTGAGAAGAGAGCTAAGGAACGAGATCCCCCTAATTCTGTGCCGGAACAGGACAGATCCTGGGCTCCTTTCAAGCTACGCACGGATAGAACACAGCCACAGAAGCATAGCAAGGCCTGAGAGCTGAACTATGCCATAAACCAGCACTCAGTCACCCTGCAGTGACTTATTAGTCCCGGACTAATCTTTGAATGGTTCTCATAAGGGGCCGTCTTTGTCAGAAATGAGGCCTGAATTCTGTCACAAAAAGGAAAATGTTCATAGTTTACTGGCGCTGCAAATTTGACTAGCCCTGACCTAGTTGCAATAATGGAAACACTGAATATTGATTAAAATATCATTCCGTGGGGGAATGGGGGATGGGGAAAATGGTCATGTGGTAGATTCAGAGAGGGGAGAGAGGCTTACATCTCCCTTTCCGGAGTGGGTGTCTACAGATTATAATGAAAACCGAAATACCGGGACGCCTGGGTGGCTCAGTTGGTTGGACGACTGCCTTCGGCTCAGGTCATGATCCTGGAGTCCCGGGATCGAGTCCCGCATCGGACTCCCAGCTCCACGGGGAGTCTGCTTCTCCCTCTGACCTTCTCCTCGCTCATGCTCTCTCTCACTGTCTCTCTCTCTCAAATAAATAAATAAAATCTTTAAAAAAAAAAAAAAAAGAAAGAAAACCGAAATACCAAGAAGTAGCCACACAAACACAGACTACCCCAGTAATAAGCTAAAATATAATTACCTGATTGGTTAAACTGCCTCTCAGGTAAGGAAAATGGGGTTGTGGGGTAGAAAGATGGGATACTATTAGTTTTAATAAAAAACCTTAAAGCTAATTGACTTTTTAAATCGTGGGGATGCATAACTTGGAAAAGCACAATTTAAAGAAAAAAAATTAAGGTATAGGGGCACCTGGGCAGCTCAGTGGGTTAAGTGTCTGCCTTCCCTCAGGTCATGATCCAGGATCAAGCCCTGTATTGGGAGCCTGCTTATCCCTCTCCTGTTTCCCCTGCTTGTCTTCTCTCTCTCTCAAATAAATAGAATCTTTAAAAAAGGAAGGAAGGAAGGACAGACAAACATAATGAAGGGGTGCCTGGGTCCAGTCTGTGGAGCATGCAACTCTTGATCTCAGGATCATGAGTCTAAGCCCCACATTATGCACAGAGATTACTTTAAAAAAGAGAGAGAGATGGCAATTTATTAATTTATGATATAGAATGGAAATATCAGTTCAACCAAATATTTGCTTCCTATGCAAAAAGAATGATGACTGCTACATAATAGGCATTCAATTAGTATTTGTCAAATACTTGTTTTATTAATTAACACATTCTCTTCTTAAAGATTTTTTATTGTTATTATCTATTTATTTGACACACACACACACACACAGAGTATGAGCAGGGGGAGGGGCAGAGAGAGAGGAAAAAGCAGGCTCCCCGCTGAGTAGGGCTCCATCCCAGGACCCTGGGATCATGACCTGAGCCAAAGGCAGACACTTACCCAACTGAGTCACCGAGGTACCCCAGCATATTCTCTTCTTTTGAGAAAACCTATACTGAGGAGACATTATCTATTATTGTCTGAAAGTCACTTGGTGAGCACAGGGCCAGGTCAAGGGGTCAGTTGGACCATCTTTGTGGTGGTTCTGGTGTTGGCTGCCTCCATTTCTGCTAGAGGAATGGACTGTTCTTTGGATGGTTGACTCTTCTACTCATAGGTTACAGTATCTCAGGGACGGACCTGGGATGGGCACTGCTAGTCACCTCTTTGACTCCCTTTCCCTGTTCCCATTGCTGACCAGTTCCCTCTTCTACTTCACTCTTACTACCTCCTACTGAGCTACAGCTGAGTCTGGGAACCATTCTGTTCTAGGTGTGGCTAATTTTGTCAGATGTGAAGCTGGCATGCTGGTTATACATTTTTCAAAGTCCTTGTCAGTTAGAAACGACTGAAGTATTTATGAGTGAAATAACATGGTATCTGGATTTTGCTAAAAATACCACGGGAAAAAAAGGCAAGAGGTAGGAAAGAAAGAGATGGAATAAGGTTGGCAAAATGCTGATAATGACTGAAGCTGGCTGCTGGCTGCACAGATCTATTACACTATTCTCTCTACTTTTGTGTATATTACAAAGTTTCTGTCATACCAAGATAAAAAATATAAAAGGAAAAAATTGCCTCTTTTTTTTTTTTAAGATCTTATGTATTTATTTGACAGAGAGAGATCACAAGTAGGTAGAGAGACAGCAGAGAGAAAGAGGGAAGCAGGCTCCCTGCTGAGCAGAGAGCCTGATGTGGGACTCGATCCCAGGACCCTGAGATCATGACCTGAGCTGAAGGCAGCGGCTTAACCCACTGAGCCACCCAGGCACCTGAAAAAATTGCCTCTTTAAGAAATGTTTTTGAAATGATTATAGAGTAGAATTCCTCCTTCTTGCACATTATTATTACTGTTGTATTTTACAAAAATATACTGCGCTTAGAAAACTGAACCTGTGGTTGATATTTCAAAGTGAGAGAGAAATCTGTTGACTAAAATTGATAAGAGTTTTTTGCATCTCAGAGATTCCTGACTTGCTAAGGCAGGAAACACGGCTTTTCTTGAGAGATCCTATGATTATTTCAAAATAGGAAAGTAGGATTCCTAATAAGTGTAACTGTCTAACCACTTCAGAGAAAACGTTACAGATCCTTAAATAAAATAATACCTGGTAGATGGAGGAAGCTTCGCAAAATGCTTTCTGCCTTCCGCTCTCCAGGGGCCGTTTCTCCATAGTGAAGAAGTGTATTCACAAAGCTACGCGGAAGGACGTCGCGGTGAAATTCGTTAGCAAAAAAATGAAGAAAAAAGAGCAGGCTGCCCACGAGGCTGCCCTGCTTCAGCACCTGCAACACCCCCAGTACATCACTCTCCATGACACCTATGAGTCCCCCACGTCCTACATCCTGATTCTGGAGCTGTAAGTACAGGTGTCTTGGTCGTCTCCAGTGTCTGGGCTCCTTCCCGTCCCCCTACCCCCCACAGCGGTTACATTCTATACAATGTCTCGCTATGTACGGAGTGTTGTGTGTCATGTGCGATCTCCCGTCTGTTTTATAAGAAGGTGGTTCCCCTTTGCAGATTAGAAAAATCAAGGGTAAAGAAGGTCCTTACCACTAGAAAATGGAGAAGCTGGGACTTGAACCCGTGTATCTCCCTCCCTTAGATTCTCATGTTCTTTCTACTATGGACTCTTGGGCTGGACAGGGGTTTAGGAAGACTGTATGGATCCTAGGCTTGTTGACAGGGGTGGGGCTGAACTGAAAGGGGGTTTGTGCATCAACCCACTGACGTGGCAGCCATGATCTCCCACCCAAGAAATTCCTTTTAAAGTGGAACCTTGACTTTCAAAATATTCCACTCATTCCAGATTTTCTACGAACTCAGGCATCTGCATACTTGGCCCTAGAACACATCCAATAAAGCACATTCTGCCCCGCTACTACCCCAGGCTAAGAACAGAGATCATGTCCTGTGGTTCACAAAGATCTAACAGAGGCTAAAGAGAACATAGTCCTCTCAGGAGGACGGAGCCCTCATAAAGACATCATCAGATGCATGCTGATGGCCCTGCCCCAAGACCGGTGCCACACATGTCTCCCTAGGAGCCTCTGTCCAGAAGAGAAGCGCCTCCATGTGCTGCTTTCCAGCTGTCATTTTACTGTGACTCCTGTGTGCTTGTTTGTCTAAATGTTTATGGATGAGGGCCTTTGAGGCAGTTCCCTATAAATTTATTTATGTTGGAAAAAAGACAGCCAAAAAACAAACATCTTTGGCTACATTTTTTAATTCATTGAAAAGAAACAAGAGAAGATAGAACCAACTGTATCAATATTTGTACTTCTTTTGTGATACATTATATAGCTGTGTAGTAGTAGATCAATTGTCACTTTGGATTTAATGAAGACCCTTACAGAGAGCCTTCCAGAACCTAATATCAAGTGCTTATACAAGTATTATCACTTGTATATCAAGACAACATGGCGGACCCAGAACCTTAGCCCCTTCAGTTTTGCCATCTTGCATCATTCCAGGGGAAGGTTGATGCCTGATTACCAGGCTGCGTCAGTGCAATGGAAGGAAGCCATGCTTGGAATGAAGAGCGTGAGCGCTCATCCCAGCTCTGGGATTTGGGGGCAGGGTCTTTAGATTCCTGGGCCTGGGGTCTCATCTGTGAAGTCTGAAGAATTATTTCCACTTCTCAGAGACATTACAGAGATTAAATGAGGTGAATAGTGGATTGAGTGAGTTTAGCAAACGTTTACTGAGCACACCCTGTGTGCCTGCTGCTGGGAGGACCTAGACCAGGATGGAAGGAACAAAGGTAAAAAGGGGTGGTTCTTGCCCTTGAAGAGTTCCAAACCTGATGAGGAGGACCGATCCCTAAGTGATGATTTCAACTGAACATGGTAAATGCTGAGAAAGAAACATGTTTTGGAGAGGGTTGCTGTGAGAACATAGGAAGGTGTTTGTTGGACTGGAAATTCAGGAAAGGTGAGTGGATAGACAGTGCCCAAGGTAAACCCTGTGCTAAATCTTGCTTATGCTGTGACCAGAGGTCCTCCCTTTGGTGGCCATCCAAGTCCCTGGTAGAGCTTTTCTCTGCTAGGCAACAGAGGTTCTGACGGCCTAGGCTAGGGTGGGGCCCGGGCATCTGCATTTCCCAAAAGCTCGGAGGGTGAACTTGGTGTGAGGGCTTGTGGGTCTCCGAGCAGCGCAGCAAGAAGCACAGGGGGAGCATCTCACAAACCCAGGCCCCCTCCACTCCATGCTCATCCCTCCCGCCTCACCCCCTGCCAGGTCCTAGGCTTTGCTCCTATCAAGGAAAGCAGGAGAAGACATCATGGGGAAGGAACACACTAGAGAAGAGAATGGAAACCCTGGCTGGGGTGGGGGGAGATCAGCTGTGCTCAGAGGTGGTTTCTGCCTCTGGCTCAAGCCTTCCCCAGGGATGTACCTTTGACAGCTCAGTGCACATTGGACTAGCAGTCTGACATTTGGTCACTCCAGATGCTCAAGAGGGTACAGAGGACCTAAAAACACTACTGAGCACTCAGGCTGCTACTGATTAGGTGTACCACTTGACTCTTACACAACCCTCGGGGTGAAGTCAGTCTTCTTGCTGTTACTCCCAGTTTAAAGATGAAGAAACCAACACAGGGTTTAAGCGACTTGTCCCAAACCCCCAGCCTGTAGCGGGCAGAAGAAGGACTCAAATCTGGATCTGGCTGGCTCCCCCTACCGTGTTCTCAGTCACGGTTTTTAAGATTAGAAAATTGCTCACAAGGCAAAGGATCCCAAAAAGGGTCAAGAATGCCGAGGACAAACTTTGCCCACTTTTCATTTTCCCCAGCTAAAAACTGACAAATAAAAGCAATTTGCAAAACATATTTGCAGGTGTAGAGCCACCAGGTTCCAGTTAACTGAATATTGAGAGAGAGCACACTCTCCTCTCTCTCTCCCTCCAAAGACTTTCTGTGTTTCGCCAACTAATCTCTTAAAGATTAAGAGATTAATCTTTAAGATTTCCTGGTGATCGGTTTTTAACTTTAACAACGTAGAATGTGTCTTAAGGTTACCCATGTTTCTTCTGTGGAGCACATCACATGGTAACTTTTAAATTAGCTTGTTAATTTTAGTTCTGAACATTAATTTTGGGTTCTAACTAAAATACACATGTGTGGGAACATCGATCTTCATCTATAAGCAGGAGCAGGAGAGATTCTGGAGCTCTGACCAATTGTATGTGTTATTTTTCCATTTCTTTACAAACATATTTCATTGGCCGATTCCTCCCTGATTTCAGGATGGATGATGGCCGGCTCTTAGACTACCTTATGAATCACGATGAACTGATGGAAGAGAAAGTCGCTTTCTACATCCGGGACATCATGGAAGCTCTTCAGTACCTCCACAACTGCAGGGTGGCCCATTTGGACATAAAGGTAATAAGCAAGAGCTGCACTTGCATGGAAGTGGCCAAGTCCAGCCTGTCAGTCATCACCCTTGGGGAGGTCCATTCTGATTCATTTTAGTACTTAGCTTAGAATCCTGACAAATTTTAAGACAGGAACTAGGTCATCCCATAATTCCAGTGTGTTCTTCGAGAATTAATGAGAACACACCAAGAGTCACCATGACATCTGGGGTGAGGGAAGGTCGGGAAGATCTTCCCACCTCATCTAACATTTTATTTTTTTTTATTTTTTTTTAAAGATTTTATTTATTTATTTGACAGAGAGAAATCACAAGTAGATGGAGAGGCAGGCAGAGAGAGAGAGAGGGAGGCAGGCTCCCTGCTGAGCAGAGAGCCCGATGCGGGACTCGATCCCAGGACCCTGAGATCATGACCTGAGCCGAAGGCAGCGGCTTAACCTACTGAGCCACCCAGGCGCCCCTCATCTAACATTTTAGAAGGAAGCCAGTAGATGTCAGGTTTTTGTTTTTGTTTTTGTTTTTTAAATTAAGTAAGTCTTGATTTCTTTTTTAAGATTTGATTTCTTTATTTGTCAGAGAGAGTACAAGCAGGCAGAGTACCAGGCAGAGGCAGAAAGAGAAGCAGGCTCCTCACTGAACAGGGAGCCTAACACAGGACTCAATCCCAGGACCCTGAGATCATGACCTGAGCCGAAGGCAGCCGCTTAACCGACTGAGCCACCCAGGCATCCCAAATGTTAGTTTTTTATGGTGCCCAAGAGAAGCCCCTGTTTTCCAAAATGAATAGCCCACTCTTTTTTTTTTTTTTTTTTTTTTGAGTCAGTGCAGAAGTAAGGGATAGTTGAGAAGACATGATTTTTTAATGTCAGACAGCTTCTCTGCAACACTACCCCAACTCAGAATTTAATCTCGTTTGAAGGCCACCAGGCACTTTGCATAGGCAATTTCTCGTGCTCTATAGGCTTTCCCAAAGACTAGCAGAACCATGTCTGAACCACCTGAGTCCTACTGGTAGACGAGACAGAGAGCTCAACTTGCCTTCTTTTCTCCCTTCCACCTGGGTCTCCTCAGCCCGAAAACCTGCTCATTGACCTACGCATCCCAGTGCCTCGGGTGAAGCTCATTGACCTGGAGGACGCTGTCCAGATCTCGGGTCACTTCCACATCCACCACCTGCTGGGGAACCCCGAGTTTGCCGCTCCAGAAGTGATCCAAGGCATCCCCGTCTCCCTGGGCACAGACATCTGGAGCATCGGGGTTCTGACATACGTCATGCTGAGTGGGGTGTCCCCCTTCTTGGACGAGAGCAAAGAGGAGACCTGTATCAACGTGTGCAGAGTGGACTTCAGCTTCCCGCACGAATACTTCTGCGGCGTGAGCAATGCTGCCAGAGACTTCATCAACGTGATCCTGCAGGAAGACTTTCGCAGGAGGCCCACAGCAGCCACGTGCCTGCAGCACCCCTGGCTGCAGCCCCATAACGGCAGCTACTCCAAGATCCCCCTGGACACCTCTCGCCTGGCATGCTTCATAGAGCGCCGCAAGCATCAGAACGACGTGCGGCCTGTGCCCAACGTCAAGAGCTACATCGTCAACCGGGTCAACCAAGGGACGTAGCCGTCTCCTCGCCCTTGGGGTTCCACGTGGAAGTGTAGTGTGAACCAAAGCAAGACTGAATGTCTGTAAATAGTTCTGTTCGTTCGCTCCACGCAGTTCTCTGGCTTGAGAGATGGACCTCTTCAACCTCGTCCGTGGCTATTCAGGTTCTGGGCAGCGGCAAGATTACCCTCAACCCAAGGGCTTTCCAGAAGGCCATTTAGAAGACAAAGATGCGAAGAGTCACCCAGAGTGTTAAAGAGAGGGGGCAAGGATACCAAGAATAGGAGCCGTTATGAAATTTTAACAGTGAGTTCCACAGTGGGCGGTGAACTGGGCAAAGCTGCAGCTCGAAGTAGCGAGCGTAAAAGATTTCTAACCCTGCTGAAATTGGAAGCAAGAAAGTTCTATTTAACAGAGATGTCACGTATGTCCACTCTTCTGGTTTAGATTACTTCGATATAGTTTCTTAATAGGATTCACATATACAGTAAAATAGATCCTATTCGGGTTTCAGAGTTTTATAATATAGAGGTATATATATGACATCAATCCTAAGTAACTTTGAGCACTCCGATTAAGACAGTCCTTTATTTATCGAAGCATTACATTGTTTTGACTAAGCACAATAAGATGACAAGTTTTTTAGAGCATTTTATAAATCTTGTATAGAAATCTCTTACCAGAACCCATGCATTAAGAGAAAGCAATGTTACCCTTTTGCAATCTGTGAATGAGAAGCTTTTTCTCTCAATCACAAGTATCTGATTAACATAGGTTCTGTATATGAAACGCTACCCCCAAATTCACTGGCAGCTCAGAGTTTATCTGGCAGGAAAGCCTGCCAGGAAATAAGTCCAAATACAGTTAAGAGTTGTGGGGCTATTTTTATGTCTACACTCGGTTTGAACTAGGTAATGAATAAAACAGGTTCACACAAAAGGGCAAATAGAAAACTTTCCTATGGTTCCTATGAACAACGTTAACAACACTTTCTGACTTCTTCTACAGCTGTAGAAGGCAGTCCTCAGAAAGTTGGCTTGCTTTATTTCTAACCCCTTCTGGAAGCTGAGGGGTGCTTACCAAAAGGAGGCAGCCATATACGCCTTTAAAGGCCTGGTCCCAAGTCCTTTTTGAAGCCATGGAATAAAATCTGATACATCACTCAGACAGAGCATTGAGTTTTAACTGTGATTGCCGTACCTATCACCACACAGCCGCTGATATTTCTCTGGACCAAAAGGACTAATTGCACTTTGAGGCCAATCCTGCTTTCGGGTGCGTCTTC